>NW_022170663.1:36152379-36526411 GCF_008802855.1 Photinus pyralis
TAAATAATGTGCTATTGGAATATCCAACACTTAATTTGGATAGATTTGTGACCAGAAAAATTAGGAACGATGTGTTCAAAAAAAGCGCCAAATTTAAATACCTCATCAAGACTAAAATCGATACGTTACCTGAATTATACCTTTAAATCAATAAATAATATGTCACTTGATCTTCTTTATTTATGATGCAAAAGTTATATGTTACAATTTAACGAAATAAACAATCCATGCTATATATTTTTCATACTGAACAATTTTATTTTAAATTAATAGAGATTCTAACAAAAAATTCCACTATAGTGTACCCCAAAGTACAAACAATATAAGCGCTTTTTTATAGTGTAGTCGATGTTTGGTAAAAAAGAAAGGTTATACAATGCCTTTTTTTGAGGCCCGAGAAAAAAAGTCTCAGATCGACCCGGAAAAAAAAATTTCTTATAGAATGTGGCCTGTAGAATCCATAATTTCAAACAGTTCCAAGATTCGGCTACTAGGTCAAAAGTTACAGCCCTTTGAATTTTCTTTCGAAATTGGTTTCTAGTCTATAACTTTTGATTAAGAAGTCTGATCGAAAAAGTACGAATTGTTTGGATTCTACGCACCCAAATTAATAAGAAAAAGTGTTTTCCCGAGAAATTTTGGTGCAGTCGATTTTTGGTAAAAAAGGACACTGCCTTTTTTTGAGGCCCGAAAAAAAAATTGTCTCAGATCGACCCGAAAAAAAAAGTTTCTTATAGAATGAGACCTGTAGAATCCATAATTTCAAACAGTTCCAAGATTGGGCTACTAGTTCAAAAGTTACAGCCTTTATTTGAATTTTCTTTCGAAATTGGTTTCTAGTCTATAACATTTTATTGAGAAATCTCATCGAAGAAGCACGAATTGTTTTGGATTCTACGCACCAAAATTAGGAAGAAAAAATGTTTTCCCGAGAAAGTTTGGTGCAGTCGATTTTTGGTAAAATACACTGCCTTTTTTTGAGGCCCGAAAAAAAAATTGTCTCAGATCGACCCGAAAAAAAAAGTTTCTTATAGAATGTGGCCTGTAGAATCCATAATTTCAAACAGTTCCAAGATTCGGCTACTAGTTCAAAAGTTACAGCCCTTTGAATTTTCTTTCGAAATTGGTTTCTAGTCTATAACTTTTGATTGAGAAGTCTGATCGAAAAAGTACGAATTGTTTTGGATTCTACGCTCCAAAATTAGTAAGAAAAAAATGTTTTCCCGAGAAATTTTGGTGCAGTCGATTTTTGGTAAAAATGGAAGGTTATACACTGCCTTTTTTTGAGGCCCGAGAAAAAATTGTCTCAGATCGACCCGGAAAAAAAATTTTCTAATAGAATGTGGCCTGTAGAATCTATAATTTCAGTTCCAAGATTGGGCTACTAGTTCAAAATCTTGGAATGCTTCAGTTTTGATCGATTCTTCGAGTCGTCCTTGGGATGCTTTACTTTTTCTGGATTACTCGAACTTCTGATTCTTTCTAATATCTTTCACTGCATGACCGTTCATTTTTTATCCTTTTAACATTTCTTTGGATATTCAGAAGATTCTTACAATTATAATTTTTTAGATTCTTTGGGTTCTTTAGACTCTTGATATTCTTTAGCTAATAATTATTTGTATTCTTCTGATCCAAACTATTCCTCTGTTGGTTTTTTAGATATTTTAGGTACCTTCTGATATAATAATAATAATAATAATACGTTACATAATTTCAATTGTGCAAATGCACGAGCTTTTTCGCGGGAAACATCGGACTCCCCTTATAATTCTTGGTCCGTTGCTTTGATTAAAAATTTAGGTTCACAAAATTCTTCAAGTTTTTAATGTTTTTCGGACAATTCAGTTCCTGAATTTCCCCGATTCTTTAGACTTCATTATATTCAGATGATCCTTTCCATTTTTTACAAATCTTCAGATCAATCACGTTCCCTAGCTTCTTATGATTATATGGATGCTTTAGTTTTTCGATATACTCCTGTGAGATTGTTGAAACTCATGAGGCACCCAAGATCCGTCGGGTTTCGAAGGATTTTCGAAGGCTTCTGATTCTAATTTGATTTATTCAAATTGTGATCAGCTGGCAGCGACATCCCCACATAAGGCGGCAAAGTGCCTATGTAGCTGTAAACCCAAAACAGGGACCCTGTGTAGAGTGTTCTAGCTAGACCCTTTCCGGAAGTCTAAAAGGCTTTGAAAACGTAGAATGCTCCTAGATAAGCACTGTAAAGCTCTGTTAAGGGCTGAAAATGGTATGTGGAAGGTTTAAAAAATTCTATCAAGAAACCACACGCTTTAATAAACTGTACGCGGTTCAAATGTAAAACTTTCATCATCAGAGCAAACAACTGAACAACCAATAAAGTGTTTTAAAAATAATTTAAAGTGCTAGAGCAAGAAATGAGCTAAACGGATTAGAATGTTCTGAAATCTAAAAAGGATATGGAACTTTTTAGGATATCTCTACAGCATAGATTCTATAAAGCTGTAGAAAGGAATTGAAAGCTATGAAAAAGGAATTGCTAAGGAAATCTGGAAAGGGTCTAAGCAGCTTTGTGACGATACTACAGGGCTCTGGATATGCATTATAAAGCAATAGTCTGGAGACTATTCGACTTCGATTACTGTAAAAAGTGTTCATAATGGTTAGTGCTTTCAAAAAATCTAATGCATCGAATTTCAGAGATACATAAGTGCTTTACTGAGTCAATGGAAAAGTCTGGAAAAGCTCTGTAATCAATTGGCTTCTAAAGCCTCTTAAGAGTTTGAGAAGCACCAAAAGCTCTTTTCATAGTTTTTTAAAGGTTCCTTTATAGTATTCCAAGCATTAGAAGCCAAGGTTCCACATTATATTTTCAGAGCTTTCTAACGCTTTATAGGCAATTTGCGGTGTTGGATGTGTTTTGAGCACTCTAGAAGATAAGATAGCGAAAAGACATTTTTGGAAAGATGCTAGGAAGCTGTATAAACATTTTCATTTCCCATGAAAGCTGGACTTCCACCACTTAAGTGTATTAAGGGCTGCTTATCTTGCATTGATACATGGAAATTAAAAAGTCAAGCTACAGCTTTGATTATAATCAAACTTTTAAAGTATGTTCGTCTTTATATCATAGTGCCACATGTCACCTTTAATGCTACTGCAGAAATACCTGTAAACAACAGAGTTTGATATTAAGTATTTGAAGTACCCTTCGCTTTATTTCATTGTACAATCTACAATCATGCCGTTCCTATTGGAAAAGTCTGCAATAAGTGACTGTTTTAAATCGAAATGAAAAAGAAATGTAGCCCTTTGTTACAAATGCTCTTCAATTTATAAGGATTTGCTTTTGCGTCTTAATTCCGAAACTTCCAACTCGAAACTCATTTTTTGCTTCGCTTTTATTCGCCCCCTACCTAAGTTTAAAACGACAACTTTTTAATTTCAGTTTGTCAATTTCAATCAAGACCTTCAAGGGATGACCCGAAACTGTCCTTGTTAATTCATTAGAGGCACGATACTCTCTCGAAATTTAACGTAGTTTTACATTTTATGGTCGGCTTAATTTAGGAAGTCCAATCATTAGATCAAGAGTAGGGGACACGCAGTAGGTGACACTAATTACAAAATTATGCACTTTTTTTTCTGTTTTAGTTTCCTCTTCCTTAAACAAATTGCGACAGCGGCTTCGACGATGTCATGTACACCTGAGGCGGTTTTTGCTGAACATCTCAGTAAGATTTTCACCTTTGGGTAGCTTTGCATGAGTGATTTACAGTCGGCCATTACGGTTTGTTCTAAATCAGATTTTGTTCCTGCAAATAAACCGTTACGATTCAAAATGCAGAAATTTACACTTACCTATTAAAATAATGGGTACACTTGGTTGATGATGCCTTAATTCTGGTAGCCAGTAATTTACGACGTTATTGTAGGAGGTTAAATCGTTCAATGCAAAGCACAGAAAAAACAGGTCCGTCTAAATTGCAAAATTTAGGATGGAAGTGATGGACTTGGAAACTTACCATTGGATATAGTAAATGGCGCAGTCTGTGGAAATCTTCTCCACCGGCGGAATCGAAAACATCAATTGTGAAACGGAAACCTTCAAAAGAGAAATCCACCTTGCTTTTGTCCGATCTGTAACACAGAGCGATTGGTTGGTTGGGACTAATGTTAACATTTTCACATACACAGTCGGCACATGCTTCTCTGGGAAGACATCGTTAACCAGTCGCATTGTAAAACTGGTTTTTCCAACGAAACTATCACCAACTATGACCACTTTAAGCCGATCCATTACGATGCCCAATAATCACTGAATGAGTCAAACCACCAGGGATTAGGAGATGGGCGCATTACTCATAAATCTGATTAGATTATATTGTCGCAATCACATAATATTACATGGTCTCTTATTTCTACGCTTATATGCAAAAGATCGAGTATAAATATTAAGAGCTGTTGTGAAAACTTCCTTTATTCCGGTTCCGTCTTTGGAAGAGCACTCCAGAAACGCAGCCGCATGTAATTTCTCAGCCAACTGCTTGCCTTCGTTTGTCGATATTTTCGCCACTAAGTCACTCTTCGTACCTGTCACCATTAAAATTGCAAAGTATTGATCAATGCGCCAAACTCACCCACTAAAATAAATGGAATTCGGGATTGGTGCTTAGTAATTTCTGGGACCCACTTGCGCACCACGTGAAAAAAGGAGAGCTCATCGTCGACGGAGTAGCATACTAAGATCACCTTGGCCTAAAAGAACAAATGTAAGTGAAATATTCAGTGATAATTTTCTGCACATTTTTATACAAACACGACCTGATTGTCGTATAATCACTTCCGCTGGGACAATCAGTGATAAAGCCAGCTAGCGATAATTTGCTATCAACACTAAATGAAGTGGGATAAAATACTCTACAAATGTAGAACGAAGTAGCCTAAGGTATAAACAAATTCTGACTCACTCGCTTGGACCAGTTAAATCTTGGTAGGAACCACTTGTTTTCCATCTGATTAATGTAGTTTTTCCCACTTTGTTATCACCAACTACAACAATTTTGAGTAAGTTTTTTGATTGTTTCATCATGTGAAAGCAAAACAACAAAGAGATTCTGCACTGAAGGTCTTCGCAATTTATAGTCTAGTTTTAGATAAACACATCAGTTGCCTTCCTCTTTACGTGATTGTCCAGTAAGTCGCTTATTAATTGGCGATTATACAGCGTCCAAAAACAACTGTGCAGTAGAGAGGGCCGAAACATTTTCAATTTAAGGGTTGCTTGTATATCTTTTTAATATAATCGATCAGGGACATAGAAATATTTGACTCACAACAAGGTTTACAACCCCCGCAATCGAATAATGCTACGTAAATATGAGCGAATTTTTGAAACGGGGTGGAATTTTACTTATTCTTGCCAATTTCAGGGTTGCTTGTAGTTTTTTTTAATATAATCGATCAAATAAATAAAAATATTTGACTCACAACATAATTTACAACCCCCGCAATCGAATACTGCTACGTAAGTGAGAACGAATTTTCTTAAAAATTACGAATTTTACAAACGGAATGGTATTTTAAGTATACTTGGCAATTCAAGAGTTGCTTGTATATCCTTTTAATATAATCGATCAAAGACTTAGAAATATTTGACCCACAACAAGGTTTACAACCCCCGCAATAAAATAATGCTACGAAAATAAGAGTGAATTTTCCTAAAAAATGCGAGTTTTTGAAACGGGGTGGAATTTTACTTATACTTGTCAATTTCAGGGTTTCTTGTAGTTTTTTTTTAATATAATCGATCAAGGAAATAAAAATATTTGACTCACAACATAATTTACAACCCCCGCAATCGAATACTGCTACGTAAGAGCGAATTTTCTTAAAAAATATGAATTTTTGAAAGGGGATGGAATTTTTTATACTTGTCAATTTCAGGGTTGCTTGTGGTTTTTTTTTAATATAATCGATCAAAGAAATAAAAATATTTGACTCACAACATAATGTACAACCCCCGCAATCGAATACTGCTACGTAAGACCGAATTTTCTTAAAAATCACGAATTTTCCAAACGGAATGGTATTTTACGTTTATTGGGCAATTTAAGGGTTGCTTGTATATCCTTTTAATATAATCGATCAAAGACATAAATATTTCATTCACAACAAAGTTTACAACCCCCGCAATAGGATAATGCTACGAGAATAAGAGTGAATTTTCTTAAAAAATGCAAATTTTTGAAACGGGGTGGAATTTTACTTATACTTGTCAATTTCAGGGTTGCTTGTAGTTTTTTTTAATATAATCGATCAAGGAAATAAAAATATTTGACTCACAACATAATTTACAACCCCCGCAATCGAATAGTGCTACGTAAGTAAGAACGAATTTTCTTAAAAATTACGAATTTTACAAACGGAATGGTATTTTAAGTATACTTGGCAATTTAAGGTTTGCTTGTATATCCTTTTAACATAATCGATCAAAGACATAGAAATATTTGACCCACGTAGGTAAAGGTCAATTCACGTACCGAAAAACTACGAATCATAAAAGGCCGTTCTCGGTTTAATGCCCCATGGCCAATATGTACTGTACCTTCTAAATTCTCATATTTATTCATAATGAGTGCAACATTACCAAGATTCAAAAATAAGAAATAGGTAATAGAAACATGGTTTTTCCAGTTAAATTTAAGGTAATTTGCAAATGGCGTAAGGCCTTATCAGATAATACCCCAACTGTGGTTTAAAAAAAAGGTTTAATCATGTAATTAATTCTCATGTATCACTCCTTTCAAAACTGCATATCTACCCGTCCTCGTCTTCTCATATCAAAAACCCTCTAGATGGTCCATAAAAGATATTTGAGAAACAAAAACAATTTTTTTGCACTTTATACTTAGTTACATTTTTGGTAGAGAAATAAACTATGAACGTATTAAAAAATATTAAAAATTGTGCTAAATCCAGAATTTCCAATTTACATAGGTCTTGTATTTCATTTTTCCGATTTTGTGCATTTTTTCAAAAATTTCCTACCTCACACCATTAAATTGTAGTGAGAAAAAGTCGAATCACGGCAAAATTTGGTATTTAATTTTTGAAAAATTACCAATTTGCAATTCTGGAACCGAACACAAACGATTGACAGATTTTACATTATTTCGACGTGAAAATACATATGGGAGAGGGGGCATATAAAACCGTTTTTGCATTTATACACGTCAATAAATTTCCAGTGAAAGTGAAAATGTCACGCTTAAAGCATTGAATAAAAAATTGATTGACCTATTCCATGCTTAAAGTCAGAAATTAATGAGTTTTGAGGTTTTAAGTCAAAATTATCGGTTTATTGTTGAAATTTTAGGCCAAAAACATACTTATATTTATCTCCTAACCAAAACTGCATCTCTGGAAATTCTGTTCTGCATAATTTTGACTTAACTGACAGGAACAGGTCAAAACAGTCCTAGATCATAATTGGTAGCTTGGGGATGAAAGCGTGGGACGCTCCGCTTTCGTTAAAGAAGGCAGATAAAATCAACCGCACTTACGAGATTATAAGTTATTGGCCTCAGATCGTCATAATCTTCATCAGCAACAGTGTCAATCAGTACAGCTACTTCAGAAGTCTTGTCGTTGGTTACTGTGCTTTCGTACATGTATTCAGGGCTGCAACACAAAGGAATTGTTACTGGCAATTGTAAGTTGCAAAAATTCAGAAGAGGTTTTTTTTAGATCTCAGTTAGAGTGTTTTATTTTGAACTATATGTCCTCGAGGTCCGAAATTTGATTACACCGTACGTCCACCCGTCCGGCACTAGAACATACATAATCAAAAGTACCAAAGCGGTGACTTTCCATTTGATATGGTACTGGCACTGTTTAAGTATTTAAACAATGGCACTGGCTATGCCCAGTTTGAAATTCATGCAATTCGGTTCATAACTAACGAAGATATCAAAGGGGGCCTTCATCATTTTTTGGCTTACATTGCCAATTGGGCCCCCAATCTACAAAATATTGATAAAGAATCCACCTGCAAAATTTATCGTAATCCCAGGAAATTTAAATTTGTTGTTGAACACGTGACCCCGAAATAAGACTGAGGATCCGTAGTCAAAATAGTTATTTTCCTAACAAGTGAGTCCGAAACGAAAGCAGGATGTTGCCAAAACGAGCGTACGAATTTCGGTAGGTTCAGAATCACCTTCACGCCCATGTTACGAACAACTTTTTTCCTACAATCGTTTAAAAATTAATCAAATCGCGTGCGCAATGATCAATTCCCGCACTAGTGAGGAAATGTCAATAGATTGTAGGAAAAAGCATTCACTTAACGCTGGAGTGAAAATACCGGCTTAAATAAACAAATTGCTCCTTTCTGTGTATCAAAATAGTGTTCATACCCTCATATGAAATTTGTTGATAACGTTAAAGTATAACCAGGTGTTCTGTAGGTGCTTTAAAGGTTTAAAGGTCCGTTAAGCTATACTATACTAAGCCGTGAACTTTAAGCGTTTTTATAACATTGAAGCTTATTTTATCCGAATTCGTCTTTTATTATTATTATATCATGAAACAAAAAAGGTTTAGGTTTAGGTAGAAACCATGGTAATAGAATCAACAAAATTAGGTACAAACAATTAAGCAATGTACTTTAAGTAGTGTTTAAAGGACGTTATCATTGACTACGTACTTTATAAGAAACAATAAATTTTATAGATAACTTATGAAACGAGTTTAAAGAAGTCCAATTATAAATTTTAATAGAGGCTATTTTATATTCTTAAAAATCCACATATTTTTAAAAATATTAAATGTGCTTAGGTCTTTTTAGAAATACTTTTGAGAAAGTCTTATAATTATAGAAAAGTACTTGCAGCCTCAGAATTCTATTAGAAACTTTTTTGTTATTTTTACATTCTTCAATCGAAATACTCACCGCAAGCTTCTTAGTAAATATATTTTTATCTATTTAGGGTAGTGGAGTGGAAGCTCATCTTCGGTACTAAGAGTCCCTGGTTGGGGCATGGGATTTGTAAATGTATAGTGATTTTGGGATGGGCTAGTAGAGCACCTTGGGCTGAAAGTCCACGCACTTAAGAATAAAGGAAATTAAGGTAAAATTTTTCCATTTAGGTCATACCTTTAACATTGAAGAGGTCATGTTGGAACCGCCATTGTAGATAATAATAATAAAATGTATACCAATTGATTGATTTTTCTGTTATATACACCTAGGGATGGAACCGAGCCGATCCGAGAAAAACTTTTTGTAAACTCGGCTCTAAAAAAATAAGTATAGCTCGACACACAACTTGGCTCGTTTTCGAGGCGAGTGTTCTCAAGCCGTGCCTAACTAAATAACAATGGAATATACAATTGAAAATTGAAAGTTAAAAAATTTTGATCATCCAGTAATCTTATAGTCCGGGAAATGAAGGTTTTACCCTGGCAGTTTCTTCAAAATGAATCGATTAACTTGAAATTTTGACAGTAGGTAGGGAATAGCCTGAGGATCAAAAATCTATATCATGCCAAAAGGCGCTTTCGCCCTGGGGGTGCTTGGCACTCCAACTCGGGGAAGGTAATTTTTTATTGTAACAGGAATAGGTAGAAACATTAATTTTAAACAAAAAGTGTACATTTTTTTCGGAAAGTTAATACTTCTCCAGTTATTGGCGAATGAAAGAGTTTCTCATAGAAAAGATCAATGTTTTTAATTGGGTATTCGCGAAAAACTCGAAAAGTATGCATTAAAAGCAGAAGCAGAACAAAATGGTCGCTTATAAAAAACAAAGAAAATGGTTTTTTAATACGTGCTGTATGACCAATACGAACCGAGTTGCGGCTTGTTAAAGGTTAGCTCTTGTTCGTCAAACGCTAAATTAGTAAGTTTCACAGTCAAATATCGCCAAACCTATGCATTTTTCCAAAAATCTTGTAGAATATTCTTTTATTTTAAAACACATTTCTTCTTTTTTTTAAAAACAAACTTTAGCATAAAAATTAAGTGACTTACGTTGAAAATAAGGTAGATCTGTACTTTTTTCAGCGAAAAAATCAGAGCAGGCAACCCCTTATTACCATCCTAATTGCAATTAGTCCTGCCCCTTTTCCAGTTTTCTTTAATTACGTATTATTAGTACCCTCTAGAAGTGTGACCAGTTTAAAAGTCTTAATTTTGAAATAATTCAAGTTAAAAGTGAAAAATGAATTTCTGCAGTTTTGTGAAAAACGCCCTTCGCTCCAAAATAACTGGAGGTAAAAATAAAAATTGCTACAGCATCCAATTGTAGCATTTTTAATTCCAAATATTTTCCTCGCCGGTAATTTTCGGTACGACAAAACTGAAGTGAGATATAGACGTTTAAAACGTGTATTTATATGGGAGCACTACCTTGTTTTAGCCCTTTAAGCTCACCTCATTTTAAAACTAAGCGTTTGATGTAAATAGCCTTGTAGCGTTTGCAAAAACCTACAAAATGGTTTTTTATACAGTCTATCATAAAAAATAAAGGAGCTATGATTAAAGAACGAATCACAATTTTTTTCGAGACATTTTGAAAGCACAAATCGGAGCATGATGATCTACATGACGCGTATATATTTCGTATATACACATTAGAAACTTTTATACACACTTACTTCCATTCCATACACCATGTATATACAGGGCGATTCAAGAAGAATATAACTACCTTTAAATTCTGAATATAATGGAGTCATGTTAAAAGACGAGGTGCGTTTAGTAGGATATAATTAGGAGGTGAATATATTTCGACAGAACCCGTCAATTTATGTAGTCGATACCTCTAAAAAGTCCAAAAAGTGAACATGTGTGCAAATGAGAAATTTCCGAATAAAACTCCAAAAAATGGATTTATAAAAAATTAAAGTTTAACATCAAAAACTTAATAACGCTGGCGAAGTCCCAAACGCTGTGAAATTTTGAAAAATTCAGGAAGTAAGGGTAGTAAATAGGGCAACCGTAACGTATAAGTGAATCTTTATGACCTAGGATACTCTCTGCGCAAACCATAATCCGTAATGAGTCAATGCATGAATCAATACATTTTTTACGATTTCATCTGGAGGTATGTGATTAATAAGCGGAATTTTGACTTTAAACCAGTAATTTAAATAAATTAAGATCTTAAACTCTAAATGTTAACGGAAATTCCACTGAATGTCGACTTTTCCACTGAAATTTGCAAAGAATACCACACTCTAAATTGTAAAAAAGTGTAAATAATTCCATTGTTAACCCCGAAAGCTTATACTCAAGGGTTAGTAAGATTCATCAACATGCTACGATGTTAAACTACTTTAAAAGCTTAAAATTAGAAGAATTTTAACTAAAAAGACGAAATTTATCAAAAGCCTGACTGAAAGTCTCAATACTCAGACGTCAAAGTTAAACTCGAAATTTAACAAAATTTCCATTTTACGCTTAAAATTGGCTATAATTTAGACTCGAAATACAGATAGGATTTTCCCATTCTAAAACCGAAAAGTTAGGAAATTTATCATAATTTTCCCATTTTACTGGAACTTAAAATGTAAGAAAAACTTAATTTTGAACCTGTAAGTTAATAAAACTCCAAGCTTCCAAATTTCGACATTAAGCTGAAAGTGTCAATTTGATTTTGGTAATGAGCAAAGAATCTGAATTAAATTTGAAATAGAACTAAATGTCTACTTAAGATTTTAATAGAAATTCGGCTATTTTCCCGACTACAATTTAGCATAATTACATTCAAAGATGTAGGATTTAAAAACAAGTTTAGCAAATTTTTTTGTTAAACGTGACATGTAACAAAATTCCCCGAAAGAAAATCGCATTTCATCTTCAGGTGAAGGACAAAATTGAGTAGAATTTCGAAATTTTATTAAATTTAAGTCGAAATTCTGCAACATTTTGGCTATAATGTATAAATATCGACCTTATCCCCCAAATTCTGCCTAGCAAACTGGATATTTTACAAAATTAAACTTAAAATTTTGAAAGATCTAATTTTAAACCCGATATTGAGAAAATTCTGGTGTTCACCTCGGCAACTAGTATTTTGACTCGAAAATTCAGAACTTAAAGGTTCATATAAAAGTTACGATCCTTCTCAAGTTTGTCTTTATAGTCTGGTTATGTTAACGGTTTAACAGAATCCCTACCTTAAGGTTATTCAGTTTATAATTTAACAAAATTTCATACTTTTTGTCTATTTGTCAGTGCGATAATTTGGAACGATTTTTTAATTCCGGAGTTCGTAGATGAACAAAATCGTATTGAACAACAAATTTCAAAATTAGTACTTATATGGAATAATAGTTTCCGATCGATGTAAAATGCGGTAAATTTGTCATTTTTTAATTTCCTTTAAGTTTCAAAACGTGTAGATATTTTTCATAGCAATTTTCAATTGCTATTGTGTAGGAGTCGATAAATATAAATAAGCAGAAATCAAATCTCAGTCTTTTACTGTTATCATGTACGAGTACATAGTACACAAATTGAAACCAAGTTTCTGTTTAAGATTTTGGTACTTTCAAAAGAATCAGGTAATGGTATTAGTTATAATGAGTACATCGCACATCAAAGACAAACGAAACTTAATTTCCGTAATACTGAAATCTTAAAAACTTACACAATTGGAGGGAAACTGTTCGGATTATAATCCTTAAATTCTCCTTTGGCATATCTGCGCAACAGTGACGACTTGCCAACATTTCTATCACCAATTATCACAATTTTAAAAGTCATTTTCTCCAAAAATCCTTTATTTTTCTGCTCGAACACTTAAAACGAGTGCGGTAGGAAATTCATGACTGATTTTATCAGCGGATGTCGGGATTTCCCCTATTTCATTGCTCTGTTTTCGTTTTTCAAGTAAATGTTTGTTCGATAAAGTTTCGTTTCGGGATTGAAAAAATGAGCTATTTAAAGGAATAAATATACGGCCCTTGGTGTTGTTTACTAATCGGCCAAATTTTCTTGTGGCGACATCTACTGAAGGCGGGGGATGTAAACAGATACGCTTCCTACTGTTTTCTCTTTAAGTTTTTCATGTAGTCTACACGAAATGCGCGGTGGTAAAAAGAACTGGATCTAGGTGGCGCTTGCTATGCATTTTGAAACAGTAGCAACTCCCTGTAGTTACTTTCAACGCCAACTTTACTCCTGTAACTCACAGGAAGTAGGTGCCTTTAAATATACAGTACGTCTACATTTTACCTTTTTCTTACCTACCTAATAAAATGTTAGTGCTTATTATGCTGTAACCATTTTCAGAATTTTTCATTACAGAAAACTAAATATCGCATCCAATATCGGTTTTCAGATATGAAAACACGGTCTTTCCATGTAAAATTACAGTTGCCAGAAAAATCATACCAGCTATGAACTAATTCAGAATTCGCAAATTTTTAAGAATCTAAGAAAGATTCCGTGGGATAGATAGTGTACATGCAAGGAAGATGTCGTTGCATCCAGTTTCTCCTTCGGTTTCAGAATTTCTTTTAGCGAAAAAGTTCAACGTTTTCAGAGTAGATGGCGCTAAGCTAATAGGGAAAAGCGTAACTTGCATCTGGCATCAATATTAAAGTTTTAAGGGCCTTTTTTACGATACTTAAATTTTACGTTTTCGATAAACTCAAAAGTTTTGATGTTTAGACACATATCTCTCAAACGTCAATAAAATGCAAAAATCTCGAAACGTTCTCTGGGGTTATTGGAGTTCCATATCATCCCCAATTCGATTTAGTTTTTATGTGGCGGTTGTAAAGATTACGTCAACAGAATTTGAATCAATTCACTTCCTTTTAGCATATTTTTAGTTCAAATGTTGGGGTACGATAAGCATTCAGTAACAGTAAAGGATTTTTATTGAAAAGGCTTCCAACAAATGACTGGAGATTAAGCTGATTCTATTATTCTGTTGTTATCAATCCTTTCTTCATTAAAAAATACATTAAATAAAATATGGTTACGGTAGACGTATAAATTAATAGTAATAATAATGGTCATTTATTGAAGGATAACACTGTACATACTAATAAACAGAATTCATGACTATATTAAATAGGAAATAAAAAACTAACGTCAGAGATTTATGAATAGGAAGTTTCATAATCTGCTCTTCCACTTAACCCTAATACTTAACAATAATTTTTATTGAAAGAAAGAATACGTCCCGAGTACAAAATTGAAATTATATTAATTAATTTAATATGAATTAGTTGGTTGTTTAACTGATTAGTGGCGTGCCATTTGCAATAAATGGCAATAATAATTTATAGATGAAGAAGAGAGGAAGTTAATTAATAAAAAAGAGAAAAATATCAAGATAAATAAAAAACAAAAATAAAAGAAATTTTAAGATCCTTTATCCGGAAGCGCGACATTTATTCTTCCATAGAAATTGTTCACTTTTTCTTCTTAAAAGAAGATACATAAATTAATTTTGATTAATGCGGAAAATCCAGGATGGAAACGGCTTGGGATTGGTTCTCAAGTAAACTTGCCACCTGATAAATTCAGCCCCGAAATATTTGCATAATGTTCGATTCTGAATTGCTAGTCTCCATGGAAAAAATCGACCCCTAATGCCAAGTGGAAAATTCATCGCCGAAATAGTGGCATCAATAACATTCGCTAATTAGGGAACTTTTACCTCCAAGAAAACCTATCTTCGGTAAATTCGTCCCTCAAGGAAACTCAAGAAGAATATGACTTTTGAAGCAAGTTTTTAGAGCGATTTTTCTGTGGTGAATATTTTAGAAGTGAATGTACCATAATTATATTCCAAATAAACCCTCAAAGATACTCCTGTTCTCTATCTTTCAATACTACTGTGCTTTTTCTTGTTTATATTGATCGGATTTCTCCTTTTTCCGATACAATCTATTGTCTAAGTAACAGAGGTTGGGTTTGTATGGGGATATTTAGGGGACCGGTTTCTTGAGGATTTTAATTATGGGGAGGGGAAATTTTTTCGATTTCCTTGACCCTTGGGCAGTATTGGGGATGCTGGCTACCTTTTTTTTTACCCAAACATTTTGTTTTGTGTGGATGCGAAGGAAGGCCAGGTCGGACCTTTTCTGTGGTTTTTCTGAACTGGCCTTTTTTACACCTGTCCAGCTATATCATTTAGGTGTAAGTCTGTTTTGGTGATGGGGGGTTGTTCAGTTTCCTTTGGTGTATAGATGACTCGATTGGCTTGGAATTGAAGGGGGTGTGATGTTTTAGGGGCGCGATGACTTTAACATGCGGGGTGGGTTTTCAAGATTTCAGTTTTGTACTTTTTATTTTTAGATCGTCGGAAAACTTTGAAAGTTTCCCTCCTGTCGGAGGAGAGAGGGGGTGTAACGATTTATCATCAATTTATGGAATTTAACAACGCAATTTGAGCGTATTTGGCGGTGTATTTTCTTTCTTTTCTTTCCTTTATAAGTCGTATCGAAATACACGTGGCTTAATTAAATAAATGGCTGAAGGCGTAAGGTAGAACGGATGAAATTTTAATTGCCATCTTCCGTATATATTGATCTTTGGAGATTGGATTCATAATTTGGGGATTTCGAAGTAATTAGTGGGGACGATTTACCTATACTCCTAGTGAGGATATAACTTTGCGTTTTTCTTTTCTTATCGTAACTACCGCCCTTTTGCATTTCGTGTATTTAAAGTGCACCTTCTTTATGTCGGTTGCAATTTGTTGTAATGCAATTTCCATCGACCATTGTTACTTCATTTACGATTAGCCTTCTTATATAAGAGGTATGTAGATTTTAGGTTTTCAAAGAAGAGGGGTTACCTTTGATTTCTTTTAGGGTTCAAACTTTAGTTCAGTTTTAACTTCAATTTCAAGCTCCGGACACGTCTTACGTCATACAGGGTGGCGCAATGGGTATTGATGGTTTTAGGAGTGTTATTATGCCTATACTAATTAAATGACTAAGGTCAGAAACATATTGTAACGGAAATGCTGCAGACATGACGTCGCCTTTGGCGCTCTGGAATTTTCTACGCGTATTCGAGAATGTACTGGACTTACATTGCTTGGGTGTATAAATGGTTGCGGACCGAACATCGCGGCAGTCTACTACCGAGAACGAGTACGTAAACATCGAGCGCGGAAATATAAATTGCGACGTGTGAGTGATATAAATAATCGATATAAATTGTACGGATTTTATAGTGTTTTAGTTCTGTTTAATAAATATTGATATAAATCGAACCCGAAGTTATAAAAAAACGTTACAATATTTTTATTACACATATAATGCAGTTTTACAACAAATTTTATTTTTTTAAAACAATGTCTTTTAAGTGGCCACCACGTTTGTCTAAACATTCTTGCAGTCGCGAATGAAAAAAAACTCTCTATAACTCGTAGCAGCATCTCTTGGTTTATGGCTCTGATTTCGGGAGTAATGTTGCCTTTTACAGCTTCTAGCGTTTGAGGTCTGTTTTCCAAAACCCTAGCCTTCAAATATCCCCATAAGAAAAAGTCAGGGCTGGTTAAATCTGATTCGCGCCGAAACTATCGCTGGACCTCAATAACCGACTCCGATCGGTGATACGCTTTACCGCAAAAACTGCGTTGATTCACTGGCCAGTTAATCATGGCTACTAAACTGCATTACATGAGGAATATTTTAAGCGGTTGATTAACCTCCCCACTTTACTCATATTCGGACAGTGGCGTCTCAGAAATCGTCAATACCCATTGCGCCACCCTTTATATATTTCTATTCGACCTACAAGTTTCCCTAACCTTGGATTAAGCTCAGCGTCGTCTAGGGGGCCGATGCATTTTATTAATTTTTCCACCTGCTGATAATAAGCGGCTATTGTGCCGAATGGGACATGAAGGAAACCTAACATCCTCATAAGGGACAGCTTCCGTAATTCTTTAGCATTATAGTTTGATAACCATCTTGCCCCTTCGGGATTATTTGCGATTGTAATTTGTGAACCTACTCAGAATCTTTACCATCTCGGTTAAATTATGATCGAGTTTGAACCGCGTATGTTGTTGGAGACCACCATTTCCTTCTAAAGGGGTTAACCAAATGACCAAAGTACCGTACCTGGTATAGAAGCATATTACGAGTAGAGGGAGGCCCTTCAGGCATTAATCAGTTCATTATATTTATCGTTACCAGCATCTCTGCCAGTAAATGCGCGTTGCATATTGTACGCGGACGATTCTACCTTAATTGCTAAACATTATGACTCAAATATGGCATATTCGATCATTCACGAAGGTATTAGTTCAAAATGGTGCATCGACAACCTCCTGCGTAGTCAAACTCGCTCTCATTTACAGATTTACGTGTATTTACTTATACCGAGTGGCTAATAAAGATGGTAACAAAGTGCTGGTGTGAAAACGGTTGGAGATATCGGTTTGAAAGACTTAAATAAGATGTGCTTGTGCATATTCTAGCATGGAAAGAAAATTTTGGTCCCTATGGTTGTTGACACGGCCGCCATTTTGTTTTTTTAATGGCAACATAGGGAATACACCGTTGGAAAGTATATTTTACCTTCATTACGAATATGCAATAGGAAAAATACGGTTACGCAAAACTAACTAATTTATTAGAGCGAAATTGTGAATAATGCAATTGTTATCTTTTTTTGAGTTCCACATTTTTATCAATTTTAGTTTATTATCAATAAATTGTATTACATTCTCTTTCTAGAATTTTTAATCGATAAATAATTTAGAAAACAGTGTTCGAATTATTCAGAATTCAAAAAATTTCGATTTGGAATCGAAAACTGTTTTGTAGATTGTTTATCGATTAAAAATTCTAGAAAGAAACTGTAACACAATTTGTAATAATCTGAAATTGATAAAAATGTACGTTAAAACTTAACCAAACGAAGAGATCCAAAAATACCAATATGAATTGGCGCAATTTGACTATTAATACCGGCGCAAAAAGGTTGTTTGTAAAGTTATGAATGATGCAAAGTTCGTTCCTTGTCATTTAGGGGAGGCTTTCTCAATGAGATGGTCTATGTCTAATAATAACATTCGTTTGTCTTATGACACAAAACTTCGCCGAGGAGACAAAGAAAACCTCGATAAGAACTTCGGCAGCAAAGTATCAGCGGAAAGAGTAGAAGATGCCATGCAAGGAACTTTTATGGACTTTGCACCCGGACCGGATAATATTGCACTTTGCTTGATCAAAAACAGAGCAGCGACCGAAGCGCTGGTAGTCTGATGTTGAGACGCCAAGTCGTTCCGAAACTCTTCAGGAAATGCCGAACTATTCTTAATTATTTATTTTTATTAGTTTTGTTCTCTGCGGTTACACTTTCTCATTTAGCTTCTGACCATAACTTCATAACATGCTCCATAACTACTGTATGTGACCGTCCAATTATGTCAAGACTCACTTATAGGGACTACTATAATTTTCATGAAGTATCTCAATATTTTGATTTAACACTGTCCCAACTCAACTGGCATGAAATATATATGTTACCTAGTGTAAATGATAAGGTTGACACATTCTCTGGCATCTTGCTTTATATTTTTGATCTGTATTTCCCCCTTAAAACCAAACTTCTTAACAAACCGGAATTACCATGGCTAACTAGTAATGTAAAATTTATGATGAAATTAAGAGATAGTGCATATAAACGTTACAAACGAACCAAAATCGCTGGGCACTTTGAGTATTACAAATCCCTTAGAAGTCTAGTGTCCGTTTCAATTAAAAATGAAAAGAAAGCCTACTTAAATTTTACTTTAGCTAAATATAATAAAACATCTCTGTGGAGGGCAATTAATAACTTAGATATTTACAAGAAGAATCATTCTGCAATCCCACATCACTTAAGTAATCCTGATGACATAAACTCCTATTTCATTAACTCTGTTCCTTCGAATAACATACATACCTCGTCTAATGGGTATAACTCCATTCATCCTAATGTCACCACCATATTTACATTCACTCCTGTTGATGATACAACAGTGTTAACTATACTCAATGGGATTAAGTCTAAAGCTTTTGGTTCTGATGGCATCAATATTCAAATGATTCAGATGTGTTGTCCGTCCATGGTTCCTTATATAACCCACATTGTCAATGTCTGCCTATCCTCTAATATTTTCCCTACAGCTTGGAAAACTGCACTTGTGAGACCCATTCCTAAAAATCGATGCCCTAAAGACTACAAGGACCTTCGACCAATAAGTATTTTGCCGACTTTATCCAAGGTCCTGGAAAAGGTAATGAAGGCTCAAATTAGTGATTACTTCAAAAACAACCGTTTATTGTCTAAGTTCCAATCTGGATTTCGAGAAGGTCACAGCTGTACTTCTGCACTACTAAATATCACGGATGATATCATACGGGCAACTGACTCAGGGAAGCTCACAATAGCAGTTTTACTCGATTTCTCAAAGGCATTTGACACTATCGACCATAAACTACTCCTTAGAATACTACATCACTACGGTTTTCATTCTACGGCTATACAATTAATCTCTTCTTATGTTCAAGGTAGGCGGCAGAGCGTTCTTGTGAATAATACTCGTTCCTCTTCACTTGACATACGACGGGGTGTTCCGCAGGGTTCCGTATTGGGACCATTTTTATATATTATTTATTCTAATTCCATTTGTAGTAATCTGTACCATCAATATGCGGATGATACGCAGATTTATCATAGTTTTAATCCTGCTAAATTGAACGAAGCCGTTGAAATAGTGAACAAGGAGATAAATACTTTGGCTGATATTGCTCTAGACCACAATTTGCACATTAACTCGACAAAATCTGCGGTTGTTATTTTCGGTCGTAAATTAGCTAGGGAACCTTTTATTAAAATTCATCTCCGAAATGTGCTGCTGCCTGTAATGAACATGTCACGTAATTTGGGTCTAAACATGGATGCAGATCTTAAATTTACACAGCATGTCAGTGCCTGTGTAAGCAAAGCGTTTGGGACTCTAAGAAAACTGCACCCCAATAGAAATATTCTTACTCCTAAAATTAAATTGCATTTGTCTAATTCTGTGATTTTGTCCCATTTTAATTTTTGTGATGTAGTCTATGGGGCATGTATTGAACAAGTCACGGCGACGAGGATCCAAAGAGAGCAAAATGCATGCTTAAGATTTGTTTACGGTATCGGACGTAGGGATCACATCTCTCACAAAATTGTGGAAGCAGGGTGGCTTAATATGCATCAAAGGAGAATATTGCATTCATCTGTGTTCTATCATAAATTATTTTATTTCCAAACTCCTGGATACTTGCTTGACCGTTTAAGTTACCGCACGGATGTGCATAATTTGTTTTTACGACATAGGGGTCTGTTAGATATTCCCACCCACAGTACCCGTTATTTTGAAAAATCGTTTTCGTATAACGTGGTAAAAATATATAATGCTATTCCGCGGTCTCTCAAAATGCTCAGTCCATCATCATTCAAATCTAAAATGTGCCAGTTGCTAATATCAAATACATTGCCGTTATAGGTTTTGTAGCATTTCTTCTTATTTATATATATATATTTTTTTTTTTTTCTTTCTTTCTTAATGCGTGGTGAGTGTTCGTTCATTGGTGTTACTGATATATATATATATATGTGTTGCTATTATATTATGCTTGACAGGGCTGCATGGAAGATCAGGGTATTGCTACACTGAATGCAGTCCTTTCCCACATTATTCTTATTTTCTTTATTTATTTTATTTTTGTTTTCCTATTAGTTGTTTTTGTGGGAATAAACATTATTATTATTATTGTCGGTGTTTCTTGTGAGAACTCAGGTCTAGCCTGGTTAACTAATCGCACGGATTAAAATCAAGTAACGATTAGTGTCTGTGTCTAGTGAAGTTATGTAGGGTTCTAAAGAAAAATAAAAAATAAAATAAATATTCACACACTCACATTGGAAATCTAGAGATAGTATGTAATTCATACTTACCAACATAGCTATTAATGGCCCCAATAGTCAACGCTATCAGGAAAGAAGAAAACAAAACAAAAATATCATTATAATAATTCCTGTAATTTTATTAAATAGAGTTTATTGTGTAAGTGTTTCTTTGGCTTTGCGTTTGGGTTGAATACGAGTGGGTTGTGATAACGTGGTGTGTTTATGTGAAGAAGGAGTTTTGTGTTTTTTAATTGTATTTATGGTGTTTCTTTGTTCCTGAGGTCGTATTTGTGAGGTTGTTTGGGTTTTTGGTGGAGATATTGCAGTATTTTGTGAGCTAGTAGTGCTGTCAAGGTTTTTGCGTTTGGGTTGTATACGAGTGGGTTGTTTCTGAGAAGAAGGAGTATTGCGTTTTTTAACTGTGCTAGGACGTGTAACTTTATTGGGTGGACCTGTCTTTGTAGTGCAAGTTGCGTTACTTGTATTTATGGTGTTTCTTTGTTCTTGAGGTTGTATTTGTGTGGTTGCTTGGGTTTTTGGTGGAGATATTACAGTATGTTGTGAGCGTGTAGTTCTGTTAAGGTTTTCGCGTTTCGGTTGAATACGAGTGGGTTGTGATAACGTGGTGTGTTTATGTGAAGAAGGAGTTTTGTGTTTTTTAACTGTGCTAGGACGTGTAACTTTATTGGGTGGACCTGTCTTTGTAGTGCAAGTTGCGTTACTTGTATTTTGGTGTTTCTTTGTTCTAGAGGTTGTATTTGTGTTGTTGCTTGGATTATTGGTGGAGACATTACGGTATTTTGTGAGCCTCTAGTGCTGTTAAGGTTTGCGTTTGCGTTTACGAGTGGGTTGTGATAACGTGGTGTGTTTCTGAGAAGAAAGAGTATTGTGTTTTTTAGCTGTGCTAGGCCGTGTAACTTTATTGGGTGAGGGCGTCTTTGTAGTGCATGTTGCGTTACTTGTATTTATTGCGTTTGTTTGTTCAGGAAGTTGTGTTTGTGTGGTTGGTTGAGTTAAGGGTGGAGATATTACAGTATGTTGTGTGTCATGTTGTGAGTCTAAAGTGCTGTTTAGGCTTTTGCGTTTGGGTTGAATACTAATGGGTTGTGATAATGTGGTTTGCTTCAGAGGTGAATCTCTGAATGTAGTATATGTTGTATCATTTGTTGTACTTGTTTGTTCGGTAAGTTGTATTTGTGTGTTTGTTTGGGTTAGAGGTGGAGATATTACAGTATGTTGTGTACCGTGTTGTGAGGGAGTGCTGTTGTTTACATGTATACGTTGTGGATCATTTCTGTATGTAGTATCTTGTGTTATGTTTAGAAATTTACGAACAATATGGCATGTGTTGATAATGACTGCTTTTTGTAAATGTTTGTATGTGTTTTTGTCCAAACCTAATAGTTGTAAATTGTGGTGTATTGTCTTTGGTATAACTCCAGTAGCACTAAGAATAATGGGAACTATAACAGTAGATTTCATTCTCCATTGCGTCTTAAGCTCGATAGCTATATCGGTGTATTTGCGGTGTTTTTCTGCATGTGTTTTAGTTAAGTTGTTAGTGTTGGGTATGGCAATGTCTATAATACAAATGGATTTTTGTGTTTTATCTATAAGTGTAATATCTGGTCTATTATTGTGGATAGTTTTGTCTGTGAGTAGTGTCCTGTCCCAATATAATTTGTGTGTGTTGTTTTCAAGTATGATCTGTGGCGTGTATTTGTAGTATGGTGTCTTATCTGTTATGAGATTGTGTTTAAGTGCTAATTTTTGATGTATGATTTTAGCTACCTGATCGTGTCGATGTTTGTATTCAGTTTGTGCAAGTCGTGTGCATGCCGATATTATATGTTGGATTGTTTCTGATGTTTGTGAACAGAGTCGACAAGAATCGTTTGTCACTGTTTTGTCTTTATGTATGTGTTTTTTATAGTTGCGTGTATTAATGACCTGGTCTTGTATTGCTAACATGAAACCCTCAGTCTCCGGGAAGATATCACATTCAGACAACCAAGTGTGCGTTGCTATAGAATCAACACAATCCTGACTAACCTCTTGCGGAAATCGTCCATGTAACGGCTTTTGGTTCCATGTCTGTATGTTATTTGTGATGTATGTAAGTTTGGATGGAGGTGGGAGTATATTAGTTTCGTGTAGGTTAAGTGGTGTGTAAGATTTGTCTGCATATGTTACTGTTTTGTGTAGGACTGAAGTATCTGTTTTGTTATAAAAGTATTGTCGCAAATTGTGTATTTGTGTTTGGTGCAATATTTTTATATCTGTAAGTCCTCTACCTCCTTCCGAACGAGGAAGGTAAAGTCGTATAGTAGAGGAGTGAGGGTGATGTATATGGTGTTTTGTTAATAGTGTACGTGTGTTTCTCTGTATTTGTTCTAAATCTGTATTTGTCCAACGTATAATCCCAAAAGAGTATGTAAGCACTGGTGTGGCATAAGTGTTAATAGCTTTGATTGTATTTCTACCGTGTAATTTTGTTTTAAGTATACTGCGTACTCTTTGTAGGTATTGTGTGATAAGTGTTTGTTTTATACTCGTATGTTTAATGTGTGTGTTTTGCTGAAAACCAAGATACTTATAAGTTTCATTCTCGTCCATGGAATTTATTAAATTACCCTGTTCTAGCTCATAATCTAAAAGTTGTCTTTTTCCAGCTGTGATGTGTTGTGTTTTACATTTATCGATTCCAAAGTCCATTTGTATGTCACGTGAGAATGTTTCGGTAATGTGTAGAAGGTGATTAAGTTTTATGCATGTGGAAGAGTATAATTTAAGATCGTCCATGTAAAACAGGTGTGTAATGTTGTGATGTATTTCGTGGTTGTGTTTAATATTGTACCCAAAGTTAGTAGTGTTTAACAAATATGAAAGTGGATTAAGAGCAAGACAAAACCAGAGCGGACTTAAAGAATCGCCTTGAAAAATTCCTCTTTTAATTTGTATTGGGTCGGTAATAAGTTTTTTCTATTTCGATTTTTAAATGTTCTTATTAACGCACTGTTTTCCGCTCAAAACAGTGCGTTAATGAGACCTATTAACGCACCGTTTTTAAGTTGGTATTAAAGTGGAAAACCTAAATTCACTACCCTATTTGACATTCGATTGTATTTATTTACAAATTAGGGTTATGTTTTGATATACAGAAAGACAAGATTCCCTTTCTATTTGATTAAAAGCGAGACATGTAAGGCTGATAAAGTGTTAATCAAATTACAAGAAGAACAATATGAAAAAACCACAATTACTTTCTCCCAACACTGAAAAGGGAATTAAATATTACGGTATGTAGCGTAAGAACCGAGATATCAACAATGTGGGGCTTTGAGGTAAATTTTTACATTAATGATTAATGCCTCTTTTTGTAGCACGTTCAACATCTACGTGCAATCTGTAATCATTGATTACTAGTACGAATAGTGTACCTATCTTCCAAAAAAGACCTACAGGTTATAAAGGAGATTTCGAATGGGGAAAGGATGACAACGAGGATACCTTCGGAACACATTAAACAATATTTTAAAGAAGCAGCTTATTGCTTTTAGCACTTGTTCTGTGTTATTAATATCGTGAGCCTGATTTGTGTAGTATCGTTATGCTCCTAAGAGGAAGTGACAATCCGAAGCCGAACCCGTCCTAATGAGTGACACCTATCACGTAACAACAACCCACTAAGGACCGATCCGTTAGTGACCGTTAATGGCAAATCGCGAAAAGAAACCTTTGTTTTTCTTTTTATGTCAGTCACCAATATAAGTAGAAGCAGTGTCATATGGGCGAAATCTGTTAGCTGTTAGCTTTGTCGTTAATCGACAGTGACACGACTGAATTTCACATAACTTATATAAAAGGACGAAGGACTGTATTTTGCCTTTATGAATTGTTCCACAGTTAATGTACTAATTTCTGAAGTTTATTAATTAAAACACAATTGATGAGAGTGTATTTAAATAAGTGAAATATTTGGGACGTCGTACTGCCAACTTAATACAACCTGCACTAATACAACTTCTATATCAAAATTCCCTAGTTACAAAAAGTTACTATAACATCATTTTGATAAAAATTTCTCGAAAATATGTTCTCAATAGAAAAAATAGTATAAGAAACTTGTTTCATAAGACGCCCCATCGCACTCGTTCATTAGAAAACTCGCCGCGAGCGGCTCGTTTTCTAAACTTGAACTCGTGCGTTAAACGCGCCACTTATGAAACTTGTTTCTTAATATACTATTGTGTCGTTTAGTGTAAGTGTTAACGTAGTGTTCCAACATGACATTATGTAATTGAGGAATTGTGTAATATTGTTGCTGACTTTGTATATTGAGAGTACTTGTTGTAACCAAGAGAGTGGTACTGAATCGAATGCTTTTTTGTAATCAATGTATGCAGTGTGTATGTTTCGTTTGTTATGTCTGGATTGTTCAAGTATAACAGAGTCTATAATGAGTTGCTCCTTACAGCCCCTGGAATACTTGGTACACCCTTTTTGTTCTTCGTATAAAATGTTGTTATCAGTACAGTGTTGGTATATTTTGTTTGTAATGCATGATGTAAGGATTTTGTATATTGTAGGAAGGCATGTAATTGGTCTATATTTAGATGGGTCTTGTGTATTGTTGTCTTTTGGGAGCATGTAAGTGATACCTTGTGTAAAGAATGCAGGAGTGCGATCTGGTGAATTAAGAAGTTCAGTAAATTGTTGTGCAAGGTAAGAGTGAGTGTAGGTAAAATATTTCCACCAAAAGTTGTGAATGTTATCAATGCCTGGACTTTTCCAGTTATGTAAGTGATTAATAGTTTGAATGATGTCTGTTGTAGTGATGTTTGTGTTATTATTATTATTATTATTATTATTATTATATTTATGCTATTTCGTTTAAGCTAATTTCTATCGGTTACGAACGTACAATTAGTTAACAATTAATCTTTCCTAATTCTTGTTATCAAGACGATTCTTAAATTGGTACCTACACATTTATTGAATTTACGATGTGTTCGTCTAGTGCATTCCAATGGTCGAACATGCGGTTAGTTAAAAATTTTTGCCTTTGCGTAGTTCTGAAGGGTTCCTTTTGCAATCTAAACAAGTGTCCGCGTAAGCGGGTATCTTCACGAAATTTCAGAAAGTCAAATTTGTTAGCGGGAAATAGGTCGTGAGTTAGTCGGTAAATCTGAATCAAGTCCGCTCTATCTTGTCTGAGACATAGTTCAGGCAACTTCAGTATACTTAATCTGTTACTGTACGAAATTAAGTTAAAATGTTTAGGCCATCGGGAAACTGCGTGCATAACTCGCTCTAACAACTTAATATCTTTGGCCAAATATGGTCTCCAAACTGAGACAGCATACTCCAAATGGGGTCTAATATACGTCACAAACCAGCATTGCACATAGTTCTGGCGACGGGATTAAGGACCGGCATACTATTCATGAGAATCAATTAGAGGTCCCACCGACAAATTGCATTGCAAAATTATATCATCTTTGAAGAATGACTCCTGGCTTATTACAATGGATTATTTAGGGTGGTTTTTTGAAATATAAATTTCTAATACATTGCTCTAGAAGCGACTATATTAAAGGTTTTACTAGAAAGACAGTAATTACTACAAATTTGCTAAAATAAGGACGACCACTTTTATTTTTTATTTCAAGCCGAAATTGTTGAATTTAATGTACAGTCGCTGCTTAAAACTGCTCATCTTCTTTCAATATTGAAAGGTTTTGTCATTTTAAAAAAATCAATATTGCGGCCAGGAGTCATTCTTAAAGATTTATTTTTAAAAAGTTACATCAACGCAATGCGGCAAGCAGCAGTAGTGCAGCTATTTATTTCTAGATGTCGCTAAGTAGAAACTTCAACTTGGCGCGCGTCTGTTAAAAAAATAATGAACTGCCTTTCATCCGATTATGATTGTCATTAAGTTCCAATGAATGGTTCTTTGTCTATAGACGAGTATATAAACGGACCTATACCAAACATTCCTTTCTCCTTTGCTAAGATAAAATGACATTTGTTGATTTGAATGTGTGTGGGCGACCCCACGGAAAAGAAGTTTGGAAATTTTTCATGATTGTGTTATGCTGCCCGTATCGGCCGTATCCTATGTCTATCCTACGACATGCATTTCCTAAAAAATCCAGGGGTGCAAAAATGCATTTATTATCTATTGTGTAACAATTATAAACATAATGGGGGGGGGGGGGGGGGTAGTTGGCGCAGAGACCAGATCTACTGTTGAAAAATTCTCCGGGTATGCTCAGAGGTAGAGATCATGGGGGGCGGGGGTGAATTTTCAGTAATATGAATTGCCCCGAGTAACTTTTTTTTCGCCATGGTTAATTTTTTACGTCACTGTGCTCGTAGCGCCGCCCCTGGGCATCCTCTGTCAATTTCGAGGGCAGATATGGACTCTACGCCCCCTATAACCCCAGAGTAGGATTTCTCCGGCTTGTCATATAACGAGCGATCAAAAAAGGACTGACAATCGAGTCGCGGATTTTCTGGGTAACCAAAAATTCCAAAGGTTACTTGATAACTCTTTTTTGATCGCATAACGTATAGTATGAAGTTTGGTGAAAATAATGATTACAATAATTGAATGACAAAATAAACAAAAACAAACAGTTTTTTTTCTAAATAAAGCAAATTCCCCTATGTATCCTTTTAAATTCACTATGTCAAAGCATTATTATAAGAATTAAGATCACTTAAATAACTCTAGTAATAGCGCATAATCGTTTTTTGCGTGTACCTTTAAATGTAATTTAATCTATGCCAACCAGCTGTTTTTTTCTCGTTAAAATAAGCAAAGGAATGTGTACAAGGTCATGGAAGCCAACATATGAAAGTAATTAAATTTAGAGTATACACAAACCAATTGTGTAAGTACATAGTACCACCTACTCGACACGATGTGGCAGCACAATTTATTTACTACAAAGATAATTCTTTACTATCTTTCGATTTTAAAACATGCTGCGACCTCTGATATTTAATAGTTGAATCATGGTTGCCTCATTTCACAAATGGTTCAATTTTTCAATTCGTATGCCGTCCTTAAGAAATACTTTCCTCAGCATACATAACGTGGCAAAAGACTTTTTAAAAACTTTAGCGCATTGCTCGTCCCACCCAAGTTAATTTATTATTTCTTGTGACTCCTAAATCGTTTTGACATTTAACTTTATTGATCAGTATATTATCCAAGCAGTAAGAAAATTTTGGATTATGATGTCCTATTCGCAGCACCACACATTTTCCCCCGTTCAAAGGCAAGTCCCACGAGTTGCACCAGTCAACTACAGCATTTAAGGCGACTTGGATTTTATTTTCCGCTTCCAAGGAGTTACCAAATATCTTGATATCGTCAGCATAGGCCACATGGCTGCATTTCAAGTTCAAAAGTAAGTCCGACGTATACAAGATAAATAAAAAAGGTCCAAGGACAGAGCCTTGAGGGATACCACTAACGACCTCAGTTCTGTTTGATACAACGTTACCGACTATGAGAGATTCTGACTCTTTGAGATCGGCAATTAAGATATGCTGTGAACCAGCTTAAACTATTATCATCAAAACCTAGGTGCTTCAGTTTGGCGATGAGCAGCTCGTGATTTACTAAGTCGAAGGCCTTACTCTGATCTAGCAATATCAAGATGGTGCACAGGAATTTATCATAACTGTGAGATATGTCATTATAACCTTTATAAGAGATGTATTGGAACTGTATCTTAGGAAGTATTCTGAATTTTCTTGTTTTCTTTAAAGCATGATAAACTCTTTAATTGTCCATCTTTTATGTAGGTAATTTGACCATCGTCGTATCTTCTATGGTTTTGAAGATCTCGTTTCTTTTTGTTGTTATTTGCTATTAAATATAGTATCTAAGATTATTTTTAAATTAAAATCATTAGTAGTTGTTACGTTCACTTTGGGCAAACGCGACAAAATTACGTTAGATAAGTACACTCAGGCACAGTAGAAGTGGGTCGGGGTGAATATGTGGGGTTCTTATATACTCGTACAAGCACAAATAAACAAAAAAGAAAACAGTAAATTTAATCCGGATAGGGGCCACTTAGTATCCAATAAATGTTAAAAGGGAGGAGAGGAATACTTACCGAAAGTAAAACAACAGAAGAAACCTGGCTAATTTTACAAAATAGATCCTTCTAATTTTTTTGCCAGGAACCATAGCGTTTTTTTGGTATGTCTTTTTCCATTGTAAAAATACAGTCGCGGCAAAATTTGATATGCGAGACTCCTTTTCAGGAACATAATTAAAGATAAAAGTTTTTTAATAGAAATTGCTTCCGAATAACCTGATTCTCGGAGTTCATAGACTCGAATTTTCCGTCAGTAATCGCGCCAGGATAATACTATCCTTCTATGCACTTCCGGACTTTGTCTCTTCAAACACTTTTCATACACCCTTATCATCATAAGCCACCACTTCTGGTACGTTTGCTGACTACTCTACAAATTGATGAATTAACGACCCAATTTTGGTATTTTTGGGTACTGATTGGACCAAAAGCGTGCTGTAAAATATATTCGAATAGCATAATGAGTAATGACTATCTAAAGCAACTGATAACTATCGTTAGCCAGAATTTCGCAAGGTATGTGATATCGTATATGATGTCACTTTGTGCCGAAATGCCAAGCAGAAGCAGACCATAATAAAATAGACCGAGTATTTCAAAGCCACGACGGAATTAAATGAAACATAGCAAAAGCGATACAGAAAAGCACGAAAGTATGAAAGTTTCCCAAATGAGAAATACGGTTTTCGTACCGCTACCTAACCTAAAATGTAATATAAAAACCTACATTCATTTAGCAATCATTTTTAATACCTCGCCATTACACATTCCCATTAACACACAATTAACAGATAATCCCTGTAATTATCATATACAGTATCATGATGGTAATACTAATTTTAAAGTAACGACGGTGATTTTTGATTTTGTTTTTATTGTGGCCGTGTTAAATTAGTGATAAAGATGATATCAGTCATTTTTTCTTTCGTAACGTTACAAAGATTAACTGATAACAGTAATTTCAAAGACCACTCTCAGGTCATAACAGGATCTGGTTCTCATATTCTTTTGTTTTACTTGTCGAATTGTTTGGGTACGTGCAAGCAAAGGTACACTGTTCATTTATGCATCGCGAACCCACATCAAAAGTAAGTAACACGTCCTTATTGCATGGAAAACAAAATATAAAAGTACAAAACGATTGAACTTTCACTTTGTTGTCTATCAAATAATCGGCTATTTTATTCCGAGGCCAAAGGATATCTATCGCCACAGATTAGAGATTATGGACTATAATTATATTCTTTATTCCACTATCATGATTATATTACCATTTAGTGGATAACATGAATGTATTTTGCTGGAAATTTTCTTAATATAGAAATAGCATTGTCTATCCCCTCCAATTGAGCTTGTTTGTTTACTCAGTCTAGCTGACTTGTAAGTGCCAGACACAGGAACGACAGGTTTTTGACGCCATGCACTTTCAAACCAATTCCCTGACGTGACATCAGCATGCAAAGTGAACCAATATACTAATTTTTACCAAGAAAATTGGTGACCTATCACTATTTACTGAGCGCGTTATTTATAACAAACAATCATTTAAATTATCAAAAAAGATTCAACTTTGGTCAAATGCTTTCCAAAACACCTTTATCGTTCTTCAATCTCCGAACATTCCACATCAAGTCCTGTCGACCACAAGAAATTCACGCGTTATTCCAAAACTTACCATCCCTCCTCGAAAGCATAAACTTGAAATTTAGCCTGAACGTGTGTGAAAGTTAATGAATGCACTTATTAGCTTCCTAGCATGTGCTAGGTAGCTATTGCGATAGCCGTATTTTGAACATTTCAAAATTTCATCAAATGTCGACGTTTTAGACCATTTTAAGCAACTTTTAAAGAATAAAATTTTTTTCCGTCGTACGTATGTACGTACGTACGTTTGTTGGCAATTTTCTGAGAAAACGGCTCGACGGATTTTGTTGAAATTTTGTATATATGTTTTAGGCATACCGAACAGAAAAATAACGGGCCGGATTTTTGAAAAAAAATTTTGGAGCGCCGTAACGGCATCGAACTTTTTTTTTCAAATAGCAACCTAACATTTTTATTCTATTATTTGGAAGACCTTATTTTATTTTATTTTTTATTTTATTTTATTTTGCCTTTATTTTTAAGTGGGCGGGGTTTCAGCCGAGGCTGCTCTACCAACCCAACCCACTATACATTTACAAATATCCATGCCCGAACCCGGATTCGAACCAGGGACCCTGTACCGCAGTCGAGCTTCCACTGAACTGCGCTACACGGGCCTGTGTACAACCTACAAAAAATTTGGCCGGGTTATATTATCAAAAAACGGAGAAAAAAATTGTCAAAGTCAAAAAATTGCAAAACGCAACGATCTTGTTTCTGAAGCAATCTAACGAAATTTCTATGGTAAGTCCCTTTAATAAAAGCAAACAAAATTCATGCGCAAAAATCGTGTTGCGCATGCGCAGAAATGCAATTTTCTTATTTATGGAACAATTAAAACGAAATTTGGATGGTAGGTCCTCCTAATAAAAGAAAACAAAATGCATGCGCAATGCAACATCCAACTTCCTTATTTATGGAGCGGTCAGGATAATCGCCGGGTTGGATTACCGTGCAAACTGTCGCGAAGCGTTCAAAAAATTGAACATTTTGACTTTTCCGAGCGCATACATTCTTGAGTGCCTGTGCTTTGCAAATAAGAACTTTCACACCTTTACTTTAAATTGCCAAACGCATGACCATAACACCAGACTACGACACAATGTCCGTGTAAAGTTCGGTAGGCTCACTAGATCGCAACAGGGCCCTATAATACAGTCCCAAATGTTTCTTAATTGCATACCAACCAAGGCTTAGAGACTTAGAACCGCACATTTTTAGAAATAAAATGAAACGCTTTTTAATTCGTCAATGTTGTTTCAGTCCTGAAGATTTTATTAAATGTGATTTTAATCAAATATTTGTCCACCATTAGTTTTGTTTGTCAATGGAGTGATTTTTTTCGTGATGTTTGTAACGTATACACTTATCTGTATTTAGACGTTTTAGACTATCGTACCTATAACGAATGACGATATGTAAGTAAGAAAAAGTAAGAAAATTGGATGGTAGGTCCTTCTAATAAAAGCAAACAAAATGCATGTGCAAAAATCGTGTTGCGCATGCGCAGAAATGCAACTATCTTATTTATGGAATTGGCGTTTTTCTCTTCATAGCATGAGCTAGGTACAATGCGAAATTTCATCAAATGTTGACGTTTTAGATCAATTTAAGCAACTTTTAAAGAATAAATTTTTCCCGTCTGTAAGTGCGTACCTACATATGTTGGCAATTTTTGGTTTCAGCTAGGAAGCTATTCTGTCAAGAATTTGACACCTGGTTTTTTATTGGCTTTCTTGATGTATAAAATTTATGATGAAATATTTGGGATCATAAATAACTAAAACACACCTTACAGAGTATCTGCCCTACCTTCCTTAACAATATAAATATTTTCAGGATTGATACCCGGAAAAGCACCTCTTTTTGCATAAAATTTATTGAAATAAATGGAGACTCAGTGGCCCTTCTATGACATCCCATCCCACTATCTCTAAATGCTGATGAACATATAAAAACATACATTTTTACCCCTCGTTTTACCCGAAAGATTTTCAATATAACGGACAAAATCCTACATCGAAATACGGCACTAAATTACTGATCACAATTAAAGACAAAGTTTATCAAATCAGTCCTCGTATATAAAAGTTGTTAACGTTTTACAAAACGGGCCCCCCCCCCCCTCCCACCTCTTTCGAAGCGGAAAATGTAGAAATTTGCTAAACATTTCCGGTTTCGCTTTAAAATAATCGAATTCCGCAGATATGCGCTTTTGATGCGAATGGACGAACTCCAAAAAATTCGTCCGACTAATAACATTCTTTATGTGGCACGAGGTTCCATAGACGTGCTACTTTAATTTCTGTTTATAAGAAGAATTTCATTTCAATGCTTTTCTAAATAAGAAAGTTGGAACTGCGCATGCGCAAGTCCAAATTTTGAAACTAAGGTTAGATTTTCCTTTGTTCCAAGCGCCTATGCATCAAATTTTATTTAAATGCTTCCATAGATTAAAAAAGTTGGCACTGCGCAAGCGCAAACCCAAATTTTGAAATTGGCGTTTGATTTTCCTCTATTCCAAGTGTCTATGTATCAAATTTCATTTAAATGCTTCCATAAATAAAAAAATTGACACTGCGCATGCGCAAAACCAAATTTTGAAAATGGCGTTAGATTTTGCTTTATTCCAAGCACCTATGTGTCAAATTTCGTTTAAATGCTTCCATAAATAAAAAAAGTTGGCACTGCGCATGCGCAAAACCAAATTCTGAAACTGGCGTTAGATTTTCATTTATTCCAAGTGCCTATGTATCAAATTTCATTCAAATACTTTTATAAATAAAAAAGTTTACAATTCGGTTTATAGATGGTCGAGATGCGAAAAGAGCACTGTGAATTTTGAATCGATTCGACTCAACTTTTAGCATTACGTATTATATGGCTAAAGCTATGCCCATGTTGAATTTCATGCAATTCAGTTCATAACTAACGGAAATCTAAAAGCGATCGGACATTTCTAAACAAAATTATCCTTCACACGGACAGATAGAGGGACAGACAGACAAAGGAACAGACGGACAGACCAACAGACAGACGACAGACAGCAATACAAAATTATAAACGATCTCTAGGATCGTTAATAAACGACAAAAGTGTAAAATTATGGAACATGTAAAAAACGGTTTTTTTTTGTTTTTTTACAATAACTTTTTTAGCAATAAACGCAGAAAAAATTCCTTCCTTGGTGTAAGCCTCGACACCATAACAAACCAAATAGCGAAAAAAGTAGAACAATAGCTCTTAAGACAAAGAACTAGTAGCGTCTCAACGAACGAGCGGACGGACGGACGGACAGCCGGACGGACAAAGTGGCCACAATAGCGCATTTTTTTAAATTTTTGTGGAAATGCGCTAAAAACTGAGATAAGTAACACTAATGTTATTTTTGACATTTTAAAAAACACGTAGGTATACTCTAAGAAAAACAACCACCTCAAGTTTTACCCTTCTTACCTCGCTTCTTACCCTAATGTAGTCTAGTGAGGCATCGCGTGATGATTCAATAGAAATTAATGCCTGATTTCCAAATTTTGATTGACTTAAGCATTTCTAAGGCCATTTTTAAATAATTAAAGTTTGAAAAAACTTCTCTCGCCATTAGTGACTGACCCAGGGACTGTTAACATTCTTATAGCTACAGCAGTATTTGGATAATCATTGTTCTTACCATTTTTTGGTTTTTGTAAGTTTTGCTCCTGAAGGACCGATTTTAATGCCATTATTTTTTTGAACTAGACAAAATTTCTGACAATTTAAGCCCTTAACGATCTCCGCAAGTCTAATAGTTTCCGAGATACGGCGCTTCAAATATTGGTACATTTATTAGTTTTACAACTTTTATCAAAATTTTGCGTTTTTTTTCGCAGAACCTAAACTTACAAAATTTGCACGATGAATTGTCGTAAGTCGTGAGTCGTAATAAACTTGTTGTTGAAGAAGTGTCCCTTATCGAGCAAGATGCGGCAAAAGGAAAATATTCACAGATTTCGCAATCCATGCAACAGGTAGTGAAGAAGAAGAAGAAGACAACTTTCTTATCATGGGAGAAGATGAGGATCCAGAGGATATCAACATTCTAGCTTGTGCTTGTGCGGATTTATGGAGACTCTTCACCACAAAGTCCCCCCAAATGAACAAAATTATAAAAATTTGATGTTTTTATGCGAAAAAAAGGCAAATTTGATTGAAACTGAAGAATTTACGAATTTTTGAAACGCTGTATCTCCAAAACTATTAGACTTACAGAGCCGGTTAAGGTCTTGAATTGTCACAAATTTTGTCTAGTTTAAAAAAGTACGACAGTAATTGCTTTAAAATCTGTCCTTCAGAACTAAAACTACCCAAAACCTAAAAATAATGGAAAAAATGGCGTATTTTCGAGTGCTATGTTGCTCGCACAGGTCTTTGGATGTCGAAAACTTGGATTTTTGACATCCATACTCAGCCTAACAATTAAAAAAAAAATAGAAATGACACAGCTGATGGTAGCGAGGATGCAAGGTATGATAATTTGACTGGACTATTAGAAAACTTATGAAACCTAGCATACCACGTAGCATATCACCTACATCAATTTGCGCGATACGATCTACCGGTGTAACACAACAGCCACCGCACATGTTGACAGCACACAGCATGCTAGATTCCACAAATTTTATAAATATTGAATGACGAAATTCTCCATTTTTTTAAATATTAACTAAGTGCGTATATGCATATTTTATCGAGTATTGTATGTTGTCGCGATTGCTTTTTGCAAAGATCTTAAAAAACATGGGCATTGTATTTTTGAAAAACAAAAGTTGCATCGATTTCTGGTTAAACCGGAAGTGATACCGGAAAGTGCGATAGGATTGATCGTAATATTGATGTGACCCTCTTATGTCGAACGCACTGTATTTAACAAAATTCATTTACATACCATTGTGGCAATAGCAAAAATAAAATCATGTTCATTTAATGTTACCTCGGATTTTACGTCAAAATGAAGTACGAAATTATTAAAGTGACCACTTTTCAACAAAATCGGTTTAAAAAATATGGTTACCTTCTTTTTACAGGAAACTAATGGTAGTTTCTTGGTCGTCCAACTGTGAAGTCGAGTGTGAAGTATATTGATTGATTCAGTAAGCTGGTCCAAAAATGATTGATCCGAATCCGATGTGAAATTTTTTTTAGAATTGTCTAGAATCTTTTTACAATTTTTAGAATTTTCTAGAATTTTTCGAATCTCGAATTTCACTGTACACAAAATTTGAAGAGGTTTACTCCGAGGAGAAATCACTGTAGAATTTTCTAAAATGTATCAGAGTTTGTCTAGAATTTTTAGATATTTCAGAATATTTACTATTCCTATATTTTTTCCCAAACCCACATGCGCACAGAATTATTATTTTATACAATTTTGAGAATTTTCTAGAATTTTTTACAATTTCTTTTAGAATTTTGGTGTACTCAAAATTTGAAGTAGTTTACTCTTCGCATAACTTCAACTACCAAACTAAATTCAAACAAGTTGTAAATCAGCATATGCATGATTAAAGCGCATTTTTGGTAATACAGGTCAGTATTTTATTAGCGAAGTTTAAAATTATCGATCTCACGAGTAATTTTGACTGGGTTAAATAATTAATTTTATTTAATTTCAATTGAGGGTACGTCTTTATTTTGTAAAACAAATCACAAAGTAGGTAAATAATGAAGTTTTTATACTGGTAGCGCTAACTAACGGTAAAATTCGAGGTAAAATTATAGCACCTCCGAAAACCATATCGAAATTATTTTCTTAAATTATCGATCTCATAAGTAATCTAACTCAAAATAGACTAGAGCCTGCACATCTACACTATAGCGGAAAGCTTTTAGTGAAAATTTGAAGTCTGTAGGTATTGTAATTGCTGAGATCTCACCCGGACAGCCGGCCAGCCAGCCATAAAAAATGTAATAGCGTATTTTTTTCGATCAAAAATGCGCTAAAAATAATTGGTCGCCCACGACCATGTGCGCCCTTTTTACTATATCGGGTCGTAATCGATGGAGGAAAAATTGCACACAGCCTCTTGGAAAGAACCTAACTGACGCTTCAAACAAACTAGACTTAAAACGTGGGCAGAATCCACCATATTACTGTAATTGCCCGAGAAGCGACACGGTTTCAAAATCCTATTAAAATGCCCTCGAACTTCTATCCTACACGATCTGAATCTTTAACCCCATGAATTTGCCACTACATCGCATACGGTGCCAGGATTCCTCTCACCTCACAACACGGTGTCAACGCTGGGGAGTATTCCTCGGACTCGCCCCCTACCTCGTACTATACCTAGTCATATACCATGTGAGAACTAATATCGTCTAAAATCGTCACAATAGAGAAAGAAGTCTTTAATCGGAGTCATAATCGGTAAAAATACACATCAGAATCTTGTCATCCCAATCCCGCAAACACCCAATTCGCCCTCCAAACTCCAACGCTAGATTTGCTGTTGTTTAATCGCCTTCTACAATACGCAGCGTCCTCTGCTGGAGGACTATTCTTCCCCGCCTCTATACACGGGTAGGTATATCGAAAATAAAATCTAGGACCCTAATCCTAATGAAACGTACCGTTACCAGTTACACTACACAGCTTGAACCTGTGGTGCACCACAGGGATAACTGGCTTGTAGCGGCCAAGCGTTCATATAGCGACATCGCTTTTTGATCCTTCGATATCGGCTCTTCCTATCATGTATCATTTTTACTCGCATTTTTATTACTAAATTTTTTGTAATTTAATACAGAAACAGTACTCTTACAGTACCTACCTATGTGGAATTGTGGTGATTAAATATAACGGGCCATCAAAAAAGCATTGATATGGACTTGCCTTTGGAATAAGTTCAAGTTAAATATGATTTCCCTCGTCAACAAAAATTAAAAAGGTGACTCGACAGCAACTCTTTGTTGATCGCATAGTATTATGACAAGTTCAAAGGATGAAATCATCGAAGCATCTAACAAGATTTTTAAAAAATCAAGAGTCTAAGAAGCTGCCACCTCATTTCTTGGGTACTGAATATTTCAGGTAAGTAATAAACTAATATAAATACAACCTTTTCTAAAATTCTTTTAAAAGTGGTAGCGGATACTAAGTTGTATGAGATTTAAATTACCTGTTTCCCTAAAACACTTAAAATTGCCCCAGACAAAAATCTGTGATATTGTCTTCTCTTGGTTTTAAGTAAGCACACCAAAATTTCTGCGATTTATTCCCTGTTATTGTTAACAAATTCTCGACAAATTCAAATGTAAAACAAAATTGCTTACAATTATTGCAGCAAGTAAGGGTTTTCGTGGATAGGTATAAATTCACTTCATTTCTAACAAAGTTTTATATAGAATTAAAATGAATTACCAAAGTTGGTATTCGTAGGCGCTGATGCGCTTACCATAATAATCTTCGCAATAAACAAGTTTATCCTTTGATCTTTGCGAAAATTTTACTAAAACAATTAAAGACCACCCGGAGGCCGTACCGGTAGGTACCTTGTTGTGTGTTTTTGTTATTTATCGGGAAAAAATTAATCTGTCACTGAACTTAGCGGCCCAGATAAGGATCTGCAATTTTTTTACCAATTATCTGATACGCAGCGCTTTTCAACGTGACCACCACACCAATTATAATAGTAATTCATGCATTATGCATAGATAGGGTTTAACAATGTAATGGAAAAAGCTAGCCGTTTATCTAAAACCTAACAGGTAGCTGATTACACTCGGGCCATTTTTACATCAATACAAGCGCGCTATACGTAAATGAAGAAAACGGAAATTCACCTACTTTTTAGCGGTTTGGGATTGCTTTGCTTTCGCCGTGACATCTTTCTCGCCGCCAGCGTTTTTGTTAAGCCATTAACAGTCACATATTAAACAACATAGCCAAACACAAACACAAAAACACTGGACATACACAAAACAAAACAAAACACAAACAGAAACAAACTATTTAAACCAGTAAAAGTAAATAATGGATGACAAATGAAAATCCATCGCTCAAAAAAAATGTCAATGCAAATTTGTAAAGTACACGTGATTTTGACAGCTGCAAAAACAACAAGCGCGATGCGCCTCACGTCAGATCCAACAACATACTGCTACTGCTGCCGCCGCAATGCAATGAGCGGGCTGAGTCAGCGAGTGGGAATTACCTCAATGGATCCCTATCCAGTCGTGGAGTTACACTTTGCGCATCGCGCAACGCAATTTTCAAAACAACGTCTTGCGCATCGCTACCTACTTCTATTGTTTTTTTTTAATGCACACATGCATTGCATACTTTATCACTAATAACACACCGTTATCGGCGTCAGTTTGAACATGCAATTGTTCTTAACTCAATCACGTTTGAGATTTGTTTAATCAATAACGAGATTGGAAAATACGTTATAATACGAGTTGAATTAGGTTTACTACTTATTATTTCCGATAATTAGACATTTTCAAGATTAGATTGTTGCGCAATGACTAATGTAAGGTAATTTGTGTTATGATAAATACCAGATATACAGCTCGGCTTTGGCTGACTTAATGCACTTTCCGATTATTTTCCCTGCCGCTCGACAACACATTTGCGTGTCCGTGAAATTAAATTAAACCTACAAACTTCGATTTGTTATTTGTCCATTGGTGTTTGGTACTTTGAAAGATGGTAACAACAAAAATGTCTTGGTTTCAAGCTCAAGGCGTGAACGTGAAGTTAGCCCCCAACATTAAATTAATGAAACCCTCGTTTGCAAATTGCACATTGATTGCACATTTCACACTTCGATTTTTCGTGTGCACATTTCTCTAAAGAAATATATTGAAAAAACAAATTTAGGGGGGCCAATTTCACGATTTTAGTCCCTCAACATTAAAATAATGAGACGTCAAATACTTCCTTTGTTTGCACATTGATTGCACATTTAGGCACACTTTCGTTTGTACATTTCTCTAAAAAAAGATACTGAACTTCACGATTTTAGCCCCCCAACCAACATTAAAAGAATACGATTATTTATTCGTTTTCACTTTCGTTGTTTGTTTGTAAGCACAAATTTTTCCTTTACACTTTTTACCTAATTCATTGATGAGGTACTTACTTAATCACATATGAGTATATAGTAAATTTCTTTATCTTTATTTATAATAATATCTCGCGGCTCTCCCACTCTCACAGTCTCACTAGTTATTAACTGATTAGTGATTACTCTCGACATCATGTGATTAATGTAGATCTACATCTACTAATCTAGAAGAGATCATTGTGTGGTTGAAATATGGGCGCTCGAATTCACAGATCCACCAAGTTAGCCTCCGCAATTTAAAAAAAATGTGTCATGAACATTTTTAAATAGTGCTAGTGTTGTTCCAAATTGTGCTGCTAAACCAGCGACAACTTCATCAATAAACTGTTGAAATGTTTGTCTAGCATTTCGCAGCAGGCTAAGACATTAACGGGAATTCAAACAAGCCAAAATGTATGGTGGGCCGATTTTAAACTTAAAACTAATAATGGGTTCTTTCAAGGATGAACGGCAGCTCATCTACTAAATTTAAGCTCAAGCGTTTAGGCGCTGGCGTGGAAGAATACACACAGACAGACAGACAGATTTCCATATGGAAATGGTTTTAATCGTCACGAGACCCCTTAAAATGGATATTTCCGTCGTTATCTAAAATATTTTTTAGCGCGTTCACATAGTACTTTACATATAGACGTTGGGTCGGGAAAGTAAAAGTTAGTCAATTTTATTGAATTTGTACGAAAATTTTGCCGCACACTGTATAATGAAATACAAATTGAATAATTTTCGGGATACTCTAAAGTAGGTAAATAGCGCAAGAGCAAGTCACATTGTCATAATCATGGCGAACAGGAATGGAAGTATTCGTTGATGATGCCGATTTATAGAGGATGCCAATATACCTGCAATGTTCTGTTGGTCATAAAGCGACTTTCATATAAGTAAATTAATGTAGAATTAATATTAACTAAGATTATAAATAGAATATCCATACGTTGGACTAACCCTGTATATAATTTTTTTAATTTTAATGGTTCTCTATTACAAACACTATTTGAAAGTCCATTAGTAATAATGATTTAAAAACTAATAATTTCCATAGCGCCTTCGCGTGTTCCTGATGTCGTTCTATTTACTAAAACCCCTGAAGAAAGGAAACAAAAGACCATTTCTTAAAAATTCCTTCTGAAAAACATTTTTTTCTACAACTGTCAAAAAAACCTGTCATTTTCTGACGGATTTCGAAGCGCGAAGTACTAGATTTTTAAACGGTTAATTAATAAGTAAGGTTGCCCTTGACAACGTGCGCGAAATCGTCAACAGTGAAAAAAAGTATTTCGCGCACGTGACAAAGCTGAACTTAAACAGCAAATTTAATTAACAATCGGTTCAGTTGTAGAAAAAATATTGTATATAACGCTAGCGCGAAGTTATTTCGCGCATTTGACTGATATTTTAACTCGGCTTCGCCTCGTCAAAATACCTTCAGTCTCAATGCGCGAAATTGAACTTCGCGCTCTTGTTATATAAATAACTATTTTCTACAACTGTCAAAAAAAACCGTCATTTTCTGACGGATTTCGAAACGCGAAGTACTAGATTTTTAAACGGAATAAGTAAGGTTGCTATTGACAACGTGCGCGAAATCGTCAACAGTGAAAAAAAGTATTTCGCGCACGTGACAAAGTTGAACTTAAACAGCAATTTTAATTAACAATCGGTTCAGTTGTAGAAAAAATATTGTATATAACGCTAGCGCGAAGTTATTTCGCGCATTTGACTGATATTTTGACTCGGCTTCGCCTCCTCAAAATACCTTCAGTCTCAATGCGCGAAATTGAACTTCGCGCTCTTGTTATATAAATAACTATTTTCTACAACTGTCAAAAAATCTGTCATTTTCTGACGAATTTCGAAACGCGAAGTATACTAGATTTTTAAACGGCTAATTAATAAGTAAGGTTGCTCTTGACAACGTGCGCGAAATCGTCAACAGTGAAAAAAAGTATTTCGCGCACGTGACAAAGTTGAACTTAAACAGCAAATTTATTTAACTATCTGTTCAGTTGTAGAAAAAATATTGAATATAACGCTACGCGAAGTTATTTCGCGAATTTGACTCAATGCGCGAAATTGAACTTCGCGCTCTTGTTATATAAATAACTATTGTGTCCTTTGGCCACAATTAATTCGATATATATGATACAATTGTACCAACAACAATAGTATATTGAAATACAAGTGTCACAATGCGACCTATTGTAATACGACTATCTTGTGGCACGAGTGGCGTAGCGAAGCGGAGCCACGAGTGTCCACAAGTTAGGAGTATTACAATAAAGCATTGTAATACGTGTTTTTCATACTATTTTTTTCTATTTCGGGGTTTTAATTTAATTAAAAAGTAATTATGAAAAACTACAGGAAACTTTAGAATTAATATGTCTTAAGTTGGCAACACCATTTACGTTGACAAATTTTAAGTTGGCAGCGCAGATAAACACAACACATATTCTGTGCACAGACCATTTGGAAACTTTAAATTCCGTGAATGTGTAATTTTTTATTCGTAAATAAATTTATTTATGGTGGATGTGTAAACTGCTGATTTGTAATGTATTAAGTTCTTCGTGTACCAAAAACCAAGGAAAACACATAAATTTTACGTAATTTGATTTCACATCGTATGATTTGACATTGACGTCTTGGCGAACTGCCAACTTAGAGATGAAAAGTTACCAAAAACAATGTTACAATGGAACTCATTGAAACACTGTTTTTGCCGAAAACAGTTGCACAACATTCTCATTGTAACACCGAAATAGAAAAAAAAGTTTCTCGCATGGTGAATTTTACTCTGCGCGGATAATTAATGCGCGATTTTGTAGGGTCTGTTAAATCTATACTAATACAAGATAAGGCATCACATACGCATATCATTCTTGTGTAAGACACCGAAAGAATTATAATGGTATCAGTTCCTAGAAACAGAAATATGACGGTGGAAATATAGAAAAACACATTTACTATCGTCGTTTTATCTTCGAAGAGTTTAAACTTAAAATTAAATATTTTCAGTGTTACTAAAAATTGAAATTTCGTGGCTCTATGTTAAAGGGATTCGGGGTAAAAAAATAAATAGTGGAGCCGCGCACGGATTTTCAATAAGCCGTAATGTATTTAATGTGTGCCGAACTGACTCCTAACGTCACGTGACTTTTTCGAGTGCCCCGGCCTGTAAGTATCGGTTAGAACGATTCTGCTTTCAATTTGTTGCCGGAACAAAATTCATATCTTGGAAGATGTTGATGTTAGTTCTGTATAATCAATGCTTGTACTAAGAAGCAGGATTATAGCAGCACAGACAGGCAACAGTTTGATCAATCCTGCTTCCAAGGTGTTGCCAACTTTTCAGACCTCATTGCTAAAGCGAAAGTCTTTAGTTTGAACAACACGTACCTTTGTGAACATTTTTAACTAACTACCGACTACGAGTAACCGGAGGTAGAACAAAAAAATTTGCCTAACGCTGGAATTTCTTTGCGGGCTTGCGGCGTCCAGCGGTTGCGATCCGCCGCCGTATAACGTCGATTCGTGACACACTATAATTGTACATACAATGCTTTGCTCGCGGCTCGTCTGGAAGACGAAGCGGGCAGCCATCTCCGGCGCACGTCGGCGTCGCGACGCGACTATACTCAACAAAAGCATGTTGGGACGGTAACTTATGTAATCGTATGTCCTAACTTGCTTCGTTTTCTAGATTGGTTTTTATTTATTTTATTCCCACCAGAGGAAGGCCCTTATGACGACAAATAAGCCTACCAAATTTTAAATTTAAATCGGCTGAAAGGTTTTTGAATAATTCATAAAAAACCGAATTTTTAAAAAACTTTTACACTCTGATTATGTGAAACAAATTTCCTTGTCATTTATCCTCTTCTTCATAGTGTTATGAAATCGTTAAACTTACTTTTTGAACGACCCTCGTAATAAGGGAATTAAGGAAAAAAGAATAGCTCTAGAATTCACTAGGCAACAAACAAAAGATATAAGGACCTGGAATTAGTGCGAAAATATCAAGCACGATCGAAGAATCCAAAAATAATAGCGAGGGTCGGGTGTAGAAATGTAAGATGCCAAGATAATGGAAATGTGCCGTGGTGAGCGAGAAAGAGAATATTGCTTGTTGGGTTTGGGAGTGTAAAGCTGCGTGGTTTGCCAAAAGCCGCCTCAGGAGTCAGGCGATGAGGTAACCTCAGAGAAGATATGTCTGGAAATAAATAAATTTAATGTTGGATGTTCCTGTAGATAAGCTAAAAACTAAAATAATGGGAACACTCTGTAGATGTATGACAAAATTAAAGAAAATGCCGTAACAGATGTAGGTATGTGAAAAACCGTAGCCATTGTGGATTCCGATCAGAAAATTACCCTTGAGGCAGCCTCGTGAGACTGCGGCGCAAGATCGATACGCGGCAGCAGAAACAAAATATTAGACGAATTAAGAGGGTGAAAGATTATAGAAAACAAGAAGAGTATGCCAACAAAGAGATGAGAACAACGAGAATGAGCCAACGTGGACATACGATGAAAGAAAGGAAGAAAGGGAGGGGAAAATTTAAGCATTTAAGTATATAGGTAGGTACATATTATATTTCTCAATTTTGATTTTTTTATTTTGCAACTAGAGCAATGGCGTTTCTAATTAAAATTATTCCTATACCACGTACATCGTTTTGTCCGAAATAAATAATTAATCAATTTTTAAAATCATGTCTGCCATCTTTAATGAAATTTTCGAACTTTTAGCACCTTGAAGTACCTAATGTACAATCTAGTAATTTGTGAATTGCGGGGTTGTTCATTGATACTTTTGAATTTCCTGTGATAAAACTAAACTAGTAGACCAAGCCCGGGCAAAAAGACTTTTGTTATAAGTTTCACATCTTAGTTTGCAGTTACTTGCATAATTAATTAATAATAATTAACACGGCGTATCATTTCGCGGGGGGAATTCTCTATCTGATGCCCTGAGTTTTTCCACAATTAGAACAGGTATCAACAAATCTATAGTTAAGTGAGTCAAGATGAATAAGTTGTGAAAACAGATGAGCTATTTTCTGCTGTCAACTATATAACCTCAGGAGTTGCTTTAATATATCCGCTAATCCGATATTGAAATTCATAAATTTTAGAGACTATACCTACCTTCTTTAGGATCATACGGTTCATATCGCTGCTTAAACCATCTGGAAAATACCTACCTCCGATATTTACCCGAAAAAAAAGGAATAACCTATCTTTTCCTTTGTTAATCTTATAAGTACTACCATGTTTAAATCTTGCTTGTTGTACGGTGCGTAAATTTTAACTCTGAACATACAAAGCTCCTATGTTCAATTCTTCAATACACCAATCATTGCATTGATATGCAACCCACCTTACACACCAATTTGACAGCAGTGTAAAGCCGGGCTCAGACGACTCGTGTACTTGGCGAATAATCGTTACTTTCGTATACTTGGCATGTCGTGTGAGTGGGTTACTTGTACAATTAATTGTCACTCGTTAGTTTTCCATTTCTTGTCGGTAAAATTGGTCCGAGTCAAAGGGATCACGATTATTCGCACACTTGCCAAGTACATACTTATCTATACTTGTAGAGGCGCTCAAACGGAATGCACAAATAATTTGCCTTTAGTGCGATTATTAATTTAGTTTTCAGTTAAAGACGGAAGCGTACAGACGTTTTTTTTGTTTTTTTTTTCTTTTTTTATTGAAATGGAGTGGACAAATGAGATTGTGTTGGAATTTCTTGTTTTTTATGAAAATGCGCCGGTCATTTGGATGGCTAAACACAAAGACCATAAAAATCGAAATGCAGTTAATGATGCCTGGAAAAGGATACAAGTGTTACAAATGTTCGCCCTCGCGTACTTGTACAATGTACACGTCGTGTGAGTGCCCTGCTTGCCATCGCAACTCGCCAAGCTCGTATACTTCCCAAGTACGTAAATAATTGTGTATTCGCCAAGTACACGAGTCGTCTGAGCCCGGCTTAAACAAAAGAAACTTAGTATTAGCATTGAATATCCAACTCCTCTGGATATTCAATGGTATTAGGCTCGCCAAGAAAGAATGCCAGTTGCAGAACATACAAGCGTATGTTTAATATGAAAAACACACAATCGTAGACCGGGATCAGATATTCTGTGACTGGCATTCTTTCTTGGGGAGCGTTATAGTTATTTTAGATAGGTATGTATTCTGTGGTTGGTGTAGCAGATTCGAGGTAACTGAAACTGTTTTATAGTGTATTTTTCAGTTACAGGAATTTTTTTCATTTTTGTTGTCCCAATTAACGGAATTTGCTTACAAACCAGTTTAGTTTTTGTTACTTCAACAGTCAACTGTTTTAACAATATCCATATAATAATAATGGCTCCAGTACCACGATACAGTCTTGAACTGTTGCTTCCTAGCTGTAACAAAATTTACCATGCAACTTACACAAATATAACGATATGTGGCGAGAATCATAGACAACTGTCACATTGAAATACTATATTACAATTTCTTAGTTAAACAATACATTCAGAAGTACATCGAACATTCACTAAAAACCCAGAACTCACTCTCTCAACTCTATCCTATGTGTAAAAAAAGCAAATGTCAAAAACAGTTATCAAACTATAACAATAAATTATAAATTGAGATCATAATTGACAAATTGTTTTGTATCAAATTTTATATTACATATGCCCATTACGTTTCTATGACAAAATCTTATAAAATTGTAGTTTAAATACTCAAAAAGGTTTCTAATTAACAACTTAATGTTAACAAATTGTATTAATTTTTTTACATTTATTAAACTTTTTACATGGACTTGATAATACTGTTTCCTATTTGAATTTGACAAATACTGCGAAATTGAAAAATTAACATAGTGATGAGACACCACAAAAAAACAACAAAAGAACAACTCAACAAAACAATATCAGACCCACAAAAGTAAACAAAGTCATGGTAAAAAAATATACTATAACTGCAATGTCCAATTGTGTGTCTTCGTATACACTTATTGTGAGTATACCTTTGGGCATCTGCTGTGGAAGACAAGAGCCCTTGTTTTGAGGCGGGAACCAATTATGATAATCTGCTAACGAAAAATACGTGTAAAAAAGTCGCACAATTAAAACAAGGCCCTACCTCAAATAAAGTAAAAAAAAAACAACCAATAGTATAGTTAATAATAGAGATCAATGTTCTTTGCACTAGTTTCTATCATGAATATTATACGCTTCTATAGTCGTTAAATGAATAAATTAAATTTATATTTCGCTGTAGTGACGGACTAATAAAGTTCTCATAAACAGACGTAATATGTTTACAGTCTCTCTTGGTGAAATGAAAGAATATGGCATTTTGTACTCAAATTGAAACCACAACATTCGCGAATACTAGAATATAGTCGGTAAAATGAGTAAGTTCGCATATCGGGTTAGCGCTTATATTCACAGCGCGCATGAGGTTATACATCTTTCCTTATTTAAAACATGACATTTGAGGTAGAGGGCAAGTGCGTATCTAGTTTTACGAACCGCGGGCGGTGAACTAAGAATTACACTGGACGTTACAGACGTTTAAAATAGAGGTTGTTGCAGCAAAAAGAGAAAGCAATAGTTAAGGTATGTTGGTCTCGAAATGGGAAACACCCACTTAAAAGCGTCAAGCCAGTGACACTCAAACGTGTTTTAAGTGGGTGTTGCCCATTTCGAGACCAACATACCTTAACTATTGCTTTCTCTTTTTGCTGCAACAACCTCCATTTTAAACGTCTGTAACGTCCAGTGTAATTCTTAGTTCACCGCCCGCGGTTCGTAAAACTAGATACGCACTTGCCCTCTACCTCAAATGTCATGTTTTAAATAAGGAAAGATGTATAACCTCATGCGCGCTGTGAATATAAGCGCTAATCCGATATGCGAACTTACTCATTTAACTGACTATATTAAAAAATCTGAAATTTTCTTCATTTTAGGAGAGATGGTAAGGTTATGGACTGGACCAGTTACTATTATTGTTGAGTAAATAATACAAAAAAGTATAGCCACCATTTTAACTAATGAAAATTAACTGAATATAAACCTTGTATGTTTCAAGGTATAACAGTTAATAATTAACGGAACATGATAGCAAACTCTTGTTTAAGGCTTAACACAGTATCATATTAAGGAAGGCCCATCAGTCAGGGATGTGTCACGCTTTGAATGCGAGCGATTTATCCTGACTAAATTAGCATACAATTTTAAAGCTCATTTATGACCGTTTGAATAGACAAATTTAAGCGGAGCTTAGCTTAAGCATAGCTTAAAATCCATGGCAACGATTATTGAGATAATGGTTATCATAGATTTTAAGCTACGCTTCGCTTAAATTTATCAGTACAACCTGCCATAAGCCCCGGTTGTACAATGTCAGTTTAAACTTCAGATTAGTTTAACTGACAGATTTCAGAAACACGATTGGTCAACTTGTAAAATATTAGCCAATCAAATCCTTTAACCAACCATTCAACTATAAACTGAAGTTTAAACTGACCGTGTACTGGGCCCAAGGATATCAAATTAGTGTAGAGTGACCCAGCCATCTGACATAACAATAAATTTTTAGGTTTTGTATTGAACTTCAGAAGAAACAAATGACACACTACTATTGGTAATCATCAAGGAAGGGGGAGTGGGGGGAGGTGGAAGAAAGAAGCGACTTCGGCCACCTCTTAAGATGAAACTAAATAAAATTTATTGATAACACGTTTTGCAAGTTGCAACACGAAATTGAATTCAGTCATTTAATTGGCAACCAGTAGAAAGCTCACTACTGAAGTTGATGCAAAAAATTCCTACCTTCATCACGCAACGATTAGATTATCCTCTCTCATATTATATAATTAACATTCAACAGTAAATTCAATTATCACACACTTCATTAGATCAATTAACCGGTATTTGGCATTTTTGTTTAAATCGCTACCTTTTCTAATCGCATGCAAACTTGCAACGCTGAGAACTGAAAACATAAAACGTTTCATGTAACATGAGATCAACTTACGTATCTTTCCTAAGGAATCATAAATATTTAAAAAATTGTACGATATACTGTCTTTTTTACTTCATACAGGATTGTACCAAAACAACCAAGAACATTCAAGATTTTTTAAAAAAGTGTGTGATACTTTTATTCCCAGCAGCCGCTTTAGCACGTGATTTTTCTTTAGACGTCTGTATAGATTGTTTAATAGATTTTATGGTGGGTTTACTTAAGTCTAAAGCGTTGCCGGTAAGTGTTCTTTCCTCCTCTAATTTCGGGTGTTTCGCTTCTGGTTGCGCCAAATTGCCGCAAATTTTCCTTTTTGTATTTGTATTAGTCTCTTCGGTTAAATTTAAGTACTTTAAAAGTTTGTCGCTGAGATCCTCCATAAGATATTCCGATACGATGCCGTGCGCGTGTTTCAAATACGCTTCGGTGTTTACGTTCTCGTCGCGCGACGATGCGACAAACGTGGCAGATGCTGCACCATTTATCACGTGTATCTTTTTTTGTTTTAAAATGTCGGCAACACGTTCGGTTTTCTTTTGAAGCCACAATAGGGTTTTCTCTTCGTTATATTTAAATGCGTTCAATTCTTCATCGCCCTAAAATAAAGAGACATTTAACTACTCCATCGCCATCTATTAAATTATTCAACAAAAGGATGTTTGAAAAGATGGCGTTACTATGTTCCACTCTATGACATATTATAATGAATGAACTGCGCGTGGCAATGATAAGCGCGGATACTGCAGGTGATAGAGAAGGGAAAACCAAGAGGGCAAGTTGTCTCTTACGGTTACGCATCTGATTGGTTTTTCAGTTTAATATGAATGTGATTGCTTCTGTTGAAAGAACCAATAAGATGCGTAACCGTAAGAGACAGCTTGCCCTCTTAGTTTTCTCTTCTCTCTCACCTGCAGTATCCGTGCTTGGCATTGGGACGCGCAGTCCATTTATTATATGTCGATGGTTCCACTGAATCAAAAGCCGATTGTCATTTCAAAACATTCTCTACTATAGTGAAATTCACATCCAGATGGCAGTACCCGTGTATAGGATAACAGTGTTGCCAATCCTACTGTCATTTTAAGTTTTACAAATTAGCTACGGTTAGAGAAATGGTTAAAAACATTTATGACTAACTGCTCGCATTTGATTTGCGGTATCTTTGTAATGCTGCAATCAGAATGTGAGTTTCACATTGCTCAAGTAATAACACAAAATGGCATACCATTGGTAAGACCGTGGACTATGTCACTTACCTACACAGGAGATATTAAATTGACTGTGACAAGAAAATTTGCACTAGCGCAAACCTTAACGGTTCAGCCGCGTGATTTACAATTGGCCTTTATTTTAAATTTAAATTTACCGCTAGAAAGTGGCGCAGGAGGAGTGGGAGTAAAGTAATCTCTTTCTACTTATTATATTATTTCCAATGTTGCAATCCCGATTCAAAAAATTAAAACAATAATGGAGAATATCAAAGCATTACGGTCCCCTAAAATATTTATAAGACTACTTCCTTTTTTTACTCTTCGACAGATATCTACTTGAAAATAATTTTAAAAACAGCTGCAAATTCCTTATGATTTAATTGACACCGAGATTGACACTCACCTTTCTATCTGCTACCATGTTTAAAGATTTTAATCCGGTACATTTTAACAGTCGTTCCATTTGTGGAAATTCATCATCCCTTAGTAACTGATCGAGTGGAATTGCTTGTGTGGTACAATATTTTTTCAGGTATGGAAGCACTGAAACAAAACACATTTGTACACCGCCCATTTATCCCTGTCAAAATCCTATTGTAAAGGTAGGTATCGTTTTTTTAAGATCTTGAGCGGGAAATTCAAAAAACAATGTAACATAAATTTAATTATGTTGTTTATTTATTACAAATAATTGACAATAAATTTAACAGTCCTAAAATTGATTAGTTTATAACAGTAAACATATTATTTATCACTCGCGAATACACAATTTATAACGGCGCGAACTATTTATTGCCGAAACATTGAAAGTAGAACTGGACCGAAACGTGATTCGTTTGCTTATACAGGCTGATTCAAATTCGAGGGCCACCATGGGGATCTCGGAAACTGTAAGAGATATGTAGGTAAACCTCTCGCCAGGAAAGATTGCCGGTCACAGAACACTTGATCCCGATCTACAATCTATGTTTTTCTATAGATGTGAGCGACTTCCGGGATAGTATCGTGTCAATGTTGAACAAAAACACTTTTTGATCAACATTGGCACGATCCTATTCCGGAAGTCGCTCGCATCTTAAGAAAAACATAGATTGTAGATCGACACAAGGTGTGCTGTGTCCGGCAATCTTTCCTGGCGAGAGTTATAGTTTAAATTTGGTAAAGTTGCGTATTTTGATGCTTAACAAAATGCCGTTTTGAAACTGAAAAAATTCGGTCTACTTTCAGAGATATCCAGAGAAAAACCAAATTTTGCAAAATCGTTTTTATTTTTTAGTGTTAGTGTTTAGTATTGCTAATTTTGTAATTTTTTTTCTATCGAATGACATAAAAATTCCAATATAGCGTCCATAAGAAATAAGAAAGTTGATTTTATTTACTCGAAACTCACAAGTGATAAAAGCTGAGAAAAAATTAGCACTGGTTTGTTAAAACTATTTTTTGATCTTTGAAAATAAATGAACGCCGGAGCATTTTCGAAAATGACATTTTTCGGTTTTTTGACCATAACTTTGTTATTTGAAGAGCTACAAGAAACATGAAAGGGAAACTTAATCTACATAAAAGTCTGCAATTCTTTGCCCATTTAAGCAACTTTGTGTCTTACTATTTACGAGATCCCCATACTAAACATCAGAAAAAACTCACCCTGTATTTAACTTGAAATGTTATATACTTTCATTTTTAATGAAAAGGCCGGTTACCACAACTCATACTTTCTGACTATCAAAAAATTGCAAAATGACATTTTTTCAGTGTTATTATCATTGCAAGCTGAGTAAGCAAATGAACAAGCAGGGATTTTGTATCTAATCTGTGATAATAAATAGTAATCAATAAAGTCAATAAAAGTGATAAGTGATTTAAAATGGGAGTTTCATGTCGGAATGTAATGCTTACTGTGATTTTAATATGGAGTGTTACATCGTTTGTGTACATTAAATTTTTTCTATCGCGCCCAGCTACACCTAGTTACGTTTCTCCTACAAAACGGTATATTGAATTGGAAAAAAAAGTGTGTTCCAGTCCTAAATTGAAAGCGAAAAAAAGTTGGGCGAGACAGCAGTGTCCAAAAAATGGCATAGTTACTTCTGCAACTGGAGGACGGCTTGGTAATAAAATGTGGTGTTATATATCTATATGGGCAGTTGCCAGGGCTGCTGGTTTGGATCCCTACGTTCCACGTTGTCTCCGTAGTCCACTGGACCAAATTTTTGATCGTCTTTCAGTGCCATTGATTGAAGAAATCTCGCATTGTCCGTTTGACGAGAAAAATGTTGTGAACAGTTTAGATTCGTGGCAACACATGAATCAGAGTATAGTAATACCGCCAGTTGCATTTCAACAAAAATTATCGGTGAGATGGACGCAGGATATAAGACGCGAATTTAGATTCAAAAAGGAACTGATTAATAAAAGCCAAAATATTTTAAGATTAGCTTCTCAGAAACGCACAAATTGTACTTTTGTGTCGGTACACATTCGAAGAACAGATTATCAAGCGTATCTGAAAAGAAAATATTCCATTCGTCCCGCGAATGCAACTTTTTACTACTCCGCCATGAAATACTTTGAATCAAAATATTCAAGCGTCGTTTTCATCATTTCGAGTGACGATCCTAATTGGTGTTCGAAAACATTTAAAGAGAAAAATAATGTATACATTACAGGGACCAAATCCAGGGTTTCCCCCGCTTTAGATTTAGCCATAATGAGTTCTTGTAATCATTCAATAATTGATTATGGTACATTCGGAGAGTGGGGTGCTATTCTGGCCGGAGGTGAGACAATTTTTTATAATATTGGTCGACCATACAGTACTAATGATTTTGCAAACGATATGAGGGAATGGCGTGGACGTGTTTAAGTTATTGCGGTATCAACTCACGAAGTATGAAGCTACTCACATGTACTCCCATCAGATCTATGTACCTATAATTAAATTTTTTTTCGCCTAGTTGTTTTTTAGTGTTTTTTCCTATCGTATTTAAGGCTGCCGGTTGTTCGCAAATCACAGATTGGTACAGTTACAACCACTATTCATTTCCAATGCAGTTTATTGAGATGTGTTCATTTAATCGATGAAAATCAGTAAGTATTCAATTGTGCTCCATTTGTGAGGCTTTGCACTTTTTTCAATTGTGAAATATTAAAATAATGGAGGGGGGGGGGCAACATTTTGAGTACCTACTCTAAGGCACCAAGCACCTATTTACGTTTTCAAAATTCTACAAAAAGTAGTGGCAAGATAGCAAGAAGAAGTTAACTGTCGGTCATTCGACCTTCTTCTATAAATCCAGCGAGATATCAGCAACTGAACATCATAGAGTCTTCTGATTTCCGTCATCAGATTCATATTATTGAGTTATTCCGCCATCACTGGATTTAAAAGCTACCAAACGCGTGTGTTGTGACCAAATGAAAGTCAAAATCAATATGTACGCATCAAATTCGTTGGGAAGACGTCCAAAGACATTATCTCAATCCCCTAAAAGTGAATTTTATACAATTAAAAACCTACAATAGACATATACCCCCACAAACAAAAGATGATATCAAACAATGGCTAAACCATTTGTAGAATAGAAAGGTGAACGAAAATGACATAAGAGAAAACCTGACTTACATTATTGAAAAGCCTATAAAAATACTATCCAATGGTATAAATTTCAATTGGACAGGGTATATCAGTAATTACCAAATGTTTCTTATATAGTATATACCAGGGTAGAGAAGTGTAGTATTATTGCCCGAGCACCAAGATTGCATCCCGAGGCGCTTGCGCAGTACTTGAAGTCCTCTAAATTAACGTATTAAATTGTTAAGAAAGTAAACGGTTGGAGAGAATTTTTTGTTTATTAGTTTAAACGTGTCAATAAAGTGTGCGGAAGCGTAAGTCAAGAATGACGTATGGTGGCAATTGAGCATTTATTGAGCAAAATGTAGGGTTGTGATTTCTAAAAGTGACAGCGTGCCAGTTCTCATTTTTTTTTTTTTTTTTTTCTAAAGTTCTACGGCATCAACTGCATGGTTATTAGCCGTTAGTGTTTATAGTTTTACGACAATTTTAGTTTCCTTAATGAATGCAATCAATTTTCGAATACTATCTTCATCATTTCCTAAACATTCCTTTAAATTCTTTGAGATCTTATGCTTTATTCTTAAGTTTTCATTTATTCTACATGTAAGTAACATATGACTTACATTTAGTGGCTCATTACATTCCACGCACAACGGAGGAGGGGCTCCTAAAAGTAAATGACTTGATGTTATATTAGTATGTCCTAGTCGTAGTCTCGTGAGAGCAACTTGTTCACGGCGTGATAGTTCACGAGGTATTATCCACGTATTTACACCCACTTTGATTTGACTGAAAAATGATTCATCTGCGAACCATTGTGTCATCCAGAATTGTCTAATTCTTGATAATACCTCCATTTTAACATCATCTGCACGCACCCTTGGCCAGTCTATTTCTTTGGAGAGAGTTGCTTCTCTAGCTGCGCTATCTGCCAATTCATTACCTCTTATTCCACAATGGCTAGGACACCACAAAAATTTGACAATTTTACGGCGTCTTTGTAAAGAATCTAGGCAGGATAACATCGTTCTCACAAGAGCATCTTTGCTAAATGTATTCGTTATGCTTTTCAAGGAACTAAGGGAGTCTGAACAAATCAAAAATCTTTTTTCTGTCGACATGGTAGAATAGTATAACGCTTGCATAATCGCATACAGTTCTGCTGTATACACACTTGTATATTTTGGAAGTGACCAATTATATGTCTTGTCTGTAACACTAAATGCACTTCCCACTCCCTCTTCCGTCTTCGAACCATCTGTGTATATTATAATATAATCACGGTATTGATCTAATACTGATAGAAATTCCTGTTTAAGATATTGTTTATTAGTGTCCTTTTTTGTGTCAAACCACTTATAATTTACTTGCGGTTTACTAATTACCCAAGGTGGAATTTCGGACACTTTATTTTGATATGTTTCTATTGGTAATTCAAGCAAATTTAGATTCCTGGACCTTTCTAGAAGTCGTATGCCAGTTGGGCGCATTATAGTACTTCGACTGTCATAGATTGGATATGTATCATTATTAAAAAGTACGTTATAGTTAGGATGACTTCGCAAAGCATTTATTCTTATACCATATTTAAGCAAGTTAATGTCAAATAATATTTTCATAGGTGGAATTCCCGATTCGCAACATACATCTTCTAGGCGGCTAGTGCGAAAAGCACCAGTACATAGCCGTAGACCTTCGCAATGAATACGATTAACCTTTTGAATTCTAGTTGCTCTGGTTCCCGATATAATAACACTGGAATAATCAATCTTTGAAAGTATCAGGGCTTTATGTAATCTTAGTAAAACTTCTCTATCCGCACCCCACGACAAATGGCTAACACAGCGAAGAATATTAAGTGCTTTTTTACATTTAACAGATAAATTCTCAATTTGCCCTTTCCAATATAACTTAGAGTCAAATATAACTCCAAGAAATTTGATGTTATCCTTAACTTCTATCGTATGTCCATCTAATGTGAATTTTAGATGTTCATGGAAACTTCTCAATCGGCAAAAATGAACTACATGGGTTTTCGTGGGAGAGAAGCGAAAACCAATCTTTTTCGCATTATTCGATATTTTATCTATTTCATTCTGCAGGACATCATTAATGTTTGAATCTATGGCGCCTGATGAGTAGATCAGAAGATCGTCTACATATAAACTTTTCCCAACAGTTGGACTGATAGAAGTCAATAAATCATCAATTGCGATTGAAAACAACGTTACACTCAGTGCAGAACCTTGAGGCACTCTGGTGAGTTGCACCCGTTCGGAGGAATAAATATTACCGATACGTACTGCGAATTTCCTATCATTTAAAAAACTTTGTATAAATATTGGTAAGTTTCCTCGAATTTGTAACGAATGCAACTTTTTTAGTATTCCGTATCTCCATGTATCGTCAAAAGCTTTTTGAATATCGAAAAATATTGCATATAGGTGTTCTCTTTTAGCAAAACTATTTAATATTGCTGTTTCCAATTGTACAAGTGCGTCAGTTGTAGATCGTGTTCTTCTAGATCCTACTTGGAAATTTGATATAAATTCGTATCTCTCTAACAACCATGTTAGTCGCAAATTTGCCATCCTTTCTAACAATTTACTTAAGCATGATATAAGTGATATGATTACTAGTTATTAATGATCACATTATTAACCACTTTGAACCATTGAAATATAAGGAAGGAGCTTATGTATTATTAGCTAGGATCCCTATTAGGTTTCTCAACATGGCGGACGTTCATACGCGCAGTGGCGTGCATACATGTAATATATTTAATTTTTTGGCAGGTAGTACCGAAATTGCATACATTTGACTACAGACAAATTCATAACTTCCTATAAACAAAATCTATGTATCTCGCCATTCACTGTCTAAAGGAAATCTGAAAAGTAGACGTATTTCAAAATGTTGCTCTACATACTATCGCTTCGGCAATGGATCACAACCTGCAAAATGAATGAAATTAAGTAATCGTGAAAAACGACCATTTTAAGAAATATATACATGGTTACCACCAATGAAATGTAATTTTCGTTTCTTCTGTACCTTTTGACTTTGTTATATATTACATGATTTACAGCTAACCATTATGTTTCACTTGACTGTAAATGTCAATTTATTGTCAAAGTCGACCATATTGAGAAGCCTAATTGGATCCCAACAAGCGTACATTATATGTATTTTGCGATTTTGCAAAATTTCGGTGTATTCCGGATATCTCCGAAAGTAGTCGGAATTTTTTAAGTTTCAAAACTGCATTTTGTTAACCATCAAAATACGCAACTTTGCCAAATTTAAACTACCTATCTATCTCTTACAGTTCCCGAAATCCCCCTGGTGGCCCTCGAATTTGAATCAGCCTGTATAATAATAATATTTTTTATTGCCTTTAAATGCACTAGTGGATACTGCATAGTGTATGCAGCAAACAAATAATGCATACTATTAAAACATGCACCACCTATTACCTACATACAATAGTCACGATCAAATATAATATAACAGTTGTTGCACTGTCAACAAGTATATAATTGTCCTTGAGTACTTAAATAATTCATTTCTATTATATGTGTTTTGTGATTGCACTTGTTCAACATGTTTGCCTCGATGTTTGCCACATACAGTAAAATAAAACCTAAATATTTGTAATAAAAGGTAAGATGGATTTTGTCATGTTTAGGGGGCGTTCCTGTATAGTGGAGTGTGGCGTTGATTTACTATTTTTTCAACACCCTGTATAATGCAAGGACTGATGAGAATTAAAGAAAAATCTTATTTTAGCTTCTCTTGCTCCACACGCAAAAAGGCTGCATAATTTACACAAAAAAATACTTTAGCACAGACAAACTTTACAAAGTGCAGAAATAAATGTTGGTACCTACCCTCGTACCTACCTTACCAAAAAGTGGTACATTCGAAGTGATCAGCAGGTACCAACCTGTTACCTTAAGGTGGTCACTCACTACGTGACACTTGACAAGTCCTTGTATTTGTGTAAGTACATGTACAAGCTCATGTATGGCCTACACACCACGCGGTCTCGATACTTGCCAAGCACTTGTCAACTATCATGTAGGTAGTGAGTAGCCGGCTTTAGACAAGAGAGACCATGCCTGTTTCACGAGCTGTTTCACTAAATCTTTACTGAATAAAATTTGTAACTATTCTATTACATTCGCAGGGGAGTCCGACCGGGCAGCACCTAGGGCAGCACTTAGGCACACCAGAGACCCAATGTAGCTACTTATTACTTATACTGCACCAACAAGAAAATTAATAATAAACTCTCACCTAAAAATATTGGATCTATGGGTGTAGACAAATGCATTTTCCCATCACTTTTCACAGACTCTTCAATAAGCCACGAACGCTTGCCCTCGGCGAACGTCAAAATCTCCTGTACCGAATTATTCGCAGAGGAAAATAAAAAGACACCAGCTTCACCGGTACTGGGATGCCGCAGGTTAACAATATCAGGTGTGCCGGTTCCGGTGTACTGCTCCGAATGCTCGAGCGCCTCTCCTTCAAATGAAAATGTGATTAATCGAATTTGTTGCGAGTACGGGTGTTACCTTTGAGAACGAAAACCCAAGTGTTTGGCGGCTGTTGTAGGTTGGATTTGATGCATTTTTTCGGTTCGGCTTTTACGCGAGGCATTTTGAATACTAATTTTTTTAATTGCTTACAATTAACGATCACCACAAATTATTGTTTGGTAGTAAATACTATGGAATTACACTCGATTACACTGCGACGTTTAACAAGAATTACATATTTGCGCTCAATCGATTTTTGAACAATTCATTCAATGGAAATGCGATTTTTGTGCTAATAAAAACACAAAAAATTACAATGGGAATATAATAAACAAATCCTACTTTAGTGATAACCCCAATTTTCAGTGGGAAAATTCCACTGTTGGCAACCCGTACAGCGCGGCAATTTTAAATTTCCGTCATATATTATATAAAGCGGCATTACCTGCTAATTACGAAACAAGCGTGCTTATTCGTGCGCGGCCTGTACGTAGGTACATATTTTATATTCCATGTACATAAAATAAAACAATTTAAGTTACCTAATCTAGTTCCAATGTCGTTGTGTTGAAATTTTTTGCGCACTCATGTACAATGTTTTCAAATCCCCCTGTGTATAGTGTAATGTCATAAACTCGCTTTCTAACCTCAACCTTGACGTTCTTGCTGTTTTGTGACCTTTAACCTAATAGAAAATTAATTATCTTCATATATATTTAGTAAATTTAATGGATAATAAAAAAGCACATTTACCTGGAGATGGAATAAGATCGCTTCCAACCTCAAGATTATTCAAAATTACTAATTATGAACTATACGCGAGACCTGTATGTTGGTTCAAATTGTTGCAATGACTTAATACCTTTTTTGCAGAATGTAGTCATAATGGCACTGGGTTTAGTAGCACTAGCTGGATGTACAGGATACATAGCGTACATGCGTCACAAATATGAGGAATTAGGATATTACAGTGCAATTAAGGAAGACGGCACGGAAACATTTGTAAAGCGTACCTCTAAATGGGATTAATAGTCGAATTTAATTTGTAAATAGTATTTTAATATAAGTTAGTAAAACCAGTTATTGCTTTAGTTGTGGTATTAATAATTCACAGTTGCTGAACTGTAATATTGTTGTAGCACGTGATCTGAAACAGAAAGGACATCCAGTGTACAATGTGTTAAAATTAAAAATTGTGCCAACTTAGTTTCTGGAAGCTAACAAATTTGTTAATTGGCAAACATGAAGCAATTTTTCCTCAGAATTCCAATGATCAAATTACAAAAACAAATAGAGACATTCAACAAAACATTTTTTATGTTGTAACCTGATGCACACATGTTGTTTCTTTGTCCAGTGAAAAACTTAAAAATTAGTTAGCAAGAGTCCATATTTAGTTGGAATACAAATTGCACATTAAAGGAACATTATTGGGATTTCTGCAAATCATTAAACCACAAGTAAATCTTATTGCTGACATTAAACATTGTATTAAAAAAAATTACAAAAATTGTTCGAAACAACTACAAAAACTAAACAATACCAAATGTTATTATGTACAAATACCTGCAACTTCAGAAAACATGACAAAGGAATAGCTTTTGTAAAAAAACCTAAAGTTAGAATTACATATAATATTCTATGTAACAGGCGTCTTAAAACGTTCCAATCGCTGTTGAGCTTTCCCATTTTGCGATGCTGCATTGGAAGTCGTAACGATACCAAACCGCTCTTTTCGTTTTTTCAGACGTTCTTGTTGCTCTACAGAAGATAAAGCTTTCGATACTGATCCTCCAAACCGCTCCGCTCTTCTCTTTAATGTTTCCAAATTGGCCTGTAATCAGTGCAGTTCAGTCTTGTAAACGAGCATAATTCCATGTATGGTTTAATTAAATTACAAAACAATGTGTAAATATTGGAGGAATTCCATTAATAATTGAGTTTTTTCACTACTAGCGTCTGATGACATGATTATTAACCTTTTTTCCACTTGTAAAGTAGGCTTTCTCGGCATTTGTTCAAAGTGGTTAATAATTTTTTATTATTAACTAGTAGTCAATAATGAGAACTGTCACGCTGTCACTTTTAGAAAACACAACCAGAAATTTCGCTCAATGAACGTTTAGACAAGTTCTCTAAAACGAATAATTGCCACCATTCGCAATTTCCAGGGAAATTACATACCTAAAATTATCACATTTTGAAAAAATTCGAACGAAATTACTCTTTGAAAAATCTCAATGACAGAACAAAATACGGCCTGTTTGACTTGTACTTCCACGTACTTGATTGACATGCTAAATTAAGAAACAAACAATTCTGTCCAACCGTTAACTCTCTTATCAATATAATATGTTAATTTAGAGGATTTCAAGTGCTAGTAGTGAAAAAAATAGTATATATACCACGGTAGAGAAGTCTATTATTGCCTTCGCACCTTACACCCCTCGGCGCAAGCGCCTCGAGATGTAATCTTGGTGCTCAGGCAATAATAGTGGACTTCTCTACCTTGATATATAATGTACTATTGTAATTAAGTTACAGAAAATTACAAAACTCTTATAAATAAAACATTCAGTCTGTCCTTACAGGGGTACATTTATTTGTACCTAGGTACATACTAACCTCTAACACAGGACTACTTTCCACTGAAATTGTTCCAGAGAATCGCTCTGCTCTTGCCACTTTCTTAGCTTCTGCAGACGTAGGAGTACCAAACTTCTTCGCTCGCATCTCCAACCTCTACAATGCACAGTATTGTCCACAATGTAAAATTAATAAACAATTCTTACCTCTTTTGCACTTAATTCTGATAATTTAACAACTTTCCCGTCTTCATCAGACTTTGCAGAATATTCATTTACAGCACTATCCAGAAGTGGGTCAGTACCGTTCGTTTTTTCTGAATTGCTTTGTGCCGAACTAGAACGATTCAAAACGATCTTCTTTGCCAATTTAGAATCTAAATCGGGCATATCAGTTTTAGAAAGTTTACGTTTCATTACGGAACTCGATTCTTGAGCTTCTTCTAAATGATCTAGCTCGTTCAAAACCGATTCAGATGTGTCTAAATGATCATGATCCAACTCGTCGTCATTTAGCAGATCGTCGTCGAGATCATCAACGGATTCTGCGCCCCCATTGTCACTTGATTTGAGTGCATTTTGTAACCTTTCTATTAGATCAATTTTGTTACCCGTGGTGCTGAGGCCTCTTAATTTGAGTTCCTTTTTTAAATCGGGTACCTATAAATATTGAGTTTATTCATTAAGTATGTGTGCAGAAGGGCCACTACCGCTCTTCATACTAGCTTGTTTAAGCAAATAGGTTTCAAAATATTTACCTTTAGTTTTGAGATATCCATTTCAGTTATAAGGAAATCATCTGCCATGGTGTAAACGACTACAGACAAAAACTTCTGGTTTAATTATTTTATTCCACAGGGCTTTATTTGGAACTTTCTACGACAAATTTCAATCAAACGCACTCAATTTTCCCTAAAAGTACACTTTTCCGTCGAATGAAAATTTTGAGTTTTGACATCAAGAAGCAGCAACGTCGTTTGGAGTCGTAGGTTTGGAGCTTGTTTGGAGGAGGACGCCGACGCGGGTGGTCACCGTACCAATCTACTTATAGAATCCGACGTGACTCCGTAAAAATGCGCATGCGTAAGGTAAGTTCATAGCTCTCCGTTCATACGTTTCCGTTTGTCCGTTAGCCAATTAGATGACAGCAAATTTTGAGAAGTGGTAGCGGTAACTCTAAAATTCTGTGTAATATTTCAACATTTGGTACTTTCGTCAGTCCTCAGTCATACGTGGGTACCCAGATGAGTCACACAGCAATATAGACACTGTTTTGGAGGGATTCCAACTTTTCACTGCTTTGTCTGCATTCGTTTTAACATATTAACACTTATTATTTAGTGAAATAAACAGGTTAGCGCCCAATTATCCACATTCACTTAGAATTGAAACCAAAATTGGACTTGTACCCTCGCTGGCACATTAACACATATCGAAAAAAATCCTGTGGCTAGGACAGATACCACCCTCACACTGCACTGCCCAAAAGCTCTTTCTTTTATGTTTAAGAATATGTGTACCAATTTTGGTTCCAATCGGTTCAGCCTTTTAGCCGGAAATGAGAATATACAGATATGCCGACATTGAGATTTTGTTTGAATCAGATTCCTGATGCTTCAAAACGTGTATTTCTGTCAGAAAAATGGGGGAGGGGGGGTCATTTTTTACCCCAATGCAATCCCTTCCTTATTAACGTGAAGGTGGTAAAAAAACTCTTTACAATACATTATTTGCTAGTGACTTGTTTCGTACCTCCAAATTAAAACTCATCAAACAGAACCTTGGGAAATCACTTCCCCAGCTTTGCACGTATATTGAAATTTTTCAAGGCCAAGGATGCTCCATCAACCCAACCCACTATATTACAAATATCCATGCCCAAACCCTGGTTCAAACCAGGGACCCTTGCTAGCACCGTGGAACTGCGCCACATGGGCCAGCAATTTCTGTACAAATTCGAACACAACAACTGTATGTACAGGTAGTTTTATGATGTTGATAAATACTATACATTTAACCTTTTATGACATTGAAATATAGATCAAAACTCATGACCATATTTAAGTTGTGTGGAACACAGCAGAGGTTTCTACTGCCTGTAACGTCATCTCATCTAATCGAGTGCACCAATCTCAGAGTAAGAAGTAAAGACTTACTCTGAGGCACCAATAACCAACTGTACACGTACTAAGCAAACGAATAGGTTAAGTGACGTCACACGTTGATATGAATTATTTTTCTTTAGTCTTTTTTTTGGTGGTATTTTCAAGATTCAAATAATTTTTCGCATTTTTGTTTCATTTTACTTAAATTTTCATAATTAACTTATAACAAAAAATTTGCTGTGGTTAGCACCACATGCGCGTTCTGCCCAAATAAGGCTTTTCAGTTCTTGCTTTTATGTCTAGAATATGTGTACCAAATTTGATTCCAATCGGTTCAGCCATTTAGCCAAAAATGAGAGCACAGACCGATCGACAACATCGAGATTTTGTTTAATTCGGATTTCTGTTTCTTCCATTAAAAGATGAGCGGTCATTTTTTACCCATGCAAACCCCCCTTACTAACGGGCGGGTGGTTTTAAAAACTGGAAACTTCATTCTGCAGCATTGCCAATTTTACAAAAAAACTTGTTATTAAAGACTGCAATGGGCAAGTACATCCTTAGATCATACTGATCTAAGAGTACAACACTATTTACATTTTCAATTTTTCACTTGCATTTTAACCTACAAAATTGTCCAAGTTAGATTAGATGTCACCGCTTTATTGCAAACTGTTATTGTTAATTATAGGCTTCATTATAGTATTCATCACTACATAATTCGTCTATGTCCTGTTTCCGTTAACAATGCTTCCAATTTTACATTTGTTTCTACATTTACTTTTTGTTGATGTGCCCAACACACAGCATAAAACATTACCTCATTTTTGTTCTTCGCATGTGCGATATTTTCCAACACAAACTTCTTAACCTAATAAAGGATTTCTTCTAGTTCAGGCTGTATTTTCACAAATTATATACCTACTTTCAATTCTCCTTTGTACGCAGACGTGATTGCCTCTACAAAATCTGCCAATTGTTCATTACGCATGGAAATAAATAATGTAGTTGTTTTTTTATGAAGCTTAACCAAGGACTTCATTTGGCTGCATAGAAAATCAAAGGCCTCGGAGATGCCTGACAACTTTTCTACCACATCAAATAAATCGCTCGTTAAATTCTCCAAGTTCTTTGAATAGTCGGCAATGTTATTTGTTTTTAAATGAGCAATGCTTTTTGTAATGTTTGCTCCTCTTATATGATTATCATTCCATCGTTGAATATTATTGTATAAGTCTGCAACGATATCCCTTGCAACTCGAGGTAATCCAGTCAGATTTTTGTGTGATGATATCCCTGCAGGGCTTTGTGGCACTGTAAATTTGAAAATTAACAATTTAAATTCCTTTTTACTGGTTTTCTTACAGGTGATAGGTGAAAAATGTTTCTCTACATTTCGAGATTTATTGGGTGACGTTGACATTTTTATTAAATCCAAAATTTTGTTGACAAACGGCAAGTGAAACAATCTAAAACTATGCTAAAACTAAACGTTGCTCCCATCATAGGTGCTTTAAGTTAGCATTAGCAATTGTATACCGTGGCATTGTTTAAATAGCAGAGCAAGAAGTCTTGACCGTCAAACAGTTTTAAATTGAAAATAAGCTCCATACTCCCACATACGACCAACGGATGCAAAACAGAACAAAATTTTAAATTTTACACTGTTCTGTGGGATGCAAAGCAGGATGCTCCTGATGGGAGTCACACAAAGATTTAACTTTGAAGTGCAACTTTCCTTTTGACAGTTATACGGCACGTGTTGATATTTACCAGACTTGCAGATATTTACATTGCGAATTTTTCCTCAAAAAAAATGGGAAAAATACGTAAAATTCACTCGTCAAGGGTAGGGATAAAAATCCCTTTAGAAGATGAAATTAACAACAGTAAATTCGTGAAACCCAAAGGCCGAACTAAAACTAGATTGAAAAAGGAGGAAGATGAGGAGGTTAACCTTCAATACCTTTACACCAGGACTTCTTTAATTCCATTTATAATTGTAGTATGTGGACTCCAATTTGTCCTCGAAAATATTGTCGGCCGCTCGAAGACAATTACAAGAGTTAGACGATGATTATCCGACTCTGGAAGAAGCGAACCCACGGAGACGACCCGTTACTTTAGGAGAACCAAGCGGCAGTGTCGATGACGAGGATGATGATGACGATGACGAAGAGGAAGATTTGGAAACTGACACATTTTATGATAACATTGAAATAAAAGAAGAGGATGAGGAAGCAATGGAAATGTTTATGAATAAAAATCCGGCACCTCGACGGACACTGGCCGACATAATTATGGAAAAGATTCAAGAGAAAGAAGCGGAATTACAATCTAAAATGACTGACGTCAATTCTATAGAAATACAAGACATCGACCCACGAGTAAAGCAGATGTACGAGGGCGTACGGCAGGTGCTTCACAAGTACAGAAGTGGTAAATTACCAAAGGTGTTTAAAATCGTACCTAAATTACGGAACTGGGAGCAAATCCTGTTTATTTTAGGTAGGATTATCTACTGTTACTTGTGTGTGCGAAGTTAGCACATATCATTATCAAAAATTGGGGAATTTCTAAATAGTTTGCAGTCATAATAGTTCTACAGATATAAACATTCAGTGAGTCCCGCTTATTTACTTGAGACGGTTCAAGAAATGAAGTGCCAATGTCACAGAGGGCAGATCCCCATGATTAAAAAAATGTCTAAAAATTTAACTTGTCAAAAATCCAAATCGAATGCATTCACACTATAGTCCATCTCACCATGACCTTACAGTGCACGTTCTTATGATCTACAACGATGCCAAATGTTATCAGAATATGATTTGTAATCTACAAAATTAGCTAAAAACTCCTTTGAGGATTGTATTGCCCTATGTTTCCTGTACTTTAAAGTCAAGGTGCAACTGACTATAGGTTTCTAGTTCTACATGCATCTTACTCGGAACTCAATTGTTTTTCCTCATACATTTTAAAAGTACAAGATTTCCCTAAACAAGGAAAAAACTTCACTCTAAGGTGTGTAACTTTAGTGTATTTTCCATGCATTGCTCAGTACTTCCAAAAAGGCCATAGTTATGTGCGTTTGAAGTATCTATTGTTAAAATTACAAAGAAATGTTTCCATTAATAAAAAGTTGGCATTACGCAATCTGCGCATGCGCACATCTGATTTTTACTATGTGCGTTGCCTGCCTTCACTAGAAACTGTGGTTCACATTTCAACAAAATAGATTCATAAATAAGAAAGTTGATATTGCGCATGCGCACATTATAGATTTTTCTTAACTCAGGTGCCAGAGCTAGGTATACGGTACCGAATTCAAAAAGAACGAACTAAATATATATAAAACTGTAGAAGTAGTTAAGGCCTCGGACGGACAGAGAAAGTGGCTGGTATTTACTTAATATTCATGTAATATTGACATGCGCGCAACATCTATAATTCTCAAATTTGCTGTTTCAAAACTGTACATGATGCGAGTGTTATTGATGTAGTAGTACATCCTTGATCAATACAATTTCAAAAGTGTTACTGTATATTTCCTCTAGGACTATTACCTGTACACTATTAAGAAATTCACAGATACCTATTACTGGCAGGTGATATTTTTATTTTTAGATCCTCCAAAGTGGTCCGCCGCAGCCATGTATCAAGCAACGAGAATATTTGCATCAAATTTGAAAGAAAAGATGGCTCAAAGGTTTTACAATTTAGTGTTACTTCCTAGAGTAAGGGACGATATGGCCGAATATAAGCGTTTAAACTTTCACCTTTATCAAGCATTACGAAAGGCTCTGTACAAACCTGGAAGTTTTATGAAAGGTTTTCTCTTGCCCCTACTAGAAAGTGGTACCTGCACGTTACGCGAAGCGATCATAATCGGATCTGTAATTTCACAAAACTCCATACCCATGCTGCATTCGTCAGCCACACTTTTGAAAATTGCGGAAATGGATTACACCAGTGCCAACTCAATATTTTTGCGGATTTTCATTGATAAAAAGTATGCCTTACCGTATCGTGTTGTTGACGCACTCGTTTTCCATTTCCTTAGGTAATTTGAATTTAAACTAATGTCACAAAGATTAATGGATACTTCTAGATTTCAAAACGATCACCGCGAGTTACCCGTGCTGTGGCATCAAGCTTTTCTCACATTCGTGCAACGTTACAAAGCAGATATATCTACAGAACAAAAGGAGGCATTATTGGAACTTTTGCGCACACAAAGTCATCCACAGATTACATCAGAAATTCGTAGAGAATTACAAAGTGCTAAATGTAGAGATGCAGAAGTTCAAGAGATGGAAACAAGTTCGTTTTAATTATGATGCTATTCTAATTTTGTTGTGTGAAAATAAATTGTTCACAGTCTATTTAATTTCGACATTTTGGTGAATATTCTTTTGCCTTTATTGTTGTTACGTAAACAACGTGAGCTTTTTATGTCGAAATATACCGGGCCAAGCTGCATATGTGAATGTTTTAATTTAAATCTGTAGGATTACATTACGAATTCATCAGAATTTGGTATTTCAATGTCTATTTTTTCTGAATTGTAAGATGTGAAAATTGCGTTGTTTAAAATTAAGGAACATCTGGTCGAATGCATTTAAGTGCTATGTGGTCGTGTGAGAAGGACTTTGTTATCGCGTAATTTAATTGATTTCAAGGCGCACGTGTGTTTGACGCTGATAACAAACGATACAGGTGCATAATTTCTTTTGCGCAATTTTGTTATGGAAGAGGGGCATCTCGAGCGCCCCTTATTGGCGTTGCATTTAAAATTTACGGAAGTAGGAGTATGATGGTTTAACAAAAGTTGGAGTGTATATACAACCTCTGACGATGCACACATTTTTGAGAGCTGGCAACCACGCAATTTTTGTAGTACGTGGGTACGCCAAAAAAACTGCACTTTTTGATTGGAATATGCCACTTTCTGTGGTAATAGTTAATACCAAAAGGCAACTTTTGAGATAGATATTAAAATTCAATTATTTGAAAAACGAGTTTTATTGTATCAATTTGTATCGACAAATAATTCACTACGTCAAGAAAATAGTGGTTGCTATTTAAAAACAGTATGCCCCCTTTGACCGTGCAGAAGTACCTATGCTACTGACCCCAAATTGAATGTACGTGGATTGGTAGCAAACTTTTTATGGGCTCATCCCGCCTTCATTTTTTATTTCTGATCCACAAACTACATTAAAAATAAAAAGACCCGTGTGTTCTCAATTTTTATTTGCGAGTAAAATAACCCCAAAATAAATTATTGAAAAGCTGTGTTTTTAGTCCGAATTTGAAATACGTCACAAACCTACAACCAATCACGTAGAAGTGAGCTGGCAACCTTACGCGAGGGTCTGACGTTTGCCACATTTGACGTTTTGAGAGGGATGTTTAACTGCATCTAGCACGAAAGTGACAGATGACGCAAGTTATAAATGCCATTCTCCTGCATTATTGCCAAGTCGTTATGTCATCTGAATGGTTCTAGGAGCTGATTGGTCGGGCTTATTACGTCACAGAGCCCGCCACAATCATATCGTTTTGAATAAACCTTTAAAACCGCACATGTTCATTATTTTTTTGCTAATCAGCCTCTATTTTTAAATAAACTTTTACTGTCCAAAAAAATGTTTTATGGTTTCAGGTACACGCTTATTAAATTAGAACTGCGGAATTCAACTATACTGTAAACCCCCATTATGATGTCATAAAAAGCTTATTTAAAAAATGTTTTAAAGATAAAGTTTCACCTTGTATAAAAAGCATATCCGGAAAACGGTTAGCCTCGCGGTTAGCATTACGAAAAAAAACAGATAAGACCTACAAAAATAATATACCCGGGGATACCTATAAAAAATATCAAAATGTATAGGCTGCCCTCGAGAACACCCTATATACCTAAAAATACGTTTTAGGCTTCCCCTCAGGCTTCTCATACCAACAAACCGTTACCATTAATCCCAACCGTTGAGGCTCTATCGTCCGCTTACAGAAGGTGGATTCCCTGTCTAATAAAAATGATTCAACTTATATGAATAGGTATCTAAAACTTGGAAATCATAATATTCCTTTAATATTCTTAAAGAAAACCCACGAAAAAACCCATGATCTGATAAATAAGCACTCCAAATTTCACATTCGTCGTAGCTTAAACCAACTAATTAAATAAAATAGGATAAGTAAGTGCAAGAGCGAGAGTAAGAGAAAAAAAACATGGCGGATTGAAATTTTCCGAACTTGCAGGGTAGATACAAAGAATTTTGGGGTTGTATCGATTGTATTTCTAAACGATGGCCTTTTTTTGTTGAAAAGACCGGGAGATTGCACAATTAAGAGCTTACTTGTGATTCAAATTCGTAAAAAAAAACATTTTTTTTTTAAATTGTGATAAATCCTTAAGTTTTAGAGATAAATGTTATATAGCAAAAAAGTTTCCTCGTCACAAGAGCTTTCAATAGAAAAAAAAGAAAATTAAAATCGGATTATTAAGAGCAGAGATACAAAAAAATATATTGCGGCTACTGGCGCCATCTTGACGGCCACCATTTTGGTTTCCTGCACGGATTTTCGAGTGGCTCCCTATCTCAAAAGTTGCCTTTTGGTATTAACTATTACCACAGAAAGTGGCATATTCCAATCAAAAAGTGCAGTATTTTCCCCATTCTAGCCATGTACCCGACGTACTATTAGGACTGCGCCAACTGGAGAACTTGTGGTTAATGGCGGTCACCAAAGCATCATGCAGTATAAGTTGTTATTTTGTGTCATTTAAATGCAGTAATCTTTGCATTTCTTGATAATGTATTTGTTTTCTTTGCAGCATTTTATATTTTTTGTGAGATTTCAATCTTTGAAGTTGACTTGATTTAACCTTAATGCAGATTCATGTGTTTGAAATCGCGTTCGTGGAAAAACTGACCAAGAATTGTTTTTTTACGGTTATCAAATGTTTGCCATTTTTTAAGAGCTATTAACGTTTTGATTTGGTGTATAACTTATTTTCTCACTCTCGTTCAGTGGATTTCGAGCTAACCCCCCTATTACCGGTTGTAGTAGTTGAGACTTGAGATGTTACGGAGGTTCGATTCCGATTTCGAAAATGCAGAACCGTATATTATGTCTATTACTCTTTCACTTGTTGTTTTGTTCATTAAATATTATTTGCTTCTTTTGGAGTCACATTTGATTTAATTATTATTACTACTGACATTTGACATCTCTCTTTTGACTCCAATTTGGGTTCCGATAAACCAAATTAAAAAGCTTCCCTTCCGAATTCGGTTCCGATATAACCACTTCCGTAACATCCCTAGTTGCAACATGCTGCATACCATTATTCACACCAAATCACATACGTTGCTGTACCCTTTGATAAGTACCAGAAAAATATGACGGGTCTGTAATCACCCATCCTCCAGATTGGAAAGTTTCAACACATGGATGTTTATCTGAAATATTCATATCAAATATGTAAGACTTGCATATTTCATTGTAGGTATTAAAAAATACTCGGTCTGTGTTAGAAAATAATGTAGTAGATATTTATACATACAAAATTTTCTTAGTCTCACAATTATAACAATGTAATTATAATTCTTTAACTAATATTACACTTACAATGGCAAATTTGTGTTTAGGCGATAGAAGTAATTCTTGAGAATTTCCTTATAGTTAATTTCCGCGGGATATCAAAAACCAAAAATAAATAGACACACAAATATTTGTACCTTGTAAGTTCACGTGGATTAAAACTGTAAAAAAGCTCTTATTCGGAAATAAAAAACTTAAATGAAAAATCGTTTAGTTGTCATTAATACTCGATTTTATAACATTTGCATAAAAAATATGTCGACGAACATGAAAATCAAAATTTAAAAAAACTAAAAATAAAAACAAACAAAAACGCGAATTTTTGGAAATAACAACCATTCGGTAGTATTAATAACAATAAATATATATGTATAAATAAAATGAAAATAAAATGTACGCTTTTTGTAAATAAACAGTCGAATTCCATATGCCAAATTACTTAATTTGAGTATGGGAAGAACAATGACTACAATTATAATTATTATAGATTACTAGTTACAAATTCAATTACTTACAGTTTATAGAAATAATTATCAATGTGATAAAATTTATAACCTACAACCGTATGTGCAGGTGCAGCGATACACTGCCTTACCAATAAACATCACTAGTAGCTTTATCTATATCTGTAAATGCTTCTTTAAACTACAAACAAAACTTCTCCATTTAAAAGAGCAACCGACATTCATTCATTATAACACAATATTTATTCCCTTTTTTGTTTGTACGCATAATTTATCACGTTTACTTTTGTGGCACAATATAACATTTGGTGTGTTTTATAAATTGATTACGACTCACACTACAGACACGCATGATTTATGAACACAATATTTAATAATTATTATAGAGTAGTTCTTTTTTTGCGATTTTTTTTAACATATTCTACATCGAGTTTTTTACCTTTAGCCTGTGCTAACATTGTAACTAACTTTTTCGGCGAATCGCCAACGATCCACCCTTGCTGCGTCGGCCTATCATCATCTTCGCCGTCGTCCCGTAATGGTTTCACTTCGATGATGTCTTGCATTTCGTCCTCGCTCGAGCTTGACCAATAGTACAATGTGTCGGCGGCGTTACGTTTCTGTCGGGTAGACGCTATTGTCACCGAATCGCGCCCTTCTATCGTTTTATCGGTCGCGATGGCGCTCTTCTTTCGGAAGTGTTTTGTTTTAAAACATCGCTTCTTCATTTCTTTGGATTTGTCGTCTGCATCTTCTTTGACCGATAAATCATCCAAGTGATTTCCCTCGTCCATTTCAGTAGCGTCTATTGCGCTAGTTATGATTTGTGTAAATGGATTCGCCGGGACGTCTTCTACGGGGTTAGTATTGATAACATTATCCAACATGGTAACGCTTTCGTAATCGAAATTAGACTCGTCGGAACTCCAATACTCGACCAAAACGTTTTGTTTCCCACTAGTACATTTGCGCTGACTTTTTCTACTCGCAACCCCGATGCACTCCTTTAATTCCTGTTCGAGATTGATAACACAGTCGTTATTACTAGATTTTCTATTTACTTGCTTTTTGGACGATTTTTTAATGCTGAACTCTTCGTCTGACGAATCCGACGAATGTGCCCTCTGCCTTTTCTTCGGCCGGTTAGCTTTCGATTTAGGTTTCGTATCGACACTTTTCACTTCAGCGGTATGATCATTTTTAAGAGTCTCTTTACTTGCGCCGTTACAATTATCTTCGTTTAATAAACTGTCGAACAATAAATTCATCTCCTCCTCTGTTAGTTTGTGTTTCGTTTGACTAGTGTTCTGTAAATTGTGACAATCCATAACGAAATTCTCGACGATTTTCGAATTATCAATGGCGGGAATGTTTTTCATTTCGTCTGCGGCTTTCGGCTTGAGAGCATTCTTAAAAATTCGTCCCATTATCATACATTTCTTCTTTGTAATCGTTTTATTCATTTTCAATTTTCTCGACGGCGGTAAATTGGAATTGTTTAGAGTGGTTTTTTTCATATCCTCTTTACTTTTCGGTAATGTTGACTCGTTTTCGTCGACATCCTCCGCAAGACCCAGCTTGCACGATATTTTATTTTTAAAACTGTGATAATCTGGCAGAGAATCGGAATTTTTCATAAACATATCTACGCTGTCCTGCGTCTCCTCAAAGTCGTAAACGTCATGAGACTTTTTATCGTGACTCGCTTTAATAACTTTCGCATGCTTTTGTGCATTATACCTTTTCTTTGTGACCTTCAATCCTAATTTGTTGTTTACTTTTTTACCGTTCTTAAGTATGTTATTAAAAATGAAATTCCGATTGATGAAGTCTTTTCTCGTGTGAGATTTCTTTTCCGCTATTTTGTCTTGCTCGGCTTCAATTTCTAAGCGTTTTGACGTAGGGCTACAGCTTAGTACCTCTTTCATATCTAGATCGCCTTTCGGAATGGAAACCTTAAGGCCCTCGAATACCTTTAAAGCGCCTTTAGTAAGCAATTTCTTATTCTCATGTTTTTTAACATTTTTTGTTACTACATAATCTGTTATATTTGATTGAATTATTTTAACTCCCTCGCTTTTTCTGTAACAAAAGAAATGGTGCGATTAAAAAATGCGTATTTTATTTAAATTCTAAACTATGCACCAAGTTTGACGATATGTCAATACAAACAAGACATCATTTGAAGGCTCCGAACAGTTAATAGTACTACAATCCAGAGGTAGGTAAGGTTAAATGTGAAACGAAATGTATACAAAAAAAACTGTTCATAAAGTCAAGATAGATTTATCATCAAAAAGCTATAAGTGTAAAACACCCTCTTCCGACAATCCGTACTTGAGGTATAAGGGAATATGTCCAATCACGATAAGATGTCGAGGAGGAGGGTTATGGTTGGTAGAAATTAATTCCTTTCATTGAGACCTTTCATTAGAGTACCATGAAGGAACTAGTCCCCCCCCCCCCGCTTCCTCCACCCCGTACTTTGCTAAGAGGACAGAAAGAAGGGTAGTAGTTGGTATAAAACGGTTCCTTTCGTTGAGACCTTTTTAACCCCCCTCAGCCCCCGCTCACTGATCTCGAAAAAGAGTCGCACGGGAAAGTTACACTTTGTACAGACCAATTTATTTCGATGAGACCTTTCATTCGAATACCATAAAGGGTAGAACATGTGTTTAACCCCCCCCCCCCCCATTTTCTAAAGTTTAACTTGGCACCACTTAAAGCATGCGTACGCAAAATCTGAGACCAATTGGTTGTCGTACGTAAAACTTATGCACGTTTTACTTTAAAAAACAGCATCTTAGGAAATCATTCGTGGGGGGGGGGGGGGGGGGCTTTTACACAGCGAAATTTGATGGCCGTCTGGCACAATTTCAATACACCACCTACTACAAAAAATTCCAAGATTCTAGGACCATTCCCCTAGAAGTAGTTCGAAACTGCAGAAGTGGGTCTGGACGGACAAAACGCAAACAATAGCACATTTTTTTTCATTCTTAAAAAATGCGCTAAAAACCATTTACAGACATATGGGTTATAATAATTATAAGACAAAATGTTAACCAAAAAACAACAGAAACTCGCAATTCCAAATGTCTTATAGTGTTTTCTTACGAAAATCACGATCGCCTACACTTATTTCAAAGCGTAGAGAAAACTAAATAGCTAGAAAAAATGTATGGAAGGTAAAAGGTGTAGAGGAATAAATTTGTCATAAAAAAATACGCAAAGAATATGTGTCTTGTACCATAATCATTTAAATGACTTTATTTCCATGTTGTTATTTGCAATGCCTTTTTCAATGCTTATAATACATAAACGGGTTATGATAGACACATTGCCGTCGCGTCCTACAGTTTGAATTTTATGTAATATATAAAAATCTCGGGTCATATGTTTGTGTTCTCGTTACGGCAAAAATTGAATCATAGTGTAACCAATTCTGATGAAAAATAAAATATCACAACACTCGTCATGGGAAACGCAAAGGAGGAAACCCTACTCCTCCTATGATTGTGGTCAATTTAAAGAGAGTGCCGAAATTATTGGCCGCTTCTATGCCACAATCTTGGGCTATTGGAAGATTTGACAACATAATCCTTTATCTAGGGGGGTACTTCGTTAAGTGAGTTTTGCAAAACCAAAGGAATAGAAATTGTTGCCCCCTATCCAAATATTACACTCTTTCTACAATGGATGTAGCAGTTTTCCATCCATTAACGGTCGCTTGGAAAAATGAAATTTATAAATGGAGAATAGAAAATGCAGGGGTGCGTTTAAAACTAGACAATATGATTTAACAGTAACGGTTAATTCAAATCGTTACTGCCATATGGTAGAGGTTTTCTCCGCCTGTAGACCATGAAGAGCAACAAATCTGGTTCCAGCAAGATGGAGCCACCGTCCACACTTTCAACCTCGCTTTTAACCTTTTGTATGGAAATGTTGAGGGAATTGTTTTCTGGACGTCTAGCTTTTTTACGAGGGTTACCTTGTAATTTTTTTGTTTGAGTACTTAAGGGCCTAAGTTTACAAACTCTGCAGAACTGAAGGAATCTCCCAGACACTGACAGCTATTCCCAGATATGTGACACAAAGACCTATGTAAAACTTCAGGGAAAAACTTCTTCAATATGTCAACAATGCAGGATTCATTTAACTGCTATACTTTTTAAAACCCAGTAATGTGAAATGGCAATGTATTCATTGTTCAGAAATAGAGATATTTTTACTGTACCTTTCTTAGGTTTTTTTAACTACCTTTTAGAATTAAGATGTTTTTTTAGCTGCACCCTGTAGATAGGAAAAAATGTATCGAAGAACCATTGTACAGATATAAATTTTCCAAAAAAAATTCCGCTTAGTGTACTTATATGAATAATAAGCATTTAACCCTACAGTGGTCGCTTGCAGACTCCCGCTCCTCACCACTGATTTTTTTGTAATTACGTGACTATTTAGACCCCCACCGCTCTCATGCTCTCATGCTCTTCTTACCTTCTGACAATACCCAGTGCAAACAGTCCGCTCCATAAGTGTTGAATGTATCTAAAGGGTCTCTTGTTAAATGAAAATCAACTTACTTTTTATGTTATTTTAAACTGTTATTAAGTAGAGTTAATTTATTTATTTTTGGTATATTATTATAAACTTTCAAAAATGTAAAAAGCGTGTACTTACTATATTTTTTGTAATATTTTTTTATAGTAATAATAATTATTAATATTTTTATATATATATAAAATTATAATTATTATTCAAAAAAGGAGAGAAAGATTTATTCCAAAACATTCAAATGAAGGGCAAAGTTGAGTACCGCAGCATTGGCGAAGTCTGCTCTCCAAATTAACCCTGTAACGTCATATATAACCCCTGTGGACCATGAGTCCGCAGCGACTACTGGTGTCCCAAAATTCCACGATAGCATTTGTCTTAAACGGTTTCTGTGTCTACACCTTTTTCAAGTGTAATTCAGAAACCGTAAGATACATTTCAGAAGACATTAAGTGTAATTCAGAATAGTAAATTGAATTTGAGAAATCATCACATGTAATTCAGGTTAGTCATTTTAATTTCAGAAACCGTAAATTGTAATTCAGATTAGTAACTTGTATTTCAGATAGTGTAAAAACTTTTCCCGGCCCCTTTGATTCTCTCCGTGCGCTGAATATAAATACCCAAAATATTGCTTTAAAATACAAATTTACAGGGAAGAAAACTAATTTTCAGAAAATCTATATGCGTTGTAATGTTTCACATGTAAGTATTTTGCGTTTTAATTCGTAGATGTTTGAATATTTAGATAAACTTCTTTGAGAATTTGTGACATTTTTTGACGTTTCGTCCACCTTATCTAAAATAAACTAATTAAACAAATCGCCTTTGAAATGATTTGAGAATAACCCTTAGACCATATAGTACATGGACTGCTAATTGTAACGAAAATATGGTCAAGGACATCGCCTGGGTATGTGAGTTTCAGGGTAAACGAGTCTGTCCGAAGTTGTCCGATTAGATACGATTTGATACTGTCAACCTATAAATTCACAAACGTCAATTAATTAATCGCCTAGATAAGGCAAAAAATGCAAACCTATTCTTATTTGTGGACGTATAGAAGATAATCAAGAGTATTTAAAGCTTCCCGTAGTACGCGGTTACCATAAAAGCTACTCTTTACGCGATCCGAGTGGTGTTCATACGACTTTAGTTTACCCTGAGATTCACATACCCACAGTGCCCTCTATCCGTGACCACCCATTTTGTATTGAAAGCATAGGGATAATAGCAGTCCATATACTATATGGTCTAAGGAGTAACCATGAAAACGCATTTTCTATAACTGTCACAAAATAAAAATGTTAGCGAGTTTGTTGTTTTTTGTTATCGATTTAAAAGAAGTATAATAAAAAATATCGTTCATTACACGTCCAGAAATGCTTTTTCCGTGCTTGCATGACTTCCCGTGTTCGGCTACGCCTCACACGGGAATTTGCCACGCGCGCACGGAAAAAGCCTGCTTTCCGGACTCCTAATGAGATATACCTACTATTCCGTGCGCTAGTCTGGAAAAGGCCAGATACCATTATTTCTAATACAGGTGTAAATAAGGTGATTTCAATTAAGTATAATAAAATAGTTATTTACATTATTAGTGCGGGAACAGTTATTTTGCCGAGGAGCGCGAAGTTTGACGGCGCGAGTGCGCAACGCGCACGTGCGCCGCATGTCGCGCGAATCAAGCAAACACTGTTCACGCACTAATAATGTATTCTATTTTTTGCACGGATTAGTTAAATCGAATTTATATAAATTCAAATCCTTTTCGCGAGATTTTTGCGACATTATAATTCTTTTGAAAAAAATCAAGCCCTCTACGCCGATAAGGTAGAAATCTAGAAATTTAAAATGTGAATTTAATGTTCAAAACTTCTGATTTAAGCTTATTTTTGCCCGTGTACTACAGGGAATGATGTAAAAAAGTGTATTTATATTTTCTTTTTTACTCTTCCATCATACTACTTTTTAGTTTATGATCCGCACTAAATAGATAATTTCGTTGAATTTTTAGGCACTAGTGCGCGAAAGTAGATAGTCAATTGTAAAATGGACGTTCCCGACGTTCGTGTTTTATTGGGAAAACGCGATTTAGAACGAAGGAGTGCACAAATTGTTTTTTAGAGTCCGTCATTTAATGTAATTCAGAATTTATCAATTGTAATTCAGAATTCGTTATTTTTCTCTAAAAATTAAATGAAGCAGTTAACAATGGAACGACTGCAATACTATTAAGGTTGGGACCTTACTCACCAATGTTAAACCCTAGCTTAACTTTAAAAATAAATATTTTGTCTATGTATAACATGTAAGTGTACCTATCTGGGCATTTTAAGATAACAGTACCTGTACTTGCAAGTAAGTTACTGATCTGAATTACAATCCATAGTTTCTGAATTACATTTTATCAGATTAATAAATCTATGATTCTATACACTCCCCAAAATTGAAATTACGGTTCTGAATTACACGCGATGGTTTCTGAATTACAATTAACCTTTTCAGAAATCCAATTGACTAATCTAAATTACAATTTACGTTTTCTGAAATCCAATTGACTAATCTGAATTACAATTTACACTTTCTGAAATTAACTTGACTAATCTGAATTACATGTGATGGTTTCTGAATTACACTTGAAAAAGGTGTAGTCTAAGGTTTCTGTGTTATGAGCATTCAAAGGGGTTGTGGACGTCAATACAGAAATGCAATTACTCATTTAAAAACTTATTACTTATCTTAAGAAGCTACCATAAGACACGCCTAGTGTGAGTGTGAAGACAATTTAATCAGCAGTTCATATACCGTCCTTAAGGGCAAAAGCCCGTATGAATTTGGTCCCCTAATTTTAGGAAGCAAAAAATTTCTAATTATTCTTATTCACAGGCGACCGATTGCGCACATGCCCGCGCCTAATACCTGCGTTTGCGCTCGCGCCGTTCGAGACCGTGAACGGTAAATCGTGGGTCGACATAGCCGCCACGCCAGTCCATCAAAAACATGGTAGTCATCCCAAAAATTAGAGATACAGATCTTTATTTTATGTCTAAGAATATGAGAGACAGACAGACCGATATGATCGAGATTTTGCGACAGGGTACGTAATTAAGCGGGTATCAGTAGTATTGCTATTTTGACGCGCTCCCGTTACATTTTTATAAATGTTTAACCTATTATATTTCTTAAACGGTTTGTCTGATTGAAAAAATGTTTTAGTAAAAAAACTACATTGTTTCATTGTACATATTTTGTCTCGTATATGTATACCTCTATCTCCAATAATAACGAAAATACCTCGCGACTGAAATTGTTATTACACTTCTCGTGCATATACAGCTTTAACAATTTACAGAGTGGTTGTTAAAGGCAACATTGACATTCTTTTTGTTCTGTGAGACGACAAATACAACGAGCTTTCGAATGGTGCACAAATTCTTGAAAAATAATCATAAATAACTTCAGGAATGAGAAGTTATCGTAAAATTTCCAATTTTTGGGAAGTGCGAAATTTTGTACAAATTATTTTTGTCTGGCTATTTGCAATCCCTGCGACCATCGCGCCCTCGTGATTCAGAATCGGCATCTAATTCTTCCCAAGATACATATTTTTCAAAATGTATATCTTCGAGTGCAGATGGCACTATTTTAGAAGCGTCTTTTTGATACCCAGATTCCTGACTGATGGCAAATCAAAGTCAATTTGAAGGTATCAGGGCGCATACATGCGTAAAGCGCAATCGGTCGCCCTGTGAAAAAATATTATTTGTAAAATTTCGGGGCAGTTAAGAATTCAGCCCCCCCCCCCTTCCCCCAAATCTTGAACTAGTATCTTGCATATTCTCACAAATCAACTATCATATAAATTTGCTTCTACCAAAGAAGAAATAAAATATAAAATACTCACTGCAATGGCGTTGGAGAGGGTGATTTGACATCATCTTGAATTTCTACTGGTTGCAAAGCTTCTTCTTCATTTTGCCGTTGATTCTCAACAATTCGTACATTGTCACACTCAACTTCTATCTGATCACTATCTTCGCACGGAATTTGGGCACTTTCAACATTTGGACTAGATCGATCTTCGTTACCGAAATTCGCGTTACCGTTATATTCTGCGGAAGCCGTCGCAACCGATTTTGAGTTAGTCATCGATTTCCTTGACGAGTCATCGCTTTCGGTAGAAATATCTTCAAACATTGGTGGTTGCGTAAAGAAATTGTTATCACTCTTTTCCAAAAAGATTTTCGAGTTTGAATTGTCAGTGTTTGAAAACGTCACATCACTGTAGAAAGTATCACAAACGGGGGTATTCGAGTGAGTAAGATTTAGTGGTGTTGCAGTTGTGTGGTCTAAAAGCGTACCAGCGATGGGTATCTGTTTTTGTTCCATCCATTCAAGTTCGTCGACTGGTTTTAAGCCGAAGTTATTGAAGAATTTCGCAGGCTTTACGGATTTTCTGCAGAGATCGGATACATCTGAACTGCTCTTCAGTAAACTACAGCATTCCAAAAATAACTCCTCGTCCCTATTTAGCACTTTGCGAGATTTCTGTTCTTCAATTGGAAAATGACTAGAATTGCTATCATCGGAAATTTGTTCGTAGTGAGCTGATGGAATCACGACATCGTCAGTCGTGGGCTTGATTAATTTAGCGATAATATTTGTGTTGTGAGTAAACGTAATTTCGTTCGAGTCTTCGGGTTTATGATCACTGAGAATACTAAACGTCGAGGAGTTACTTTCGCAGGAATATTCCGGTAAATCGGACGAGACGAATTCGGCCGACTTCCTATTATCTTCAATCATATTTTCTAGTAAGGATATCTGCTTTTCTACAATTACGTCAGCGGCAGTGTTCGAAATCTTTGCATCTTCAAAATCATCTTCGATGGTAGGCAAAGACGTAGTATCGACAGTTTGCAATTTATCACAGTCAAAACTCTTACGTTCCCCTAAACTTTTGCAACGCTTTATTTCGGGATCCGATTGCAACACTAAATTTGAGAAATTTCTATGCTCAACGTATTCAGTGTCGACTGGTTTGCTTAGAACATCATTTATTATATCGACCAACTTTAGTGTTTCGGGAGGCGACCCCAAATCAAAAGTGGCAGATACTTCACTCTGTGGATAAGCATCGCATGTTACCGATCCAATATTTTCGTAACTCATTTGCTCCTCGTTCATCACATTATATTCTTCTATCACTATCGGCTCATCAAGTTTTTTCGAATTCGTTGCCATCTCCAAGGCTTCTAGTTCTGAAAGTTTCGCAATGTGTGTTAGTGTACGTTTGTGTTTGAGTAAATTCTCGCTTCTCCGAAATGTTTTATTACAAATATCACAATATGCATTCTCCACCTCGCTTGGTTTGCTCATCACCTTCACTTTGGTTTTCCGCACGACTTTCTTTTTTCGCTTTGATTTAGCTGTGCCGGGTTTGGGGATTTTTTCTTGAACATTATCCAACAGTGGGGTCTCGGCGGTTACAACCGTCTCTTGTGCTTCGTTTGCCAACTTCTCAGAAGCTGAAGTATCTGTGCAATCGGGCGGTGCTTCATTGGATTCAATTTCATTATTCGAATCCTTGAAAAGTTCCATTGCTTGGTGAAGATCAACATTTTCTGCACTATCTTTCGGTTCTTCATTCTCCACTTGTTCGGATACAGCCACCTCTTCATTCGCAATTGGGGAAGGATCTGTGTTTACCAAATTCATAACTTCACCGTGATCTGATGTGCAGGTTTCTTCAATTTGTTGCACGTCATATTTTTTTATCAATTGCGCTAGTGGGACCTCATCTTCCGAATCAACAAGTTCATTGGTAGCTACCGCGTTGATAACGTCAATGATATGACTGTCTACAATCGAAGTCGGAGATTCTACTTGTGTCGGGAGCGTCAATTGAATGACCCTCTCATACTTCCGCCTTGTCTTCTTCGTCTTTGGGACTTTGTGTAAGTGATCACTGAAAGTATTCTCCTTTTCGCTGTTTGAAAATTTATCGCTATCGCTGCACACCTGCTCCTTTTCCAAATTTAACTGATTCTCTATGCAACAATTCCTGTTGAATTCCGGATTATTTTCTTGCAATTTATCATTGACAATTTCAGGAATAGTCTTCAACTCTTTCTTCCGAGTTTTTCGTCTCTTATGTTTAACTTTTGCTGGTTTATCAGGTATACAATAGAAATCTTCATAGGTGACCGATTCTGTTAGTACCGAGCGTTGAGTCTCCACGACTTTATTCTCAATGGAAATATTCAACATCACTTGATCGATTAATGGGGCAGGTTCTTTATGTTCTTCACTTTGTTGCACAGTTACTGGAGCATTGTTGGACTCGACTTGCACGCCTCCCGTTGCGTTGTTCAATATTGAGTGAATGGTTTTACTACAGAAATTCTCCAGGGCGTTGCTACCATTAGAGTCAAAGTTTTTGTCATGTAATTTGTTGGTTAACATAGCGATGCAATCGTTCAAACCCCTTAGTTTCTTAATTCGTTTGGGTGGTTGCGGTGCAGGTGTGGCTTCGACAATCTTAGTTTCAAATGGAGCTATAATGGGTACTGGTAAATTATCTTCTGTTGGCATTTTATCATTTTCTAGGTTGGACGGTTCTAACTTATTTTCATCCAAATTAGGTTCAACCTCTGAAGTAGATAGTTGCAAAGTATTATCACTACTTTGCGCTGGTGGATTAATGTTGGTTACAGTAACCACTAAATTTGAAGATATATCACATTCCTTGCTGTCGATATCACTCTTAGAGAAGGATTTACTTTGCGAGCATCCATCAACTTGAATAATTTCAGTCACGCTCTTTTTAACAAAATTCCTCTTTGTCTTTTTCTTAATTTTGGGTCGAAATTTTTGAGAGGAAACTGTTGGTAAAATTTTCGCGCTTCGATAGCGTAATTTTCGAATGTTACTCATATCGCTAAAGTTTTTTTTGCCTTTAATTTCGGAAACTTTTTTCCTTACAACTTTCGATTGTACCTTATTTTTCTGTTTCTTTCTCCTAAGCGATTTTCCACCGTCTTGTTCTACTTCTACTTGTACATTTAATTTATCATTCACTGGTACAGTATCTTTAATTGGACTACCGTCGGCATTTTGTGGAATGTTACTTTCAACTTGATCTTCCGATGTACCATCATCACTACTTCCTGTTTCTGATGATCCCTGATCATTTCGAGTGAGAGTTTTAATCAATTCGTCCGATAGTTTACAGGTAGAGACAATGGGATTCTTGGTTAGAAACCTCTTCTGTATACTTTTGTTTGTTCTCAAAGAGCACCTTTGAATAATGTGATTTTCGTTCTTTTTTCTTTTAAACTTTGGTAATAGTAAATTGTTTTCTAATAAAATCGAACTGTTTGAACGCAACAGTCTTCTTGTTCTGTTTATGTTCGAATTCTTTTTCACATTCTTGACCACGGTCTTCACTTCTTTTTGTATTGGTTGGGAGTTTGCATTAACTAACTTCTTAGTTAATACGGTCCTTGGAAATCCATCTTTAAGAGAAATTACTTTTCTTGTCGTTCTTTTTGCTGGTAAATTCGCTAGCATACGCTGTATGGTATCAGCTGAAAAAAAAGATTTATTTAAAAATGTCTTATTTATTAAGATATTACCATCACTAGGTTTTTGACGAGGGCCGGTGAACTTTTTAATTGTCTTTTTTCTTTTCTCCCTTGTATGATTTCGGAATGCATGAAGTAACCGCAATAAACCTGAAACAAAGAAAAGTTTTCATGTTCCTGATCGTACAACAGGCAGTATTTACAAAAATTTTTCAAATCACAATATGTGCGTGTGTTTGGCACCACTGAGGGCACAACGCAGACTACATGACATAAAAAAACATACGTAGAAAAACCCTGTTGCATGGCTGAGATATCTAAAAATAATTCCTTATGCAACTAAAACAACATTACATTTAACACAAGTATCATGATAAAAGATGTCAGTTATACATACAGGTACTCCTATATTGGTCACAAAAAGAACAAACTTCTAATGCAAGGTCTTTTAAGGAAAAGAAATAATTTCTATCAAGATCAGTTATACATTATCATCCTGAAAACAGAGTGTCAGACAAGTGCACTTACACAAGGAAAATAGGACGTCTGAACGCCACATACCTATCTATTGGTGGGGTCAGAACTTTAAATGGGGATGATGTGTCGGAAGAGAGTTCCCACAATAGAGTGAACTCGTATCAAAAACGTATTGGTCCAGCCAGGTCTACTATGGTTATGAACAATTTTACAAAGAATTTTACTAAGACATTACGAAAATTGTGTATAGTTTGAATGTGTCGCCGTTTAGACCTAAAGAACCCCCCTCGGAATCCCCGGACCTAATTTAATAAGATGGCAACCAAATTTAACGCCAGTTTCAAAATTTCGTTTTGCGCATGCGCAGTGCCACCTTTGTTTATTTATGGAGGGATTTAAATAAAATTTGATCCATAGCCACTTGGAATAATAGCAAATGTAGCGCCATTTTCCAAATTTGGTTTTGTGTAGGATGTGCAGTGCCAACTTTCTTATTTATGAAAGAAATTTTCGTAGGGGTGTTTAAAAAATGCGCTTTACCTGCACAAGGGCTGTGCACAATTTGTACTGTTTTTTTTTAGGTTTGCGTAGATTTTAAGAAAAATTCAGCTAAACTACCCCCAAAAAAAATCAAACACTAACATGTATACACGTCTGGTCGTCAATGGGTATGGCACTCTTACGAATTCTGGTTTTCTTATGTACTTTTTTGTATTCTCTAATATTCGTATAGTATGAGAATATCTTGGATTCAAAGAGATTAAAGATTACCAGATATTAGGGAATACACCAACAGCACTATTTATATACCAGAGAATTTCACGAGACATTAAAAATAGAATTTCATGGAGGATTATAGCTAGGTAAGTAGTGAGGGTAATAACTTCAGGCTCGACTTCACGTTATCAAATTTTATCTCATATCTCCTATTTCTTTGTGGACAAAGATAAACTACTATGCGATCAAAAATGAGTTGCTGTCGAGTCGCCTTTGGAATGTTTATTTAGATGGGAAATCGTAATTAAACCTCTCGCCAGAAAAGATTGCCGGTCACAGAACACTTGATCCTGGTCTACAATCTATGTTTTTCTAAAGATGTGAGCGACTTCCGGGATAGTATCATGTCAATGTTGAACAAAAAGACTTTTCGTTCCACATTGGCACTATCCTATTCCGGAAGTCGCTCGTATCTTAAGAAAAACGTAGATTGCAGATCAACTCAAGGAGTGCTGTGACCGGCAATCTTTCCTGGCGAGAGTTATATAACTTGAACTTCCAAAGGCGACTCGACAGCAATTCATTTTTGATCGCCCGTTACAAGTCTTATCAGAGATGCGATTTTATTTTATAAGAGAAATAGACAGTCATAAATGTGGATTTTAAAATTTTTTAAACCATTTTGTACATTTTCAGGACTGATCGAGACAGCACCTAATTTTTAAACCATTGTTTACTGTTGGGAGATGCGTCTCTTCGCAGACTACAATGCTAACTTTTTTCTAAACGGTAAGTATAAGTAATTTCTTCGGAAAGAAACCTTAGCTTAAGGACGGCATACTATTCATGAGAACCAATAGAGGTCGCCACTGACAAATTGCATTGTAAAATTATATCAAAATTTGAGAATGACTCCTGGGCTTATACAATCATTTTTTAGCTTGGTTTTTGAAAATATAAATTCTACATACATTACTCTAGAGCGACTGTATAAAGGTTTTACTAAAAAGACAGTAATTACTACAATATTCCTAAAATAAGAGGGTACGTTTTATATTTTATTTTAAGCAATTGTTAAATTTTAAAGTACAGTCGCTGTAAAACTGCTCCTCCTCTTTCAATATTGAAAGTTTTGTCATTTACAACCCAATATTGCGGCCAGGAGTCATTTTCAAAGATTTCATTTTTTCATTTTGTTTCATTTTTTTACATCAATCACAATGGCGGCAAGCAGCAGTAGTGCCGCTATTTATTTCTAGATGTCGCTAAGGTACAACTTAACTTGGCGCGCGTCTGGTTCAATTTTTCAATTCGTATGCCGTTCTTAACGTTCTTAAGGACGGCATACGAATTGAAAAATTAAATCATTTATGAAATGAGGCAACCATGATTCAGCTATTAAATATCAGAGGTCGCAGCATGTTTTAAAATCGAAATATCGTGAAGCATTATTTTTGTAGTACATAAATTGTGCTGCCACATCGTGTCGAGTAGGTGGTACTATCTACTTACACAATTGGTTTGTGTATACTCTAAATTAAGTTACTTTTATATGTTGGCTTCCGTGACCTTGTTCACATTCCATTGCTTATTTTAACGAGATAAAAAACAGGTGGTTGACATAGATTAAATTACATTTAAAGGTACACGCAAAAAACGATTATGCACTATTACCAGAGTTATTGAGTTATTATTCTTATAATAATGCTTTGACGTGGTGAATTTAAAAGGATACATAGGGGAATTTGCTTTATTTAAAAAAAAACGGTTTGTTTTTGTTTATTTTGTCATTCCCACAATTATTGTAATAATTATTTTCACTAAACTTCATACTATGCGATCAAAAAAGAGTTGTCGAGTAACCTTTGGAATTTTTGGTTACCCGGAGAGTCCGCGACTCGATTGGCAATCCTTTTTTGATCGCTCGTTATATGACAAGCCGGAGAAATCCTACTGTGGGGTTATAGGGGGCGTAGAGTCCATATCTGCGGATCTGCCCTCGAAATTGGCAGAGGATGCCTAGGGGCGGCGCTACGAGGGTGCAGTGACGTAAAAAATTAACCGTGCCGAAAAAATAGTTACTCGGGGCAATTAATATTTTTTACTGAAAATTCACCCCCGCCCCCCATGATCTCTACCCCTGAGAATTTCGAGAGTAGATCCATTCAATGGTAGATCTGGTCAGTGGTCTCTCTGCACCATAGACCCCCCCCCCCCATAATTTTTATGTAATAAATAATAAATGCATTTTTGCACCCCTGTGATTTTTTAGGAAATGCACGTCGTAGGATAGACATAGGATAAGGGCAGTGTTACACAATCGTGTAAAATTTTACCGTAGGGTCGCCCACGCACATTCAAATCACAAATGTCATTTTATCTTAGTAAAGGAGAAAGAAATGTTGGTCACGTTTATGTACTCAACCATTCATTGTACTTAATGACATCATAATCGGATGAAGCAGTTCCTTATATTTTTTACCGACGCGCGCCAAGTTTAAGTTGTACCTTAGCGACATCTAGAAATAAATAGCTGCACTACTGCTGCTTGCCGTCATTGCGGTTGATGTAACTTTTTAAAAATGAAATCTTTGAGAATGACTCCTGGTCGCAATATTAGATTTGAAATGACAAAACTTAATATTGAAAGAAGAGGAGCAGTTTTAACAGCGACTGTACTTTAAAATTCAACAATTGCTTAAAATAAAAAATAAAATGTGTCGTCTTATTTTAGCAATATTGTAGTAATTACTGTCTTTCTAGTAAAACCTTTATACAGTCGCTCTAGAGTAATGTATGTAGAATTTATATTTTCAAAAACCACCCTAATAATTGATTGTATAAGCCCAGGAGTCATTCTCAAAGTTCGATATAATTTTACAATGCAATTTGTCAGTGGCGACCTCTATTGATTCTCATGAATAGTATGCCGTCCTTAAGAAACCGTAAGACTAAACTGAGTAGTTTTTAATGACTTATCTCAAAATTTTTGGAAACTCTTTCAGTTAATAAAATGCCGCTTATAAAGCAAAACAGATCCGTTGTTTTCAGAAACGGGTTTACTTAATATTATAAGTGTTCGGAATTTTGAAAATGCAAAAACTTACCTACTTTTTATAAATAGAAACCCCCAAGCGGTAAATCACTTCAAAAAAACATTCTAACAATTTTTTAAAAAATTCCGAGGAACATTCCAACAAATTCCACAGAGATTTTCTCCTCGGGATAAACCACTTCAAATTTTGTGTACATTAAAATTCTATTGTATAAAATAATAATTGTGTGTGCATGTGCATTTAAAAAAAATTGTAGAGAATTCTAAAAATTCTAGAAAAATCCTAAAAAAATTCGAAAATTTTACAAAATACGAGTGATGGTCATCAACATTCTGCAGTGATTTTCCTCGTAAACCCCCTTTTTTCTTCAACAATGAAATAAATGTACATGGAATCTACCTGGAAAAATGAGAGTAGTTTCTGAACACATTCCTACATCCAAAAATGACGGTTTTTGCTTCGGTTTTTTTTTGCAGAAAGTCGAGCGGATCAAATATTATGAAACGGCACATTTTTAATTATTATCATTTGGGTTTTATTTTTAAAAAATATCACGAAATGATTTAATTTGAATGCGATCGCGATCGCTTCTGTTGAAAGAACCAATAAGATGCGTAACGGTAAGAGACCGGCACAGTGTTTATTATACATATGTCTATGATTACATCTCGTATTAAAATCTAGCACTAGATGTGTTTTTGTATGTTATACATCCCATGAATGATGAACCCTCGGATGAACCACATCTCTTTCAGGGCAGTAAACATAAATTCGGCAGTAGGTGTGCAGATATATATAAAGATAGCGGCACACCCCTCGACAAGACATTACTATCACTATATTACCCTGAGATTACGGGCATTACTTTGCAGTTATCTGAAATAGTTATTTATAGAAATCAGGTAACCCGCAATGCAGCATATTTGTTGTATCAAGTCTCGTTTGTTTATTAACCTCGTTATTAAAAAACAACGCGAAATACGAGTCGCGCTATTTATATGAATTACTTATTTAAGCCCCTTGTAAGACCACACGTAAGATCGGCTCTTTTTGCATGTGGTAATTATAATTATCCCCAATCGGGGAAGTCCGAGGGGAAGTCCTTTTAGGAGGATCTAGTAAACACAGGAAATATATTTGTTTACTTTTTTTATCCAAGTAATTAAAGAACAATGAACCGTTGCCGTTGTTCCATTTGGCTTTACGCAGAATTGTTGTCTGCAGCTACGCAAGGTCGCACACAAGGACAAGTAGTACGTAACACGTAAAAAACAAGAGCCTTCCTTCATCTTATTTATTGTCTGTGTAGTGTGTAGTGGGTATGTTGGCAAGGTGTGTATTGTATTGCGTGAACTTTGCAATAGAATCCAATTCACAATTTTATTTTGTTTTCTCTCATTTCGCCTATTGGTGAAATGAGCACGAGTAGATTTCGGTCGTTTTCGTCATATTTATAAATCGGAGTTTTTATGTACCTACGATGTACCTACATACATTGCATTACTCGATTATCAGTTGTAGAGTTGAAGATCTCGATAGGTATAGAAAATATTCCCCCCACAACCCTTGTGACTGTTGAAATAAAGGGCCCCACAGACTTCCCACTTGTTCGTCGAATTCGACGACACTGAAAATGTACGACAGATTATGTCCACACACCTCGTGTCTGTTCGATCGGAAGGCAAAAAGTCGAACCAAAATACAGTCCGTTGAAATTTTACACGACGTACTTTACAGACACACTTCCGATTTCTTTGTCAGATCGTGTCAACTGATTTACACGTCGTGCAAAGTCTGTGGTGCCCTTAACACAAAAAGGCAGAAGCACACAAATACCGCAATAAAACAAATGAACAGCAAAGCTGTCAGTAGCGAACAGTTTGCTGCCACTGACTGCTTTGCTGAGGAAATGTGTTCGTTTTACTGTTTTATTGTGGCTCGTTATAAAAACGGCTCCGTTAACTTAGCACCGCCATTTCAAATTTCTGACTAAAGATAGATTGCGCTAGAATCTCTATAGCTAGCGCTAGCTAGCGCCACTTTGAGTTCAGCTAGCGCCATTATAGATTTTGCAGAAAAGCCCTTGACTTTCGGGGGGTGCTATGTTAACGCTAGCACCACCATTGCGTACGATCATTTCCAAAAGCAAGCGCTATGTTCGTCAGACCTAGCGCCAGCTAGCGCCATAAATTTTAGAGCTAGCGCCATCCCCCAATAGAGTGGGGGGCAATTTTTCCTAGCACCACCATTTTGTGTTTTCGGGTAAAATTTTCACGTTTGGTGCTCTGCTCACCTAGCGCCGGCTAGCGCCACTAATTTTAGGGCTAGTTTTATAATTTTGCGGTGTCTGTCCGTCTGTCCGTTAGCACGATGTCTCGATAACGAATTGACCGATTACGATGAAATGGATGGATTGGATCTTTATCAAATTTGTAGATCGGAGTTAGTGAATTGGCAATATAGCCCAAAAAATAAGGAAGGTCCTTTTGACGTCTCTGTGAGTTATGAACCGAATTGTATGAAATTCAATATGCGTATAGCTTTAGCCATATAAAACGCAATTCCAAAAGTTGAGCCTAATCGATCAACATTCGCATCTCGACCATTTACAAACCGGATAGAAAACTTTTTTATTTATGGAAGCATTTAAAAGAAATTTAGTACATAGCCACTTGGAATAAAAGCAAATTTAACGCCAGTTTCATAATTTGGTTTTGTGCATGATGTGCGGTGCCAATTTTCTTATTTATGGAAGCAATTAAATGAAATTTCATACATATACACTTTAAATAAAAGCAAAACTAACACCAAGTTCAAAATTTGGTTTTGCACATGCTGTAGCCATACCCAGGAGCTCGTTTTCTATTTATTTACACGTCGATGCGAAAAGGGCACTGTGAATGTTGATAGATTACGGTCAACTTTTGGAATTGCGTGTTATATAGCTAAAGCTATACGAATATTGAATTTCATGCAATTTGGTTCAAAAGATGTCAAAAGGGCCTTCCTTATTTTTTGGGATACATTACCAATTCACGAACTTCGATCTACAAATTTGATAAAGAATCCATCTACTAAATTTTGTCGTAAACGGTCCATTCGTTATCGAGATATCGTGCTAACGGACAGACGGACAGACACCGCATCTGGGATGGTCAAACTCTTTACCATTTTTAAACCCGAATTTGCAAATCTGTCCCTCTTAGGGTCGGAAATAATAGACAAATTATTTTAATTTGAAATCCTTTACTTTTTGGATTGATCGTTCTGTTTAAAGTAAAAAGTTCCAATAAAAATACTAAAATTTGTATGTAAAGAAGCAAGATTGTAAATATGAACAATCCCTTAATTTCAAAGTAAACAGACGGTGAGGTATGCAGGTACAGGATGTAAATCGAAAAGTGGAACATAGGCGTTTAACATGGGAAATTACTTTTTCTTTGCGCAAACGTTTCCTAATTATTTTACGCAAAAATACTTCAAATAAAAGTTATAGAGATATAAATTCTGCATCTAAATCATGTGAAACGATTATTCTACCTCTTCTTGTACGCGAAAAAATTAATTTTAAAGATTCTGTTTTCACGAGTTTTTAGTATCCATGGACTATGATAAAAGAAAAACATAGTCCATCCATGGCTACTTAGACTTATAGAGATAACTTTTATTTGAAGTAAAATAATTAGGAAATGTTTGCGCAAAGAAAAAGTAATTTCCCATGTTAAACGCTTATGTTCCACTTTTCGATTTACACCCTGTACCTGCATACCTCACCGTCTGTTTACTTTGAAATTAAGGGATTGTTCATATTTACAATCTTGCTACTTTACATACAAATTTTAGTATTTTTATTGGAACTTTTTTACTTTAAACAGAACGATCAATCCAAAAAGTAAAGGACTTCAAATTAAAATAATTTGATTATTATTTCCGACCCTAAGAGGGACAGATTTGCACATTGGGGTTTAAAAAAGGTAAAGAGTTTGACCATCCCAGATGCGGTGTCTGTCCGTTAGCACAATAGTTCGATAACGAATGGACCGATTACGATGAAATGTTGTAGATGGATTCTTTATCAAATTTGTAGATCGAAGTTCGTGAATTGGTAATGTATCCCAAAAAATAAGGAAGGCCCTTTTGACATCTGCGTGAGTTTTGAACCGAATTGCATGAAATTCAATATTCGTATAGCTTTAGCTATATAACACGCAATTCCAAAAGTTGAGCCTAATCTATCAACATTCACAGTACCCTTTTCGCATCGACGTGTAAATAAATAGAAAACGAGCTCCTGGGTATGGCTACAGCATGTGCAAAACCAAATTTTGAAACTGGCGTTAAATTTGCTTTTATTCCAAGTGGCTATGTACTAAATTTCTTTTAAATGCTTCCATAAATAAAAAAGTTTTCAATCTGGTTTGTAAATGGTCGAGATGCGAATGTTGATCGATTAGGCTCAACTTTTGGAATTGCGTTTTATATGGCTAAAGCTATACGCATATTGAATTTCATACAATTGGGTTCATAACTCACAGAGATGTCAAAAGGGCCTTCCTTATTTTTTGGGCTGTATTGCCAATTCACGAACTCCGATCTACAAATTTGATAAAGAATCCATCTACAAAATTTCATCGTAATCGGTCAATTCGTTATCGAGATATCGTGCCAACGGACAGACACCGCAAAATCATAAGCTCCCTACGAGGCTCCCTAGGAGCTCGTGAACTAGCTGTAAAATTAGTGGCGCTAGGTCAGCAGAGCTCCAAACGTAAAAATTTTACCCGAAAAAACAAAATGGTGGTGCTAGGAAAAATTGCCCCCCACCCTATGGGGGGGGGGGCGCTAGCCCTAAAATTTGTGGCGCTAGCTGGCGCTAGGTATGACGAACACAGCGCTTGCTTTTGGAAATGATCGGACGCAATGGTGGTGCTAGCGTTAATATAGCACCCCCCGAAAGTCAACGACTTTTTTGCAAAATCTATAATGGCGCTAGCTGAACTCAAACTGGCGCTAGGTCAGAAGAACACAAAACGTCAAAATTTTACATGAAAAGACAAAATGGTGGTGCTAAGAAAAATTGCTCTCCTCACTATTGGGGGGTGGCGCTAGCTCTACAATTTGTGGCGCTAGCTGGCGCTAGGTCTGACGAACACAGCGCTTGCTTTTGGAAGTGATCGGACGCAATGGTGGTGCTAGCGTTAACATAGCACCCCCCGAAACAAGGGCTTTTCTGCAAAATCTATAATGGCGCTAGCTGAACTCAAAGTGGCGCAATCTATCTTTAGTCAGAAATTTGAAATGGTGGTGCTAAGTTAACGGAGCCTATAAAAACTATATCCAACATACCGCGCCTCTTCTTTCTAGTTTTTGATCCGTATGGACGGTATTTGTACTTCTTTCTTTCTAACATCCACGCCAAGTCACCACCACACTCCAACATGTGTCTATGTAAATCTCCTAAACAATTGAACCGTTTATTGCACTTACTACACACCCTAGCGTCACTCCTTCTCCAAATATCGTTCACTAATTTATCTTCAATTGCACCGATTTTCCCCAAACCCGGAATACTTAAATGTCTATACAATTCACCCTGATTCCCGACAAATTCGTAATGCTGGCACCACACGTTTACGTGAAACAAATTTTTATGGTCCACTAGTAATTTTGCGTTGGGCAATTTCAGTCCGCACGCCGCACACACATATATCCTCGTGCGCGCCCACTCCCCGGTCAATTCGGTCATTGCAGTCTCGCCATCTTCCACACGCTGAGGCACGTACGAAATCCGTTGCAAGTTGAACACGTTCAGCATTTCTTCAGCCTGAAGCTTATTTTCCGGTATAATTGCTTGATTACGAACACTATCACTTAACGGCAAATCAGTCGAGGACGTATCCTTTGGAAATAAATTATTTAGCAGATCGTTCAGAATTATGGTAACATCCAGGTAGCTTTCCACATTCTTTTCGGCAGGAACGGAATTTAGTTTCTCCAACGCAACCGTTCGCATAGCTTCCTCCCTTAGATCTTCAAGCGGCCCGCGCTTGTCTAAAATCCCGTTCAGTTCCTCCAACTGCACTTTCGTCTTGTACTCGTCGCTCTTCTTGTATTCCACCATTTCCTTGTCGGTTTTTTGATCGCTCAAAATCTTCTGTTGCCTGTTCTTCATCACTAACTGCGTCCACATATCAAGCTTTGACAGGTCCTTGTTGCCCTTCCTCTCCGAAATGACCGCTTGGTACTTTCTGCGCGTGAAGTACTTGAATGGAAGAATTTCGTCGGCGGACGCGCTCCCTTTCTTTTTCGATTTCGAATCAAATTGCGACTCCAGATCGTCAATGATATTCGCTTCGATTAGCACGACGGGGGTGGAGGTCATGGCGTACCCGCAATTGCTGTTTCCCTCCTCCGGCGGCGAGTCCTCCCTCTTCTGAAAGCTCGAAATGCGATTTTCCGATTCGACACTTTTGAATACCTTCCCATCGACGAAGTTCAGCAGATTCTCTTGGATATTGCATTTGACCCGATTAAAAAACGCCTTATCGAAAACGTCGTCAAAAGTTAATGAACTTATCCGTAAGTTATCTATCGAATGGTCCGTTATCTTTTTTACTCGATAGGATATGTCGTAAGGGGAACAGCTATTTGGGTACGTAATGTATTTGGTAGTGAGGTTCGATTGAGGTTTTTGCGTTGGCGGCGCGATTCTTTTCTTGCTGTTTTTCGCATTTTCTAGTATTTTACTGCGTTGCCTAGTGATTCGTAGGCAGTGCTTCATTCCCATTTTCGTGCTAATTACCGATAGCTTTTTATTTCGCAGTTCTTTTACTAATTTCGTTTTAGATTTAATTTTACTATTATTCGTTTTTTGAGAGTCTTCTAATGAGTCAGGTAACTGTGAGTTGGAGTTGCCGTTTTTGTTATAACTAAGATATTTAGACTGGCACTTTCTTCTGGTTTTTACTGTATCACTATTTAAATAATTTAAGGAATTTTGATTATTTGCTTTAATGTTTCTTTTATTTTCTGTTTTTGTTTTGGCTAGTGGTGGTTCTACCTTTTCAGATGGTGTTTTCGTTGTATCTTCGTGCGTACCCGTTTTGAGTTCAGAGGTAATCACCGGTTCCGTTGAAACTCTTAGTGGGGAAACGGTGCTATGCATCAAGGTGTTGTGGGATTCAATCGCGTGGAAGGTGGGAAATCTAATTTCGCATTCTAAACAACCGAAGTATTTTTCCGAATGTTCCGTAACGAAATGCGCGAATAGTTGTTTCAGTTCGAATTTTTCGGTATTTAAGTCGCAAAACCAACATTTAATTAAAGATCTTCGCACATTCGGCAAATTTCGAAATTTACTTAATTTTAAGGAATGGAATCGATTCATGTGCTTCTGTTTCATTGCGGGGATGATGAAGGTGCGATCGCAATAGAGGCACATTTCCTTATTTTTCATCACCTCTTTCGATTTTTCGCCAACAGTGACGGCCGTTTTAGCTGCAATTAATGAACTACAAACTTTTAATACATCGGGAATTCTATCTAATGGCACACTACAGCAAATGCTCGGTTTCCCTTCGACCTTAAAATTCCTCAAACATCTCATTTTTACAATTTGTTCGGCGACTTTTTTATTCTTCTGTTGTATTTCTATTTTGCCACGCATTTCCTTTGTTCCTTCGACATTCGTATCACGCACGCGGACAAATTCTGCCGACATATTGCACTTAAATTCTGTTTTGGTTGCAGTCGGTTCGATAGCTTGCGAGACTGGTAAGCTATCAGCTGTTTGCGTTGTGAAGTCATTTTCACACAGACTTCCGCTTACCGCGTGAATCGAAACGACCGATTGTGGAGTTTCTACGATATGATTTAGCTGCGTAAAGCCGTCTTTCTCATTTCGATCCACGTCTGAGTCGAAGGACCCGCTATTCACCATTGCGAGCACCAGGGGATCCCCTGAAACAAGTAACTTGTATTATTCTCCGATATTGACTCAACTGGGAATACATATTAAAAACACACTAGAAAACACATGGATAAAAACATTTACAACAAAAGTTACCACACGTTTCTTCATTTCAATTAATATTTCAAAGCATACAATTCGATGTGGTTCCTCAAGACAAAAAATAAATCTTCATCTATTATCGAAAGAAATAGGTAGCAGTTAAGTATGTTTATATTTCTATTAGAAAAGCCTCGAATATTAGCATAAAAAGTTAATTTTTTAAACTGCAGATTTCAGATTACGACGGAAATTGTCACGTCGCGACGGTAGCGTCGGCTATCTACTATTATCGCGACTATTAACCTTTGCAACCTCAAGTTGAATGCATACGGTTTATTAAGCAGACGTTCTGCTTTTTAAAGGATACGGAGGGCAGTTCGGAGACTATAGGGACGATGCAGAACGAGATTTTTAAAGTTTTACTGCCCGTTCAGTAGAATCAAAATCGAAATATCCACTCGTCACTAATTGAGAAGTTCGCATGCCTTTTTTTTACAGAAAATCCCTTTATACTTAATCGTTAGTAAACTTGAAAAATTGGATAGGTAGGTATAGCCAAATTTTGTAAACAAAAGCGGATGATATCCAAATGCAGTCTGTGTATTTTTCATTACCTTTCATTAGAGTACCTACCATGAAGGATAAAACTAGTTCTACCCCCCCCCCCTCTCTCAATTGAACGTAGGTGTCGAGGTAGGTGCTTAGAGTAGATACTCAAAATAGAAGTGTTCTGAATTTAGGCACAATTGAATACATACTTATTTGCATCGCCTAACTGAACACATCTCAAAAATCCGTCCCGGAAACGAATATTGGTTGTAACTGATACCAAGCTGAATTTTCAAGCAACATGGTAGGAAAAAAGATAAAACTACTTGATCCAAAAAAAGTTTAATTATACATAGATCTGATGTTGGGAGTACATGTTACCTAGTATTAGCTTCCTAATTTGTGTACGCATGCGGCTGAGTGTGTCTTAAAGTTCCACTTTTCTTCTTGACTTCTGAGTTGATACCACAATCTACTTAAACACGTCCACGCCATTCCGGCATATTGTTTGCAAAATCATTAGTACTGTGTGGTCGACCAATATTATAAAAAATTGTCTCACCTCCGGCCAAAATAGCACCCCACTCTCCAAATGTACCATAATCAATTATTGAGTGATTACACGAACTCATTATGGCTAAATCTAAAGCGGGGGAAACCCTGGTCCCTGTAATGTATACATTATTTTTCTCTTTAAATGTTTTCGAACACCAATTAGGATCGTCACTCGAAATGATGAAAACGACGCTCGAATATTTTGATTCAAAGTATTTCATGGCGGAGTAGTAAAAACTTGTATTCGCCAGACGAATGGAATATTTTCTTTTCAGATACGCTTGATAATCTGTTCTTCGAATGTGCACCGACACAAACGTACAATTTGTGCGTTTCTGAGAAGCTAATCTTAAAATATTTTGGCTTTTATTAATCAGTTCCTTTTTGAATCTAAATTCGCATCTTATATCCTGCGCCCATCTTACCGATAATTTTTGTTGAAACGCAAATGACGGTATTACTATACTCTGATTCATGTGTTGCCACGAATCCAAACTGTTCACAACATTTTTCTCGTCAAATGGACAATGCGAGATTTCTTCAATCAATGGCACTGAAAGACGATCAAAAATTTGGTCCAGTGGACTACGGAGACAACGTGGAACGTAGGGATCCAAACCAACAGCTCTGGCAACTGCCCATACAGATATATAAGACCACATTTTATTACCAAGTCGTCCTTCAGTTGCAGAAGTAACTATGCCATTTTTTGGACACTGTTGTTTCGCCCAACTTTTTTTCTCTTTTAATTTAGGGTTGGAACACACTTTTTTCTCCAAGTCAATGTACCGTTTGGTAGGAGAAGCGTAACTAGATGTAGCTGGGCGCAATAAAAAAAATTGAATGTATAGAAACCATGTAACACTAGATATTAAAAACACAGCCAGGATTACCATCTTCAATGTAACTCCCATTTTAAATAATGTGTTCTTTATACACGGTAAGTATATCAGGTGTAATTTAATAATCCTGTTGGCTTCATGGATTACATTATCATCACATGATTAGATACACTATACGCGCAGGAAAGTGTTAATTTGCTTCGTCAGCTAATAACTCGGAATCATTTTTCCATTCTATTTCTACAAATTCTATCGCCCTAAAATTAGATCCTAGGTTGTGTCTGATATTGTCATCCTATATGTACTGTTAACTATTTACCCCGTAGTTGATAAACAACCTTATGTTAGGCGTTAGGAAGTTTATTGGTTGCATTTATTCAATGGAGGGTCTTAAACATCGGAATAGTGCGGTCGAGAGTGCGGTTTAACCGCTAGCAACAGCGAGTTCTAATCTTAACAAGTAAAAAGGTTTTCGCTTTTCGAGTAACTACTGCGCATTTTCCATGCATTTATCAATACTCCCCAAAAGACTATGACTATGTTTTCCTCGAGGTTTTCCTTTACTAAAAGCATCTATGGTTAAAATTTCAAAAAAATATCTCGATAAATAAGACAGTTGATATTGCGTAGCCTGCGCATGCGCACATTAATTGTCAAGATTTTTTTGCTCAAGTCTCAGAGATAGCTAATATAATATATTTAAAACTGTAGGAAGAGTTAAGGGGCTCGGACAGACGGACGGACAGAGAAAGTGGCTGCAATAAAGCACTCAACTTTGTTGGAAAATGCGTTAAAAATGATTTTAAATTGTGCTAAAAATTAGTAGATATCACTTTTCAAACTGAATAACTAAGAGATTATGTTAATTGGGCATTATGATTTGTGTGTTGGCTAGAATTTCGTTTAGAAAATTAAACAAGTATAAATTGTGCACAACTCTTGTGCAGATAAAGCGCATTTTTTAAAAAGAAATAGCTTTTGATTTGACATCACCAATGGATATATTCCTTGCAGACGTCTCAATCGCCCTTTGTGAGTACCCTCTTCCGACAGGATAAAACTAGTTCCACTCCCCCCTCCCCTCAACCCTGTACTTTGATAAGAGGACAGAAAGAAGGGCAGTAGTTGGTAGAAAACGGTTCCTTTCGTTGAGACCTTTAATTAGAACACAATGAGATCAAATTAATCCCCCCCCCCCCATTTCCTAAAGGTTAACTTGGCACCACTAAACGCATGCGTATGCAAAATCTGAGACCGATTGGTTGTCGTATGTAAAAGCATATCAGGAAATAATTCATGGGGGCCCCTTTTAGACAGCGAAATTTGATGGCCGTCCGGCACACCTTCAAGGTATAGGCTACCTAAAGCACAAAATTCCAGGACTCTTAGGATAATTCCGCTAAAAGTAGTTCGAAACGACAGAAGTTGGACGGACAAAACGCAAACAATACCACATTTTTTTTAATTCTTAAAAAATGCGCTAAAAATATCTATAAATAAGGAAATTAACAATGCGCAGTTTGTGCGTGCGCACATCTGATTTTTACAATATGTGATATGCTTGTCTTTACTAGAATCCTCTGGGGTTTTACAATACAATACCGCAACTAAAAAAGTTGGCATCGCGCAGTCTGCCTATACGCTCATTAATTGTCAAGATTGTTCTTGGCTCAGGTGCTAGAGCTATAAGCTACCGAATTCAAAAAGAACAAACTAAATATCTTGAAAGCTGTAGGAGATTTGTAAAAAGTTTCACATTATTCACAACTCAAGCTCCTCATAAAAAATGAAGGCTGGGATCTTAAAGACTAATGAAGCCTTGAGATGTTCCAAAACAATCTACAAGGTTCTTGGAGGTTCACAAAACCTTTTAGACACTCTTTAAGATAATTGCCCACGTTTGCAGATAGAGTTACACCCATTAAACCTATTAAACGACCTTGTAAAGACTTTTAAAGGCTATTCAACACCAAAAGCTCCGTAAATAATAGATAACAACACTCTTAAAACCTTTGCTCTAAAAGAGAGGGAATAATTTCAAGTATTCTAAAAGTTTCTGAACACTCTTGGAAGTTCTTAACGACTCATGAGAGTGCTTTAAGGCAATTCTTTTGAAAAGTGTTATCGAGTTTTAAGGGCGCTTTAACAATCCAAACCTTTGAAGATCCTCTCTTGGACACTCTTGGTAACCTTTTGAGCTTCACGCAAAGTATTAAAAATTTCTCGAAAAATTTAAAACCTTTAAAGGTTTTGAAAGATTCCTTTTTAGCACATTTTTGCAAATTTATTTGTAAAAAGGTTGCCGTCTGGCTGTCTGGCAGCAAATGCGGGACCGTTGAAGAATGCTTGTAGAAAGACGATTTACGTAAAAGTAAAATACAACAAATTATAGTATTATGCTATTACAATGTTTTATTTTGCGTTCCTTCCCTACTGTACTTCAGAGCGATTGCATTGCACCAACAGACAAGGTGCTGGTTTCAAATCGATATTATGTAATTAAATTTGTTTCAACGATCTGAAGATTTGTTTGTAAAGTAATACTTTAACTGGACTGCTGAGAACCGATATGTGGCCCTAAAACATTTTGTAAACCATTACTTTGAAGACTTGTACTTCCATATCCAATAGGCATATAGAGCTGTGGTTGGGTTTAAATTGTGTAATGGTTTATTTTTTCAATTACAAGCATTATTAGTGTTCACGGTATATTTACTTGACTGATCCTCGTAACTTTTGAGTAGATGGCTCCCTCTATTGTTAGACGTCAACAACGTAATCTTACCGCGCAGTGGTTCTAGATTGTTCACTTTCATTTTCCTCTTTCTTTTGTGAGTCGTATCAAAGTTTGAACGAACAGCTGAGGCGTTAGTTAGAACGCATGGAATTGCCATCATCCATATTTATTAGTCTCTGGCGATTAAATTCATTAATTTGGGGATTCCGGAAATATTTTTAGGACGGATTCACCTAAAAACTCCAACAGTAAGGATATAATTGCGTTTTTTCTGTCTAATCGTAAGTACCGCCAGTTGCATTTTCCGTAATTGAAGTGTACAATTCATAAAACAACAAAAGTTATGGCTATTGCTACTAATAACAGAAATGTTGAAATTTATTTTTAAATTTGCGGGTATACCAAAAGCTTAATAAAACATGTAAAAACAGATTTGTATGTACCTTTTAATTCTGAACAACTTTAAACTCTACAGTTTTTTCTGTAAAATGTACAGGAGGGCAGGATATTGCGCATAAAACTAATTTCCCATGTTAAATCCCTATATTCCTACTTGCACCACCCGGTATATTTAGGATACATTATCGCAGTCAACATTGGCAGTCGTTCTAGTTTCCCGGTTTGTCGAGTTCCATGCAAGGTTGTCGGTGTTGCAAACGACAAATTACCCGGGGAGATGCCAATATCATCGCTGTGTAAATCGACTGGTGTAAATGTAAATCCCAAATTCGTTATTATCTCCGTCACTTCTTTTGCGTAAATTAAGAGAATTAAATTTCTCACACTTGTTGCAATGTAACGTCTAATGTGGGAAATTGCTCAATTGTGCAAAGAAGCATAATTATGCATTTTAAGATAGGTCAATGAAATGAGCTATATAAAAATTAAAACGTCGCTGGTGTGGCTCGTTCTGCACCGACTAAAATTAATATTCCCAGATCTTAGGGATGCTGGAGTATAGGTGATCCTTCTATGAAACGCCAAATAAGATATTAAAATTAAAATTACCGCCTTCATTATAATTTTTCTCAAACTTGAAAATCCGAGACGAAATAAATTCATTCGCGTTATACGGCAAAAGAAGCCTGAAAAATTAACACGGTCTCGTTGCGCGCATGCTTATGATTATTGTATTGTTGCCCCTAACGTTCTTCCATCTTTTAATCTGAAGTCGTATTTGAAATATGTACTTTGGTTATTACGTAAGAAGGGGTGGTTGCCATTTTTTTTATTTCGAATTGATTTTATCAGCCCTTCAAAAGCAGGGTTTGCGTCGTTAATGGTTAAAAGGGTCACGTCGCGTTTGGTTCCATGAACTCAATTTCTCCAAAATATGGTACAAGTAAATTTATTGAAGCGAATTTATACAAATTAATTTTAATCATTGTATATCGCTTTGTAAAGACCGTAATTTGAAGTAAAAGGCAACCCCTTTCGATGAACTTTGTTTGCATTTAAAGACTTTTATTTACCTACCAAGATGTTGAAATTAGAACGTAATCTTCTCTTCCAGTCCTGTTCAATCTTGCATTAAAAAAACACAATTTAAATTTACAGGAGCAGCCTCTTGGCTATTAAACTAAACGAAAAAGATCAACAACCATTGAAATGGGCAATAGCATTCTAGCAATATATTTACATACATGTTAAAACTGTAGCATGTGCAAAACCAAATTTGAAACCTGATGTTAGTTTTGCTTTTATTTAAAGTGTATATGTATGAAATTTCATTTAATTGCTTCCATAAATAAGAAAGTTGGCACTGCACATCCTACACAAAACCAAATTTGGAAAATGGCCTACATTTGCTTTTATTCCAAGTGGTATGTATCAAATTTCATTTGAATCCCTCCATAAATAAGAAAGTTGGCACTGCGCATGCGCAAAACAAAATTTTGAATGTGACGTTATATTTGCTTTTATTCCAAGTGGTTATGTATCAAATTTCATTTAAATCCCCCCATAAATAAGGAAGATAGAACTGCGCATGCGCAAAACGAAATTTTGAAACGCGTTAAATTTGCTTTTTTCAAAGTGGCTATGTATCAAATTTCATTGAAATACCTTCATAAATAAAAAAGTTTGCAATTCGGTTTATAAATGGTCGAGATGCGAAAAGGGCACTATGAATGTTGATCGGTCCATTCGTTATCGAGATATCGTGCTAACGGACGGACAGACGGACAAACACCGCAAAATTATAAACTCGCTAGGAGCTCGTTAATCATGCAAACCACATTGTCCAAGTTCGGTAGCTCGCGACCGTATTTTCTTCAATTCGACTTCCTTCAATTTTTATTGACATTTGGAGTGCATATATTCTTCTGTATATACAGGGTGTTAATACTAAGTCATTACACCTGAAAAGGGCAGTTAGAACTCATTAAAACAAACAACTGATCTTAAGTTTTTAATTTTTGATTTGGTGCCCCGGTTCGTGAGTTATTGGCGTTGTTTTGTTTTTCGAAAAATCGTCCCTTATTTTAAGGACTACTAAAAAAACCTAAATTTACAAAACTATCCTTCAGCTCTCTAAAACAGTGTTTCTCAAAAACTGGGGGGCGCAAGGCGTTGTTAAGGGCGGCGCAAGATCCCTGATGTGTTTAAGGTAAATATTTACCTTTAACATATTTATATTAGGTATTTATGTACAATTGTTCTTGGCCAATTCTTACACCAATAAGAAGGTATCTACAATTCGGTAAATTCGCCTTTTTATGCTGATAAAAGCATAGATGTTGCTAATGTGCTATAAAAGAAGAGATCTCGAATGAACCAAAAACGACCTCAAAAGCCGTTGATGTTTAGAATGCAATATCCGACTTGATTGAAAAACATAATATTTTATGGGCCATAACAACTATTTTAGCAGTCAGAAAGTTGAGAAAAATTTACCAAGCTTTTGTTAAAATAATTTTTTGATATCTTTGAAAATAAATGGACGCCAACGTATTCTCGAAAATGATATTTTTCGGTTTTTTGACCATAATTCGCTATTTGTAGACCTACAAGACTTTTCGGAAGGGCAAATTAATCACCATACATTTTGCATAAATTTGCCCCAAACGGCTTTGTATCTCTTACGGTTTCAGAGTCCCCATAATGAAAAAAAAACTCACCCGCTGGAGAGTTTGGTAGCTGAACGGTTTTAGGGGTTGATTCTTCCAAAGATGTGAAATGGAATTTGTTGGAGGTTGCGCGAATATTTTAAATTTGACTGTTGTATTTTGGCCGAAGGGCTTCTGAGAGCGTGTGAAAGTTGATGGCGCCAGGCTGTCGCGACCTAAGACGAAATTAACTACAATTACATGGCAATCCGCTAAAGTCACATCCGCGCGTTATCGTGCTGTGCAGCGTTTTATATTTTGCTGATTACGGGAGAGCGGGCAATTTTGGAGCTCTGAAGATGTGATTGGTTGAAAGAAATGAATGCTATTGGTGGAACAGATTCGAATGGTCGGTGGGTGTAGTTTCAAAAAATTAAGCTGGTTAGGTTTGCCGTAAAGTTCAGTTTCCAGTCGCCAGAAAAGTGGGTCGAAAAGAATTCAGTTTCAGCCGGGGAACACATTTCGCGTTCACGGTCGTATCGCAAAAGTTAAGTTCATCATCCTATAAATTAACCAGGATACTGTTGTGAAAGGAATATGCAAACACTAGAATATGCACAAGTTAAGCCTTTACGATAGATAATCAAGAGTGCCAAAGCGATGACCTTACATTTGGTATGGTTCTGCCTATTCCCAGTTTGAATTTCATGGAATTCGGTTCATAACTACCGGAGATGTCAAAAGAGCCTTCCTTATTTTTTTTGCCTACATTGCCAATTCACGAATTCCGATCTACAAATTTGGTATACATAGAACCCACCTGCGAAATTTCAATGTAATCGGCCCATCCGTTTTTTTCAAATCGATAAACATGAAACCTTCAAGCGAGCGAGCGAATGTACGGACGAGCGAGCGATGGACGGACGAGCAAAATTAGTCGTGATTTTTGAAGTTTTGAGTCACGCGTATTTGTACGCTTTGACCCAGAAGTTCATAAAGTGAAGTAAAAATAGACATTCAGTTGGCCGCCTGCCACCATTTATGCACAGATAACTCTTATTTGAATGATATTTTGTGGACCGGCGGATTGCGTAATTTTGTACAATCGCGTAAAATTTCGAAAAACCCTTAAGTTTACCAGCTTCAATCACCACCCGGTATATATGGAGGAATAATTGGGCGCTTCGTGACACCGTATGTTAACCGCTGTTAGTGGAAAAACAAGAGACCGTATTTAATTGCGCAATTTTATAATTGTTCCCATAGAAATATTGTAATTATTCTTGCAGCATCCGAAAGCTGTTGTCCTTTCGAAGATGACGGGAAATTAGTACTTTATGATTTCAGCTCCGTTAAGTAATTATTAGATGATTTTGGTTTCCTATGTTAATTCAAAACCAGCAAGCTCGTTGTTTACGTAGATAACAAAGACACCTTTTGGTTGACTCGAAATTCCAAGTAACAATGGGCTTTACTGGGCTACCGAATTTGGAAATTTTAATCCGGCAAATAAGTGAGTATAATTAAACGTAGTTAAGTAATTAGGCGTGTTACAGCAAGAGTTATCCGAGCCAGTCGTAAGTGGTCTCATTAGAAGCGCACTTAATTGAGCTAAATTTTAAGACGAATTACAGATTTTTGTCTTTATCGCAAGCCGTACAATTAAGTAAGGAAGTTTTAATTTTTAAAGGTAAATAACCAAATACACCAGCCGGCTGGGAAATCCCGAGTTCCATTTCCACATATAAGTGGACAAGGATTGTTATCGGACGTATGTTGATTGGCGCACGTGTTTTAGTGTTAATACTGAGAGAAGGTGGACAATGTTGTGCGCATTATTTTCGGCGTAAGTGGGAACGCGTTCCTTCGAAGCTGGCCTTATCAAGGCTTATTCATATTTGCGCATTATTTCTAATTACTGGAACGAATTTGTTGTTTGGTGGACGTGGTGTTTCGTTAAATACTGCAGCCAACGAAAAAACGCGGCTGGTTCGGAAAAGAGTGTATCTTTCTTTACAATAGTTATTGGGTTGGGACTGTTGAAAAGTTGTGAGAAGGTAAAAGCGTGTCCCGTTTCATGGAAAAAGTTAGCCCAGTTGAAGTTGAATAAAACATAAAATTTAGTGCATCGCGACGCCATCTATCAAGATTCTCTTTATGTCAAAGTAAGAATTTTAAACAGTTCGCACAGCCACCGAGAATTTTTGTCTTCGTCTTCAACATGCCAGTTCCTTTATCGTCAAGTTTGTGTTAAAGAAAAGTGAAGTTCTGAAGATGTCTGCATTTGTGTTGAGTTAAGGGCGTCAGTTTATAGCAAACCTGACCAGATTTAGGTCTCGATTTAGGTATTATTAAAAGAGAAAAAAACTGTAAGTAATTTTCAGATTTTATTCTTAATTATCGACCGTATGCGTACGAGGCACTACGAGTATGTAAAACCCGAGGTAAAACCAAGCTTTTTAAGATTCTCTTTATTTTAGAAATGTTGTGTTTATTTCCATTAATGTGTTTTGGAATAACGTTTTGTCATTGTTAATCAATTCATTTTATGTCAGATTTTTCCGAGGATTTTTCTTTTCGTATCCAAGATTTATTTCAGAAGTGGATCGAGGCCACTGAGTGTCTCAAATGATTAATTTCAGTCAATATTAGGATTTTTCGAGGGATTTTTCTTTGTAGTAGATGCTGGAAGTGTACGATGAGAAATTATAAAAATTTTAAGTATCAATTTTGCCCGTATGGCGCGGTCGACTGAAAGTTCGACTGCGATACTAAGGGTCTTTGAATCGAATCCAGATTCGAGTATTTATAAATGTATAATGGGTTGGGTTGGTAGAAAAGCCTTGGCTGAAACCTCTCCTACACAAAAATAAATAAACAAATTTATTTTGGGCTAATTGGACAAGTATTTGCAAGTAATACGTAATTATGTGATATTTTTATTGTTAACTGCAATCAAGTGGTCGATCAGGAAGTTCCAAATTTATTAGGTATACCCAATGATGTTCCCATCAATTTCTCAGTACTCAGTTGAGCCGGTGGTTGTGATGTTCCCTTTAAAACGCGAGGGGGGGGGGGTCATCCCCAGACAAATGAAAAAAATTTGATACTCAAAACGCAATTTCAGCGCTTTAAATTGGTAAAAAATTCTTTTTTCAAGTAGTAACGCTACTAATTATGTGTACTTTTACTTGACACACTTGTGATTACACCCAAATTCCATCTACATATATCGTGTTCGCACCTCCAGATGCCAGTCTTATGAACTAAATGCATCTCCGAGTGCATTTCTTACTAATCTGTCTCATTCTTGGATAACGCTATCCTTGTCCTGGAATGATTCCAAAGTGGCATATTATAATTCAATTGAAGTATTACATTAAAATACAACATAAACTCCGAGATAAACTCCTTCTGCTGTCATTGTCGCGTTTGTTAATAAGTTTGGTAAACATGTACTGTATGTCCATAAGCACCATACTGCATCTGGAGGTGCGAACGCGCTATAGTAATTCTCTGCCTATAAGCAAAGATCATGATCTTTGCTATAAGCGAATAAGAGCAGGCAGACGGATATACATAATCGTACAACCTCCACACCAAATCGAAAGAACAAGCAATATTCAGAACAAGTCTCTGGCAATATTATCGAAAATATCTTTCAAATATAAAAAAAATGTTTTTTATCGATTCAGCGACCTCCGTCTCATACAATACCGTTACTCCATTTCTTCTCCGTCGCACTTAAACACTTTCAAAATAATTGCATTTTAAATTCTACGCCCAGACTTGAACACGTCGATTTAAAGTTTAATTAAATTTCAAATGTAAACTGAAAATCTATTAGAACGCCCTGCGCGCGAACACTTCAAACCGGTGCCGTCAAGAGCTACGTGAACGATCTTCTACTCATAAAGAATAGTAAATATGCACACAAATAATTAGTAGACAGAATAGGGTACACGTAACTATACTTAGACCGAAACTATAAGGGCATTTTTTTCCGCCGCGAAAAAAACGCAGCGTAATTTCCGATACCATTGCAACTATTTTATTTTATTCTATTTTAGATTATAATCCTTTTTATGTCTTACTAACCTATCATAGCACATTTTATATCTGTGATACGCGGGCATAAAGTACCACTTTATGCCCTAGGGCATTAAGTATCACCATAGTAACTCATTTATACTTAATGACAAAACAAACAAATATTTACAAGTCATTGAAAATTAGAAACGTCAATTATTAATTGTCAATACCTACTAAATCACAAGATTGACCTTATTTCGTATAGTTTCTGGAACTTCGAGTGGAACTTCTTGCTCACACGATGAATTGAATTATTTAAAATTACGTTTGACGTTTGGATGGTTTCAATCACATATCAAATTCGAACCACGCATACTCGATCAAACATAATGAATTATTTTGTAAACGAATTTTGACGAAGAAAACTATTTGTAAAACATAAAATTGTGTATGTACCACGGGCATAAACTGATGTTTATACTCTCAGGCGACTAAAAAGCTCTCGGGCCATAGACCCTCGAGCTTTTTAACTCGTCGCCCTCGAGAATATAAACATCACTATTATGCCCTTAATACATAAATAACTATTATAAGCACCCAAATGAGGGTATTAATTGGACTTTATGGCACAGAACTGTCAAAAATTGCCTAGCAACGATACTGCCACTCGCAAAACTTGCTATATTCTTTTTCATATAGATCTTTGGATTTATGAGGAACCACTTTACTTGGTGCGATTTCGAATTCACGTAATATTTCGTCAGAATAAACGTTTTCCATTTCACCTACACTCATTTCCAACAGCGAATTGTTTGATAAAAAGTAAAGTCTCAGTATCCATAGCAACACAAAAAAGCCAACTATCTACACCACTCATATTTGGTTAGCGACAAATTCCTGCAAGAACTACTAATCCCTTTTAACTTTTTAGAGATTGATGTGCTAAAATAGAATAAAACGTTGTATATGTACCACGGGCATATAATCGATTATGGCCCTCGAGAAATTAAAAGCCCTCCTTCGTCGGGCTTTAAACATTCTCTCGTGCCATAATCTTTTGATTATGCCCTTAATACATAAATAACTATTATTATTTTAGCCGCATCAGCCAATCAGCCTTGATTTTCACGTTTTCCAAGCACCCACGAAACTTCTCACGCCGATACCACCGCCAATGTCTCAGTTCAATAATATAATTATATAGTTCTGTTCTCCAGTGGTGTGTAGCATACTTGCATACTAGATAGGTTTTTCATTTGCGACTCCTCCTGGAGTAAAGCAGCCCCGATGGCATAGGAACTTGCATTGGTTCTTACTATTAATAAAGGGCGCTTGGTATCCTGACTGTTTCAATAATGGGAACGCAAATTAGTAGAAGTTTCACTTGTTCAAAAGCCTTTACTTCTCTGACTTCCCACTTCCACGAAGCGTTCTTTACGTGCAAAATCGCACGCTATGGGCAGTTTTTCCAGGAGAATCTGTTAACATTTCCATAACATGTTAGATGTAGAACTACAGCTACAGTAGGGTACTACTTTATTATTTCTTATGGGCAACATATTGAATTTTTAAGAAATGGGATAGAGGACAAAAAAGAAAAATAATGACGTGTCAGACTATACACTAGAAAAATTTCAAAATCAAATGTTTTGCATTAATTTCTCCACAAAACATCCACGGGCAACTAGATCTTGCTGAAACAACATGGCCATGATGGCGATGCATTAAAATGAATTTTTTCCCTCTATCCCATTCCGTAAAGATCCAATATGGCGGCTATAAGAAATAAGAACATTGTAGCGTGTTATCGAAATTCCGCTAACAGATTCAGATTTTCCGAAAAAATCCGGCAGATTTTAACGGGAACCGTCCATTTCCAGCCGTTTAAGCTAGGGAAAATAAAAACGAAATTTGACATTTTTAGTTTTTCGGTAATATCTCAGTTATTTGCAGTGATTTATCAAAAATTTCAAATGCGTTTTTTTAGTAACAACAAGGGACAACTTTGCCCTAATTTAACCTTACATTTCTCACCGTTACGGAGATCCCAATGCACCAGTCTGTACAACCTACAAAAATTAGGTATGCTAAGTTTTATTACGAACAAAAGGGAGAAAAAAATGTCAAAGTTAAAAAACTGAAATATTTTTTTTTCAACAAAACTTTTGTTTTGTTTTTGTTAACATTTTGCCAGTGTACAGGTATACCGTTGTGAAAAGAGCGGGCCGTTTCCAGCAGACCAAATTTCCGAAGACGCCCGAAGTATAAATTGGCTGTACAATACAAATTATGTCAATATATTGCTACAGAATTAAAAATAATAATCAATAATAATAATTTAGAATACATATGAGCCGGTTGCACCGCCTATTCAAGGGGTTGAAATACCCACCCCCGTATATTGTCTCGAGAACGGCACATAGTATCACGACCAAATTTAAGTGAGAGCTTGATAACAATTCCACAATTAATATTCAAGAAAAACATCCCCGTGCACGGCCGCCCAAGGGGTTGAAAAACTCACCCCCGTATATTATCTTGAGAACGGCACATAGTATCAGGACCAAATTTACACCAGAGCTTGATAACAAGAACATAATTAATATTCCAGAAAAACATCCCCCTGCATGGCCACCCAAGGGGTTGAAGAACAATTCCACAATCACATAATTTGTATCAATCACATAATTTGTATTGTAAAGCCAATTTATACTTCGGGCGTCTTCGGAAATTTGGTCTGCTGGAAATGGCTCGCTCTTTTCACAACGGTATTAGGTATCACTGTAAGACTGCCAAAAACGGCTTTTTTTAATATCTGGTTTGAGCTAGGAAACTATTCTGTCAACAATTTGACACTTGGTTTTTATAGGGGTTGGCCAATGACACGATATCCTAGCGATACGGGTACCAGTCGGCGATATGTCAATTACCTATACAATTATAAAAAAGTGGTCAAGACAATAAAAGTTTAAAAGTAAAACAAGCATTTTTCCCAAATAAACCGAATGTCTAAAATGTTTCGCGTGGATCTTAAAATTTATGTTTTTTCTCCAATTTTTTGCCAAGTACTATAAATGAATTTTGCCGTCGAAATCAATTAAGATATGCTCGTCTCGTCAAAGTGGTCTTCGGTGATCTCGCCTATACGTAAATCTAGGTAATGACAAGGTTTTTTTTTATTTTCAAAAACTGGGTTTGGTTTCCGTGCGTCCTTGTTCAAAAATACATAAAGAAAAACGCAAACTCTGGGACTTTTGACGGACAACGAAACAATTTGCAAACAATTTTTGTTTTTGCGTCCTTTACCACACAATTTTTTGACACACTTACTCAAGTTTTGCACCATAATACAATAAAAACAAAAAAAAATGTTTTGCAACTTTTCAAGTTTTAAGTAATTCCCAAATGAAACGTTTGTAGTACCTACCATCTACTGTTTTTTGCAGTTCACATATTTCAGATTTTTTGTTTGAACAAAGCAATGTAAATTTGCTTTGAACAAAGCAATTTAAATTTGCTTTGTGCAAAAACAACAAAAAAAAGTTAGCAACACATTTTAATAACAACACTTGCGAATAACATTCTCCCTGCCACAATTCCGTGCATGAAGAATGAACGTTGCAATGGAGTTGATTGTGAACACGCTGTATAATAATGAAAATCAAAATTAGTTTCCCGTTACACCGAGTGCACACTCGCACTGCTATCCCTTTTGATATGAAAGTGGATTTTTTATACTTTTCCGATTTCTTTCCAAAACAAAACCACCAAGTTACAACTTGTCCAGTTTGGTTTTGAATAGTATCGATTCATAATTCAAAATTGCACATTATGCCTTTAAAATATGTAGAGGACACACCTAGCAAGAGAATTCTGAAAGTAAAAACGGAAAAGAGAACTTTTCAATGGAGTTCACGAAATGTAGGCATCGGCGGAGGCGTTCGCGTATTACGCCTGCTAAATATCTGTTTGTGTTCATTTATGTGTATTTCTACCCCAAACGTGCTTAAAATTTGTTCTTTACTGCGAAGCTAAAGAGTCTTCCTTCAAAAAAGCGATTCTACCCACAAGATTTGTGGATATTTTCATACAAGAAATGAATGTTGATCGTGTGCACTTTGTATACAGGCCAGCTGCATTGCTGGAATAGTTGATAAAATATACTTATTTTAATCTGAGGCGGGTCACAGAAACCACATATATTTTTTAACGATTAATGCTTGTGCATGTGTCGTGATATGCATTTTACACTAGCCGCGATGCGATTATGATTTATCCCTCAGGCATAAGCATAGTAAATGAAGGACATGATAGTAGTAACACTAGGATAACTAGGTTGTCAAAATTACCTACCTAAACAATTGAAGGTTATTGAAAAGCAAGCATTTTCTTATTACTAAACACTGGTACGGTGTCCACTATACAAAACATGATTACAATATCACGCCTAACAATAATGTTATCCTTAATAATAAATATAACAAGTACGATGAGGGAGAAGCTCACGTACAACACGAAACGACACTGCTCGCACCCGTGACTCTGCGCAGACGTCGTCGTCGTTTCGTTAGCATTTCTCTTTCATGGCTGGGGATGCTTGAAAAAATCCGTACATGTGGACTCCAATTATAAACGATTTCGTTTCGAAATTCCTCAAATGATTTAGTTACACCTCTAATACGGGTTTATTTACTATTCCCATGTTTTTACACAACCAAACATGTTGATAATTATTTCTTATTTATTATTGTGTAAACAATAACATTTAGCTACATTTGCATAATTTTTCTATAACTTGTCAATTTCAATTTAGTATTATTATGGCCCGATTAATTTCGAATATCTTTATGTTGCTTGCGGGAATTCACGTTTTATGTAAGAGCTGATTGCGCCTTAGCAAAGGTGGGTATGTATTATGCAAATTGGCTCATTAATTTCGAAAATTGGAACCCATTTGTTTTTGGAAGTCACTGCACTTCTGTCGCCTGAGAGTGAACTGTTTCAGTCTAAATTCCTCAAAAGCAATTTTAAGACCGGGGGACTGTGAACGTGAAGTCTGACGCAACCCTTCCTTTCCAAAAAATGTTGGGAAACAACATTTTTTAAATTGGAAAAGCAATCTGCCTGCAGACTACAGATTACAACCCTTTGCGCCCGCTACATAGGCAACTCATCAACCGCGCTCATGTCTCGTGCCTGCAGCATACGTATTGGAGACAACGCATATTTACATTGATGGCTCCTCATCAACCAAGTCGTAAGTCCGAAAGTAGTCAGAATGTTCAGTTTCAAAACTGTTTTTGTTAAGCATCAAAATACACAACTTTGCCAAATTTACCACCTACCTATCTCTTACAGTTCCCGAGATACCCATGGTGCAGTGCCGGATTTAGGGTTTCTGCCGCTGTGGGCAAACATTTTTTGCCGCCCTTGACATATCACTATACCACCATTATTACAAGGTGGGAAAAGTAAGGCATTCATTGGCTATATTTGCAATGCAATGAATGTACTAACAGATTTTATTTTTGCTTCATTTCATTTACCGATTCACCGTTTACCTAAAAAATTTGAACGCATTTTAATTTTTCTGTTTTCCTCCAAATTTGCCGCCCTTACAATTTTGCCGCTGTGGGCAATTGCCTACGTTTGCCCCTTATATAAATACGGTACTGCCATGGTGGCCCTCGAATTTGAATCAGCCTGTATATTACTAATTTACAAAAGACCATCCCTCGAATGTAAGACATGGGGAACAAATGTATATTTAGGTATAAACGGCTAAAAAATTTTAAAAAAATCGGTATACCGTATGTCCCCGGATTGACTTTACAAGAAGAAAAACTTTTACTATACTTTTTGACAAAAATGCATTCTCCATAAAAGCTTTTGCTTGTTTTAATTCGAAATTTCCCTACCGTTTCAGAGAAAAATACAAAAAAAACGAAAATATGGTTGAACTTTTTCCAAGTCCTAAAAGTCAAAACGCGTCTCTAGTGTAATAAATAACATTTCGTTAGTTACAAAGTCTTCGTTACCTGTTATTTGAATAGGCACTAGGATCGTTATAAGTATAACAAACACACTTCGTAATGACATTGAATAAAAACCTCTTTATTCAATGGTAACAATGGAAAAGAATTGAATTTCCAAAGGTGTTTTCTTTGAAATGTCGGCGTTTTACCGTTAAATGAAGGAATCAAGAGTTTTACTGAGGGCCCTTCCAAACAAAAAGCCCCTGTCGCCACTTGTGAACCAATTTTACGATCTTAATTTTGAAAGTCCCCCATGCCAATAATTACGCGATTTTTACTTCATACGTTACGTTACAAGCGGTTCATTATTCTCCTCAAGTTATGTGTGGTAGAGCGCTAATTATAATTTTGTTAACCTAGCAGTCTGTAAGGAGCCGTGAACGACCTTGCGTTGTGTTTTGTATTTTCTTGTCGTGTGGTTATGCAAATCAAATTGCATTTTTTTTAAAAGCTCCCTCTGTGTTGTTTGGGGCCCACTTAAAGAGAGTATAATCAACGGTATAATGATTTAAATATTTGTATAGAACTGCTGTAGTTACGCTATTAATTATTAGGTACCAGCACATTCTAACGAAAAAAACTTTGTCCTTTACTATGGGTACTTCTCTTTTCAGGCAATCCCAGCCTTAAACAAATTTGTTTTTAGCGCACTTTCCAAAAGGAAAATGAACGATCTATATTCCGTACTATTTCCGTCTATCCATTTATCTGTCCGTCTGGACCATTAGTAGTCCTCCAGTTTAAGCTTTTTTGTTGTGGTTTTTTTTCTTATATGGTGTAGCACAGTCTCGAGACCAGAACAACAACAAAAGATTTGTTGGATTAGTCACTTCCTTCTCGAGTTATTCCTGATTCTGTGCGGGGAAAATGCGCTTGCATCGGTCGCTAAGGACGATACTGCCATATTGAATGGGTAGTGTATAGGTGGGATTTTTTTCCGAATAATACCATTTTGGCTTCCGAATGAAGTATCTTGGATATAGGAGTAAGCAGTGGCGGCTTGTCCGATGAGGCAGAGTAAGGCAAACGAAAATCCTTCGATTACGCCGGTTAAAAGAAAAATCTTCAATCCTTATAGGCTCACCGATCGCTCGGAAACGTAGGAAAGGATTAATCTCGTAAACACGTTGGGGACGCCGAGGTGGTGGATCTTGTGTTGTGGGTAAGTCCAGCATACTAGACTTTGGCGAAAACTTGAAGGCTTTGGTGAGCTTCGTGCGGAGTTTGAAAAGGGGGTCTGCACTGGTTAGGAAGAAAAGTTTCAAGAATTCCCCGAGGTGGAGTGGAAGGGATTTGCTCAAATTATTTGCGATGCAGATCAGTCGGTAAGAAGAAGGGTTGGTGAGGTCAACGTGGGGATTTGAAATCATTATGGTAGTGAAAGTGTTTCAAGCCTTAGGGGAGTGAGACGTCTGAAAAGTCTGATAGAAAGAGAAGGTCGTCTGGAGGTAAGTAGCGAAGCTTAAGGCCATCGGAAGCGAGAGCATTAATCTTGTCCTTCCTGTCTTGGAGTAACATTGGAAGAACGTGGGCTATCAATCAGGAGTAGATCGTCAGGAATTAGAGGGTGTCAAAGTTTTCGATATCGGCCTCGAAGGAAAATTCTTAAAATTAAGATCGAAATTAGGACTGTATGAAGAGACAAGGTATTTGGGAGATCCAGACAGAAAAGGTTTATTTCTCCTGGTCGGTGGAAATAATTTGGGATTATAGCTGTACATGGGGGTATGCAATTTGTGAGACCATCGTTTCGATCTGAAAATTCAGGTCTCTAAGGCGGCGAATGATGCCAATCGGTATTTGTGTAATAATTAATAATAATCCTAGCGGATATGAGACATCAGGTGTTTGGCAGCGATGGGGGTCCCAAAAAAAAGGGATTCTATGAGACTCAATATTATATGGTCGATAATGGAGATTACGAGGTAGTTAAAAACAGTGAGGCTAATGTTTCTGACTCACCAGAGCGGAATTCAAATGAGCACTGGGGTTGATCTTGATAGTGGAATTGCCGAATTAAATGTGGTGTAGGTTAATGTCGGTCATCCTACTTCAACTAAGCAGTTAGCACACGGCGTGAAAAGCAGCAGTTTGACACCGGCGGAGATCTGAGGGTCTGAGGCGTTAAAATGGTGGCGATGGTGTACAGTACATCGTTGAGTGGTGGCGAAGCAAAGGAAACATAGGTGATGGAGGTTGACGTTGAGGGTTGTGTGAGAGGACAATGTGGGCTGGACAAAAAAACGCTTCCAGGAAACAATATTAGACTCTTCCTGAGCTATGAAGAGCTCCTGAACTGGGATCCACAGGAAGACGATGATCCGGGGTTGTGTCCATAAGTGAAACACAGGTAGACGAGGCGGCGAAACAGATAGCCCGGACGGGGTGCCGAGGGTGATCGTTAAGGGTCTGGCGTTGGGGAAACTAGATAAAGGTGGCGAAGGTATTTATCAAACATACTACCAACCAGTCCTATCGGCCAATATGCGTCTTGGACTTGGTGAGGAAGCTCTTCGAAAGAAAAATAAAAAATAGAGTGTGTGATACGGCAATGACAAAACTGTCTAATGGCAGTTGGGCTTTGTGAAGGGCCGAACAACTAGTGTCTAAGTCGGCTCATATGCCGAACTTGGGTGGTGCACGGGCGTCGCAGAAAATGTGGTGGTGTCAACCATGACGTATGCGGCGAACATATGGGAGACATCGCTTAACAAGTTCGTCGCTGCAAATCTTATCCATAGTAGGCTGCTACGTCTGATCGCAATACGAATATGCAGCGGCTATCGCACTGCAGCTATGAGGATGACGTTTTGGTGATCGCCGACATTCCACTGGCAAGAATCATGGATGGAGGCGAAAGCTCAAAAATGGAGTAGGTCCCGGGAACTAGAGGAGTGGGAAGTACACTGGGGTGGCAGACATTTTTGGACTCACTTTGATTATGGGGAGGTAAGCTACCTGCTTACCTAGTTCTTCATGGGGTACGGTGAGTTGAGCAAAGGGGGGATGACCTTCGCGGTTACCTCGACGATCTAATGAGAGACAACAATAAAGAGCACGGAGCACCTCTTCCCCCAGTGTATAAAGGGTGGAACCACGTGAGTGGCAGCAGGGGTTGGTTTAACGCCGCAGAATATTATTAGAGTAATGTGCAGCGAGAAGGAGAAGTGGAACTGAGTATATTCCTAAGTAATTTCGTCATCTTGATATACGTAGAAAAGAAAATGAGACTAGAGGTGGGAAATAACAGCAGAGGAGAATATACACAAGTAATTACTTTGGCTAACAATGGGTGCGATCACCGGGCCACCCAATAATACGTAACCTGAAGTAATGCCCACGCGGTTCTGGGTTGGGGATGGAACTTTTGGTTAACCAGGGGAGGGTTTTAGTGGGTGGTAGTCCCACACTCCCCCAATTATAGAGCCAAGCAAGGGGGTGAAATGGCACTTCACTAGTTAACCTCAACATTATTTTCATCTCAATTGTCACTACCATCTTGGATTTTAAAAAGTAAAAATGCAGGGTAAAAATGTGCTCGAAATTCTTTATAGACCAAGCAGGCTGGGATCTCAAAACATCAAAATGAGATTCAAAAATTTTGGATCAATTATACCTACCCCAATCCGGGGGCACACTGTCAAAGGTGTGTACAATTTTATGATCTACAATGTCTGATCACAATATTTTTAAACTGAACCTTTAAAAAGATATGATTGGAAAACTAGGAAACCAATCAAATTTTGGAAGTTTAGGAAGTGGTATGGAGAAGCACAAGGGGTGCGAGGTCGAAAACTTCCCATTGTGCAAGTTTAAAGTCGTTATTCCCTGGACTAAAGGTTATGCGAAACATCAATTATCAAAAAGTACCCATAGTACTCTTTGATATTATGTAGGAATGTCAAACTGAGGATTGAATAAATTCTAACTAAAAGTAGGTATTGGTGCGATGCTGGCTTTCTAGCGTAGTCGGTAGTATAGGTACTAAGTATTCTGTGGGCCAGTGCTGGCTGCCTTCAGAAAAGTTACATATATTTGCCCAGCTTATGACCAGTATGACATAAATGCGCTGGGCCACCAATGATGGTCCTCGTATTGTATTGTAGGGAATTTTTTAGAACAATATGAAGTAGCTATCAAATCTATAAAAGATTAGTCACGTTTTCTTAGAAAGTTTAGTGTTAGCTATATAAGCAAATTGAATTGTGTTTAGTGTTAGTCTTAACATCAAAGTGATAAATGACGAAATACGCGCTCGTGAAATAAATGTGTGATAAATATTGAATTGTTACAAATCAATTTATATATATAAATTTAGATTATTTTTATACCTACTGTTAAGTTTCTGTGCACATTAATATAATTAACTTTGTATAAATAGGTAGATCACCTACCTAATTTAATTTACGTCAAAGTATGTTATGGCGAGAAGACCATAAAATGTTTTAACAATAATAATAACGTTTATTGTCACACAAAAATAAAACTTGAGTAGCAAATGGTTAAGGGTTCGCCTTGAGGGGGTCTACCACTTACCAATACCACCCTTCCAAACAAACAATACTATATATAACGTGTAAATACATATTTTAAAGGTATAATACACTAATTTCATTATAATCGGTTAATTTTAAGAATACAGTAATAATAATCTTAGAAAAAGGAAAACAAACAATGAAAATAAGAGGTAATAACAAAAACATAAATAAACATCAAAATCCTTAAATCTTATAAATGCCGTTACCAATTGAACTACCATTTTAAATTTGATTGCTAAATAGCATCTCAACTACTGAACTAGTAAGCTTTTAAAATAACAAACACAATTTTGCGAATACTGTTAGGTATGTTGGTCTCGGAATGGGAAACACCCACTTAAAACACGTTTGAGTGTCACTGGCTTGACGCTTTTAAGTGGGTGTTACCCATTCCTAGACCAACATACCTTAACTATTGCTTTCTCTTTTTGCTGCAACAACCTCCATTTTAAACGTCTGTAACGTCCAGTGTAATTCTTAGGTCACCGCCCGCGGTTCGTAAAACTAGATACGCACTTGCCCTCTACCTCAAATGTCATGTTTTAAATAAGGAAAGATGTATAACCTCATGCGCGCTGTGAATATAAGCGCTAATCCGATATGCGAACTTACTCATTTTACTGACTATACCTATTTGTTCATTCTTAAACTTGTACTCTAAATTTGAATATTTCGAGTTGAAAATCGACTTGAAGTTGCCCATTCAAAAATCAAAACCATTACATATGTGAATTACTTTTTAATATTATTTACACAGTGGCGTAACTAGGTATTTTTCGAAGCGGTGTAGGATCAGGTTTTGGCGCCCTACCAGATTTTGGCGCCTTATCATTTACCATATTGCGCTCTAATTAATAAAACACTGTCCATTTTTGAGAGAAACACGATTATAAAAGCACTGCACTCTTTCGAATTTACACACAAATCTTGCATGCTTACATTTTAGAAAGATGCTACAAGAAGGGCTATTCAGAATGTAACAGACGTTTTGAAATAAAAAATTAAGACTTAAGAATTAATAACTTTTATTATATCCATTTGGAAGCTACACTCTTAGGCTATTTTTCAACACAGTCGCCATTCATATTGAGGCACTTAACATAGCGTGGTACAAGTTTTTTTATTCAAACTTTGTATACATCCGCCGTCTGTGGGGGCGTCAGAAGTGGGTACCGACAAAGGGAGTGTGGTAGCCCTCGACAAGATCTTACTAACGGTGGAGTTCAAACTTCAAACGCGAATTCCGGGCGAACGGGATGTCGGAGGTGGGTACCTCAGAGTAAGAAATAAAGATAGAGATGCCTTGATGCTTATCTATGCGTGCCATCATCTCGTTTGATTACTAACATTGCAGGAGGCTAAGTTCTCACATTTCACGAGATAGTTTTTAAGGGAATAATAACATATGCATCTGGAGTAATCTAAATGGATTTTTAGATGCTTATAAGAGTTCAGTAACCCAAACAATTTTAACTTACAATTAAACGGCGTAACAAGAAAAGTTATGGTGATTAGTGCACCACATCAGCAACGCTGTAACTTTGTTTTCCGTTGAGAGGTATTTTGTTTATTTCGTTAAAACGCGATTCCTTAATTTTTAGGCGTTTTTATAGTGCAAGACTTATTCGATTTATGGTGTATTAATTTATGGGAGCGCTTTGAAATGGGGAAAAGCTGTATTATTTGTGGAATTATTGAATTACCTAACATCACCTTTCATCGATATTTGTTTTGATGTCATAGACGTGCATACGGGAATTTTCGCATTTTAATGTGTTTAGATTTCCTTCTAAGTTCCCACTTTGAAGTATTACCATACCTTATCATAGATCAATAGGGACCTTTCAAACACATACAGCTTTTGATCATAAATATTTAGTGATACGTTATTACGTTTGCACATGTAAACAAAACATAAACTTTGTTGCCTATAAAGATAAATAAACCCTACGCCACTGACTAATGTTTATTTTCGTCCTCTCAATGGGGAGATGTTGGTTCATTGGTTCAAACAACACAAACGTTCACGTTGTTATAGCGTACGCGTACTCTTATCTTTATTTCTTACTCTGAGGTGGGTACCGTCAAAGAGAATATGGCAGCCCCCGACAAAATCTTATTGATTGTGGAGTCAAAACTGGCTAATAAAAGTACTGATCTGCCACACAAAAATGCGTTGAAATCCCTTAGATCTAACACGAAGACTTTGGTAATTTTTTTCATTTTTTAACAATGTTCGGTTCATCCTAAAGGAGCGTAAATTTAGTTTTAATTATATTTCAGTGCACCCTGTATTCGACTTTAGCAAAGTATGAGAATTTAACTGCCGTTCTTGTCTTTTATGACTGGTCTATACGGTACACCACGTACTGCCCATCCCGACTTAGTGCCCTCGGTGCTTCAGCCAGAGACATGGAGAGAGTGTCTCTGGCTTCAGCGCGCCTCCGGCGCGCCCTCCTCCTTTCAGACCGCGGTGACGCGGAACCTTTGGCACCTACCTAGTTACGCCACTGTATTTACACAACAATGAGGTAATGATGCTTGGTGTAGTTGGTTAAGGCGGGTTTAGGCTCGTACGCAGAACGGCGCTGCTGCAGAAAGTCGCAGCCGCAGGTAGTTCGAGACCATGTTGATATACGGCCTTGTTTATGCTTGAACGCACAAATACAAAACGTAGGTTGCCGCAAATATGCTTGTCTGTAGGAGACGCAGAAGTTCGCAGAATTTAAACTTTGTACGCAGTTGTTTGTAGTCGGGCGTACAGCTCTTCTTGATCCTTTGTCACCATTACTTGAAAAACATTGAGAAACCTTCAAAATTTTCTCCTATATTTGTTAACAGGTCTTACTGCCCACCGTCGTACCCTCCTTTGAGTATGCAAGACCCCAACTCATTACTTAACGCCGTTAGTAACAGTATTTTCTTTAATTTAATTCTCTTCTTGTCTGCCATTCCAGAAATTAATCAAAAATCTGTTTTTTCTATTCACTTAACCAACCACGTTCGACACTTGAACACTGAGAACAACTGCGTACCAACATAAACAGATAGATCACTTAGCGCGAGTGGTATTAAAAAGCGTAACTAGCATGAGTAAGGTTAAGTAACAGAAAATTAAAAGACTTTCCGAAGGCATGTTCCAAGTATAATTTAAGTGATACGGTCGTTGCAGGTAAGATATTTCTCTTTCTTTTATTTATTCATTCACGATTTCTAGGAATACGTGAATGTAAAATCGATCACGATTACTCGTTCAATGGAAACACAAACTTCTGTCACATTTTCAAAGTTAATTCATATTATTTATTTCGAACTTAACGCGTCCGTGACGGGCTAACAACCCGTTTCGCAATTCCAGATGTTCCAGTTTTTGCAAAAAGTGTCTCCTAGTATAAATTACTGGAAAAAATATTATTGTCGTCTTGATTTACATTACACAATTTTATATGTTCATTGACTTTTTCCCTCGGGACAAGTTCGTGAAGATGTGCGTTTCTAACGTAATTTTTTTTGTCGCCAGTTACCCCATTCAAGGGTTAGGAATGTTTCATGAGAATTAAATGACTAATTTTAGGTTTTGTAAGTATGTGTAGAAACCGCAGTGTATTTAGAATTTTCTATTAATACACGAAATTTTGTCGAACATTGAAAAGAGACATCTCTTTCGAATGGTATTGGTCCATTTTCTTGCCGAAATTGTTCATTTAGACCTAGGTCGTCTCAACCCTTATTACGAGTAGTTAATTGTTTGTGCCGAACTGAAGAGTTATAGTCTTGGTAACCCCCACATTGTTAAGACTGTTAAGAGCAGTTTCGTGAATGTGGGTTCTAACGGGGCGAGGGTTACCATGCTCGAAATGGATGTTTTAATGTCGGTATAAATTCGAAATACTCACATAGGTAGTGTGCTTTGGCGTCAAAAAATAAATTCACGATGAAATGAGTTGGAAACAGGAATGTAAACATTTCCGCATTTTTTTTTATATCTTTAAATATTTATTCATGTTGTTGGTGTAACCCGATTCACGAGTTCAACTGATTTGGCAAGGGAGTCCCAATTAGAACAGAATTGAAAAACCGATGGTACAATGCACCACTGTCTTTATTTGTGTGTATCTGCCGTTTTAGGATTGTTGTCTTTCAGATAGAGTTTGCCTAACTGAGTGTGATCGCCTTTTCGAAATGTTTAAACAAAAACCCAACGCATGTCAACCTGCGACTACGGCTTAACAAATTCGGGCAATGGAACAACACTGGAAACAAACATTCAACATGCTAAGCGGATTTTTTTCCAAATAAGGCCAGGGTCCAAAATGCCCACCAAGTCAATTTGCAAACAATTCCAAGAAATGCAAAAGAATTTTCAAAAATCCAAAAAAATTCTAAAGAATATCAAATGTTTCCAAAAAATGACAATTAATTCCAAAAATCCCAACTAATTCCTAAAAACAATAAAAAATGCAAATTGTGTGCTTCAGGTATTCTCTCGGGAATTCTTATGAAATTGTTTTAATTTTTATGTTATAATATAGATTCATGAAAACTAAAAAGAATAATTTAAAAAAAAATTATTTTAATGTAAACAGTGAAATCCGAGGTGAAATCATACTTACAGCGACGTCGGAAGTGAATAGTGGTTGGGGGGGGGGGGGGGGGGGCAAAAATTAGCGACCATGGAGTCTGCCCCATGCAAAATTGTGTATGAATTAATGCAAAGCAGTGACCCTGAAACGTGTATTTAATCAATCAAATAATGGATTTTTGAAAAAAAAGTTAAAAAAAAATTCAAAAAAGTTCGGAGGATGTCTAGTTCTATGTAACTGAGCAACTCGGAGATACTTGACTCGATTGAGAAAACCATAGCCATAGATCATTAATATTTTATTTAAAAAATATTAATAATGAAGAACTAGAACATACCAAGTTACACATACAAAAGTTACAAAAATGTTGTTCCTATTTATTGCAGTATGTATTGAGCATTGTAAAGAAAAGCAAGAATAAAAAATTAAATATACCTATCCAAAAATTTTCCGCAGTTTTGCTGGCAAATTCTTTCAATAAGTATATCCTCTACTTCTACATTTTTTGTAATTTCTGCATGCACATGCAGTAGAAGATGTGTTAGTCGCTTTTGAGTGATTTATCTACTCATTCTTAGAGGGGGCGCGGCCCCCTAGTGTAAAAAATGTCTGACCCATACTTCCGACGTCGCTGCATTCTTACTATACTGAGACTGAAATACATAAAAAATACAAGTACTTAAGTACCTACGTATGTATTTTTGAAAAATTTTTTAACTGAAAAATAGAGATACTTTATCCAATATTACGCCAGATATTACGTCAATGTTTAAATCTACCTTTTATAAGTAAGTGAATATAAATGAAGAAACTGAAAAATATAATTTTATTCGAATACAAAAATGGCGGCCTGTGTGGCTGAAACCCCCCCCCCCCCCCGCTCCCTTAAAAATAAAGTAAAAAAATCGGAAAAAAATATACGAAAGGTGAACGCGAGTTGGAGTAGAGCGATCAACATGCGATAAGATAAGAGAAAACCTTACGCCGTTGCCGTGATTTCGGCGGCCCCTGGGTTAGAGCTGCGTGCTGAAATTTCCAAACTCCGGAATTAATTACTCATTTGCCTCGTTATTTGCTTTTTGTAATTATTTATTATTGAAGCAACTCTGGTAGCAAACTGAAGCTTAAAAAGTCTTCCTAGATTCAAATAGGTAAGTACCTAGGTATATGTCTATACCACCGTGCTATATACACTGTGTCCAAGATAAGGATGTCTATCATGGGGATTTCGATAACCATAGAAGATACGACGATGGTCAAATTAGAGAAAAGATGCGCAATAAAGAGATATAATCATGCTTTAAAGAAAACCAGAAAGTTCCGCATACTTCCGCAAATATGCCAGAAATTTAAATTTTTTTCTGATGTTATTTGAACAGATTCAAAAAATAAAATAAAAACATTTTCCCATCGCCACTTTTTGAGCTCTACAACATTGAAAGATTTTCAGTACGACGTTTCGTTTCGTAGAAATCACCATCAACTTTATTTTTTATATGGACCGTAATAAAGTACATACTGCGTTGACTGTTTTTTTACTACGAATGCAACGATATACGACATACATAAAAATAAACAAAAGCTGGAAACTTTTGGTTTCAACAGGATGGTGCAACCCAACACAACGCCCGAATCGTGTGAGAATATCTAGGGCAGAAATTTCTTGGAACATGGAAAATTTGTCCCAAAGGTATTCTCGTACGATACGGGTGTTGTGCGCGGTTGCACCATCCTGTTCAGTTTCCAACTTTCGATTTACTACATTGAGAGCTTTCGTAAAATATCTAATATGGTTAATTGTTTGAAAAGATAAAAGAAAAAAGCAATTATGCTGAATAACTTTATTTATTATACTTACATTAACGTTTGGTTAAAAAATTATCAAAGTCCTCGTGTGAGATCGAAGGGACTTCAGCGCATTTTTGTGTGGCAGATCAGTGTTTTATTAGCCAATATTGACTCCACCATCAATAAGATCTTGCCGAAAGCTACCACGTTCACTTTGTCGGTACCATTTTCTCACTTACCGTGCACTCGCAATTCGCGTTTGAAGTTTTGACTCCACCATCAGTAAGATCTCGTCGGGGGTTACCACATTCCCTTTGTCGATACACAGTTCCGACGTCCCGTTCATTCGTAATTCACATTTTGGTAGATTTCGCTAAAATCCCGGCATAAAATCGTATTCAACTTTTGGGTACTTCACATAGCTCGACCTTCTATTAGTGACACGAGAAAGAGAGACCGCGATTCGCGCTGTAAGAAACTTTTGGGCGCCCAAAGTCGACTACCCCTCGAAGCGCGCCGCGCAAAAGGTGGTTTATTTCGCCCCTAGGAAAAAAAAACAAAATTCCGCCACGCAGGAGTTGTGCGCGTTGACAAGATCTTCCCGACGACACCAATTTGAAAACAATCGGAGAAAAACTGTAGAAGAAGATAGATAAAAACTGAAAAATCTCCAGGTTAGTATAATACGCTCGGGGATGGCGTCCAGATGTCGTCGACTCCAAATCTTGTAGCCCCATCCCTAACGTTCTTAATTACACGGCCCCGATAGTTACATGTACACTCCTTGTCTTTTTACAAGCGTTTTTCTACGGGCGCGCATTTACTGCCAGCCAGCCAAAGTGAGATTAAAAGCTACTTTTTACAAAAAAAAAATTTTTGCAAAAATGCGCTAAAAAGAGGAAAGCAACTTAGACGCTCGTCATATAACTAGAGCTGCGAAGTTGCGTAGAATGACAAAGGTAGAGAAATGAAATACGGGCCGATTATTGGATTACAGGGCACGCCATTGTGTCAATTTTGTTGTCGCTGTTTCGGCTACATACTTTGACACCTATACGGAATGATTCACTTGACCCTTTAATTCTTTGAATTTGCAGTTGAAATAGAAACTTGAAATTTGGTTTGCAGCCATAATCGACCATTTCGATTTGAAATAAAATAATTTCAACATGGCGCCGCTTCCGTAAATACCGCAATCTGGTTTTTTAAATAGAGAGAGACATCATTTTCTATTTTTTCTGAATGCACTATTTAAGTTTGAATTCAACGCATTTAAGATTTAAGTACCTGTCTGTCATAGATTTTGACATGTCAATTTTTTTCTAAAAATTTGAAGATGCAAGGGTTCATTCAAAAATTCACATCTCTTAAACCGTTCAAGATAAGTGAGTGAATGCACATCCAATTTGAAAATATTTTAGATCAATTCCTTTTATTGACATTAGTATACTACTCAATTTTTTAAAATATTCCGGGCTCTCCGTTTCGAGCTATAGGTAGCCGGAGTTCTTCGTGGGACACCCTGTATATCCCTGCAATAATCATTATTTCAATACAGGAGACTTATCAAACAACCATGGTAATTTTGGTAAATGGCATTTTAGTACTTTTGTAGCTCCTAAGCAAAACATTTTGAACCCCAATAATTTAATGTTGTGATTTCAAATTCATTGTGTTCATGATATAAACATGATTCGATTACGCCACTGTTCCGTAGGTGCTGGGGGGAGTCTCCAATTAGTAGTTCCGAGCGTTTATTTCTGGTGATGCGATTTTCATTATACAAAATGTCGTCTCTAGTTATAATTAACCTCATTAATTCTCCTAGTCCGAAAGCCCCATATATTAATTCGTTCTTTTTATTGAGACATATACACTTTTTGCTCCCAACTTATTTAAATTTTAAACAAACATGTGATTGTACTATTTATTTACTATACATGTTTAATTTGTCCATCGTATCATTAAGATGTTAGTGAACCGCCGCTTAAAGTGGATTTTTTGTTTTTGATAAAGTAAGTACCTAATTTATATGAAATCTGTCTATGTCGTGAGATACACAAGCCACTTTGTTTTTTCTTTACAAAGACCATTATTGTACGTTGACGTATTGAATGGAAAAAACTCATTTCTGGAGGATAGTAATTTTTTTGGTGAAATTAATTTTTTGTTTTCGTCCAATTGCCTTTTACCTAGACAGAGATGAAAATATTGACCGAGATACCTACTTCGCTTTAAAAAGCAGCCAAAGCGAAACTATCTCGGAAACTATACAAATAATAAATAGTTCTGTTAGGGACTCTCGCGAGACATAATTTTAGTAAAGTACGGCACGGAAACACAAATTTGATCGTTAGTGCTAATGTTCCAATCCAAGGTTATTGAAATGGAAGTACTTAGCGGCGCCTGCCTTGTCCATGAATAAGTTTATCATTCGTCTATTTTTAGTTAAACATTAAATTCGATGAAACAAAATGGGTTCTATGAATTTTCTGTCATGCGAAAAATTGTTTTTACAAACAAGATGAATTATGAATGCGGAAAGTTAGCCTTATGAATACACTATAGAGGCTGGTTCACGCAAACGTAGTGACCACCCCGTCATCGCCGCTATCAAGGACCCTGTTGGCTTTGAATAAGACTTGCCGTGCGAAAGACATCGATATATTTCACGGCTCTTTGAATGAATTAATTAGTCAGGTTAGATCGTAAATTCTATGTAGTTCTAGCTTAAGTACAGCATCCCAGTGCCATGTAATTGGAATGCTTGCATTGTGTATGGTATCTGGCCAAACAAAGAAACAAACAAACCGTTACCTAAAAGTGTTCAGGGTCTCATTGGTACATTAAATCTGAAAACTTGCATACCGAGTTACCGACATAGTTTTTCATGATCTATCGCAAGAAAATAATATCATGATCGTTTCATGTAGGTAGCAATTTTCTTATTTTGAATAGAACACCCTGTATTTATTACATTTTCGAAATCTATGTCGTCTGATACCACATTTTTGTGTACCCATCATCAAGTTTTCAAGTTATTGAATATTTTTCAAAATTTTTGACGTTTGACTGCTTTTCTTTTCAGCCCTGTAGGTACTTATGACTCGGCTGACTTGAATTTCAAAAAGTTTTCCAATATCAACAATACTAACTTCTACAGGGTGTTTTAGAACTAATGGTCAATTTTAATTACTTCAAACCGTTCAAACTAAATTTTTTGAAATGAAACCTGTTTTATTTTAAAATGTCGAAAAAATCCGAGAAAAAATCCTAATCGCCTCTCGAATTTCTACTGCATCCATTTCATCAAAATTTCTTCACACCCTAACTTCCCGTTCTATAAAGTTCATTATGTAACTCAGTTGTTTTTTTTGCATGGTGAATGGTGATACTACCCAACTTTGTTGGGAAATGCGCCAAAAATGGACGTGACCAATTTGAATGAACTGTACACGTACTCCTTTAGTAATTCATCCGTGAAATTGGAGTGTGAAAGTGAAGCAATTTTTAGCTTCCTAGAATGTGCTAGGTAGCTATTGCGATAGCCGTTTTTTGAACATTTCAAAATTTCATCAAATGTCGACGTTTTAGACCATTTTAAGCAACTTTTAAAGAATAAAATTTTTTTCCGTCTGTATGTACGTACGGTACGTATGTTGGCAATTTTCTGAGAAAACGGCTCGACGGATTTTGTTGAAATTTTGTATATATGTTTTAGGCATATCGAACAGAAAAATAACGGGCCGGATTTTTGAAAAAAAATTTTGGAGCGCCGTAACGGCATCGAACTTTTTTTTTCAAATAGCAACCTAAAATTTTTATTCTATTATTTGGAAGACCTTATTTTCCTGTGTACAACCTACAAAAAATTGGGCCGGGTTATATTATCAAAAAACGGAGAAAAAAATTGTCAAAGTCAAAAAATTGTGTTGCATATGTGCAACTTTTAAAGAATAAATTTTTCCCGTCTGTAAATGCGTACATATGTTGGCAATTTTTGGTTTCAGCTAGGAAGCTATTCTGTCAAGAATTTGGCACCTGGTTTTGTTAGCATTTCAATTTTTTCCCCTCTGTTTACTGAAATTCGAAAACATCCCCATTGATTTCACAACATTTGTCGTGCACACTCTATGAGTTTAAAAACAAGAATGATGCAAATAGTTTTTGCATACGACTTCTTTAAATTTCCTGATACTAAACAAACAAAAATGGGAGGCCTTTTCCTTGTCAATCATTTTTGAACTCATTGTACATTTTCACGTTTCGTGAAGCTTATAATAAAAGAAATTACGCATTAAATTTATATTGCATTGACAGTATCCGAAATGACATAGCAAACGTCTGACAATTCCGGTGGAAAATGGTTAAAGGAAACTGATTAAGTGCAATATCTATTCAGCTTAGATAAGAAGAAGTATTGAGAAACGTACAAAGGGAAATTAGCATTGCGATTTCCGCATTCATTGTACTTACACAGTTTTACTCATACATTTTTTTTACTGAGGGATAATCAAAGCTGTAATCAGAGTCATACTGTGGAGGCCGTAATTTTTTCATTCTTTGCTTTAGTATGCGCCAACCATTTTTTCATTGTTTTAAAGTACAATGGACGTCCGACGTTAGCTATTTATTATACTGGTGATACGCTATTGATTCGTTTCTTTTGTGTTGTGTGCATTTGGATAATTATGAAGTGCCTGTACGCTATATTGCTGCAGACTTTTCATATCAATGCACACTTGACCTTAAAAATGTAAAAAGGAACACTGTTATTACTAAATTACTATATCACAGAGAAATGTCTTTGGGGCATTTGGGGCATGGTCAATATGTATAGAAAATTGATAGGGTGCACAACTTTCATATACCCGATCAATGCTCTCGTTTTGGCTCGAAATTCTGGATAGGTGCCCACAGACTTTCACAGTCCCATAATAAACTACGATTTTGTAATCAGGACATTATGGTTGTCAAACGGATGTGAATGTAGTAAATTCGTACATTACATTGTTGATGTTTGCTAGATCATGACTATGGAGGGTGTCCCAGATAAAATTCGGAAACGCTAAGAGATTTTGGGTAAATGGAGAAAACTTGTCTCGAAACTTGTGCTATGCAGAGCTGTATCAAAAGTAAAAATATTTACAGAGGTTTTCAAAATATCGAGCAAAAACTAAAAATTGTATTTTTCGAAAAATTGAACTATCGTCACCGTCTTGCCAACAAATTTAATAAAATTTGGTAGTTTTGTATTAGCGACTACGACCAATGGAATTGCATTAATGATTTTTTTTGTTTTTTTTTAAATTTTTTCCAACCATAGCCAACTTTGATATTTGTTATGGCCACAATATTGGATTTATACGTAATTGAATAGAGCATAAAATGAGGCGTTCAAACATGTATCGTGTATCCTGTTTTGGTTAAGACTGTAGTGTATCTAAGCTGTTTTTAAAGATAGAGACTTACGGTTTTCGCTACCATGTGATACTTTTTTGTGAAACTTAATACCACAAACAAAATCAATCTAGCCACGTTTGTTTTTTGAGATTTGACATAAAGTTTGTATTTTTTAAATGCAACATATATCTTAACGTCAATTTTTTGAATTATTTTTCCTGATTACATTGATGTATTATTATAACCTATATTTTTGAACATAATTACAGATCTATATTTTTCAAATTTTTAAAATGACCTTTAGCCATTTTTATTGATTGCTATAAAAATAAATAAAACAAAATTTCCACGAATCTACTATTTAAAAACCATAAAAAATAAAATTTTTATTTTTGGTTCATGGGCAAAATTAAAAAAATATAGGTTGTGATATCAACGTAATTAGGAAGAATAATGCAAACAAATTGACGTTAAGATATACAGGGTGTTGTGTTTAAAAAATACAAACTTTGGGTCAAAACTCAAAAACAGTGGTATGAAAATTTTCATAGAAAAGGAGCGAAAACCGCTAGTCTTTAAAAACGGATGAAATACACTGCAATGGAATGGGAAAAATTTAACGCTGCAACATTAACGTATTTTATTTAATTCGATATCTTTACATTTTTCCGTTTTTTTATTTGGGCGAATAGTTCCTCAGTACGACCCTGGTCTGTTAAATACGTGCGAAAGTTGTTGTTCACTACAATTCCACAGTGGTTTGCCCCTTGGTTGGTGAAGAATTCAGACAAACGGATTCCGTTCAAGGCCGCGGGGAAGTGCGCGTTAAGCCACGAGAGCGTATTGTGTAGCGAAAAGGTGGCTTTATATTGTCGGTTACATGAAATTTTGTACAAACAAATTCGCGTAATTTTCTCCGCCTGTAGTGATCAGGTACATGCAAATATTTTAACATTAACGTTACCGTCGGACCATTAAATTCTTGAGAAAGCGTGTCTTCAATCATCATATAAGCGGCTGCCAAATTACAAGATTCAGGTTTCTACATCGATCGTTATTTTCATTCCGTTGGATCCATGAGCGATTAAAGATAGAGGGTTGTTTAGTACTTCAAGTTGAACGATCAAGGGAATTTTGTTATTTTTATTACGACTGTTTTGTTATCATTTGCATTACTTAATCAGAGGAGCTATAGGTTAGTTTTTTAAATGGAAGGTGGATTAATCTCGTTAAATTCTCGTACAACGTTAGTACTGATTTTTAAATGGTTTTGCGCTATTATTATGGGGAGACAGATTGCGATTGATCATTCCTAATAATAATATGTGAATATTTCGAAATTTTGGATTTGTATTTATGTGCAACCAAATGATCTACCACAGAGAACTGACAGATTTAATTTTCAGATACGAGAGAAGCGAGGAGAGAAGTAAGCTCCATTCTCCTTGAAGCCATTTGCGTTAATTTCCATTATATTGAGCTAGCCGACGGTAATAATTTTTCCGACAATTTAACATTTAAAAATGAAAGTTTAATAGTAAGTACGAGAGTAAGTACGAACACGCATTCGCACCCCTCAATTTGTAACTCTACTCGTTACAACCTCTGCTTTCTCAATTTCAGTTCTTTCGTGCAGTCACGTGCGCATTTACGTGCATATGCCGCTTTAAACTGACGCAAGTTATTTTTGACATAGCAGTATTCTACATATGATTCATGGTGGTGGGTCAATTAATCCCCTCATTTTTTCACTTGGCTCGTAGTTAAGCATAAGCAATTCCGGGGACGATGTTCTTCAATCACTCTGTATACTGTGCAGAAGTGGAGAATTTGTAGCGCCCCTTTTAAAAATTAAACAACGGTGATGGTCTATATGTGTTTCGATCTAATAAAAACAGAGTAATTTACCGTACGATGTTTTTGGTAGGTACTTACATTATATTGTCACATAAGTTTTAAATACCTTGCCCTAAGATGTTGCGTTTGCACCCTATTAAAAGTTTATCCCCTTCCGAGAATTTCTGCTACAAGGTTCGTTATTTTATGCATTATGCAAAGAGAATTAGATTAAGCACCTGAAATGTGCAAACAACGCCTACGGTCCTGCTCTCCTTCACAACGCAAACACTGCTTTATCGATATTCTCTCGAATATATTCCAATTACTAGTCTCTAATAGCAAATTCAAACGAAATGGAAACGAAGGGGAATAAAGTAGATCAGCGGGGGCGCATAAATAAATAACAGCTGACACACGCCAACTATATAGTCCCACTAACTTCCTTGGACCTTGAGGAACCCCCTTTATCAACATGCGGCAATTGTGTTTTCGTAAAATTGTTCGAAAAGTTTCATTTTATTTCTTGGCACTGCTTCTGGTCTTATTTGTGCTAGGTACAAAAAAATCCTGAAAAAAAATTGTTACTTGTCCGAAGCAATGATTTTTCGTCTCATTTTCTATTCCGCACCGCCTTTTTTGCTGCTTACGCCGACGACCACAAAAAATACCACGCCATGGAGGATTGTAACTATTTTATCTGTCGTATTCATTATGAATTCTTTCAGATTACTCCGGCGGCGCTTTAAATAGAACCAGACATAGCGGATTTCTAGCTTTTTATTTCTATTTCAGCTTGTGCTGAACGGGCGAATTTTAAATATAAGAAAAACTTCTTTGTCTGGTATCTATTCTTGATGAATGTCTGCATCTAATAAACACCCGAGAAAAAAAATCTTCTGTTGCAGGGGATACACCCCAACAGCTTTACGCAAGTGATATATAGATGTTTTCAACTTTATAGTCATTATTATTTCCAGGTTTTCCTGTTTTGTGTGTATTGGAACATGTCGGAACGATACGAGTATAACTTTCGATTAATTATATATTATGCAATACAATGCGATCATAAAAGTCTGTGTTTGCAGCTTTTATGATGTTTAGTAATGAGTCTTTCGTGCTCGCTCTGGTTCTTTATTGGTGAGTATATGTACCTGGTTGGTTCCTTTTTAGCGCATTTTTGCAAATTTATTTGTAAAAAGTAGCTTTTAATCTCACTTTGGCTGGCTGGCTGGCTGGCAGCAAATGTGGGCGCGTAGAAGAACTCTTGTAGAAAGGCAACGGGTGTACGTGTATCTACAAGGCCGTGAAATTTGTCAACCTTAGGGACATGGCTACATGATGTGGGGTTGGCGACATCTGGGCGTCATCCTCGAGCGTAGTATACTAACGTGAAGGTTTTTCAGTTTTTTCCTATCTTCTACTACAGTTTTGGTCCGATTCAAATTGGTGTCGTCGGAAAGATGTTGTAAACGCGCACAACTCCTGCGTGGCGGAATTTTGTTTTTTGTCATAGGGGCGAAATTAACGACCTTTTGCGAGGCGCGCGCGCGCGTCTTCGAGAAGTAGTCAACTTCGGGCGCCTTTTACCTTCCGTTGCGAACTCACGCGGTTTAACGTTTCGTAAATCTCGAATCGCTGTCTCTCTTTCTCGTGTCGCCAATAGAAGTGAATTGCGAGTGAACGGGACGTCGGAAGTGGGTACCGTCAAAGGGAATGTGGTAGCCCCCGACACGATCTTCCTGATGGTGGAGTCAAATCTTCAAACGCGAATTGCGGGTGAACGGGACGTCGGAAGGGGGTACCGTCAAAGGGAATGTGGTAGCCCCCGACACGATCTCCTGATGGTGGAGTGGAGTCAAATCTTCAATCGCGAATTGCGGGTGAACGGGACGTCGGAAGGGGGTACCGTCAAAGGAAATGTGGTAGCCCCCGACACGATCTTCCTGATGGTGGAGTCAAATCTTCAAACGCGAATTGCGGGTGAACGGAACGTCGGAAGTGGGTACCGTCAAAGGGAATGTGGTAGCCCCCGACACGATCTTACTGATGGTGGAGTCAAAACTTTAAAAGCGAATTGCGGGTGCACGAAAGTGGGAAAGTGGGAAGCGGTTAGTGAATGTAGTAGCCTTCGACAAGATCTGTTACTGATGGTTGAGTCGAAAGTGGCTAATAGAATACTGATCTGCCACACAAAAATGCGCTGAAGTCCCTTCGATCTCAAACGAGGACTTTGATAATTTTTTGTTGTATATTCCATCGGTGAATGTGGCATGAGCCGTTTGTGTTGTGTCACGAGATGGATGTCAATAAAAATATTAAAGTAGTAGCAAGTTCCGAGGGAACTGTCACTTTGAATTACCAGCGAAGTTAAGTGCACCACCTACATATTACCGTGGGGTGTGTTTTAACTCGCGCCTAGAAGTAAGACAGGGTTACTGAAACTACCTGTAAAATTAGCGCAGGGTGGTTTTGTAATTATACGCCACCTAGGGTTGTGTATCGACTGTTTTCTTTCATTCATTTTCAGTACTGCAAATTTGAACGACCATGGGATACATCGCCATAGTATTGCTGTATAGGTATTTAAGGTAACAATTTGTTCTTGTATTCAAAACAGTAATAAACCGATTCCTTTAAGGGTGGGTGAAAATTAGATTTTAGCGTTTTGTATGGGTATGAAGTTACCGGTTTCGTCAAGCAGAAGAAGACAGTGATGTTCCGTCAAGTGTTGATTGTACCGTACTCGGCCGCAATCGGTAGATTAAAGAAAACTTGCGGATACCGTCGATACGCTACTTACCATTGCGCAAATGTTTTGTTAATTCCAATCTGAAATTCTGGTATCTCTCGTGATACAAGCATGTTACGACATCAATTTTGGTGGGAGAACGTCCAAACGTCGTTGACACCTCCTGCGAAATAATTTTTTGTCGTTTATAGTTTTCCCTAGATATTTATCAGTTGTCCACCTGGCTTTAGGATAATGCGTTTTAGGCTCTTTCAATTGTTTAAGTTTACATAGGCGATAATGATAATAATAATAATGTCTTTATTAGCACGAACATAAAATAACTACAGTAAAAAAAAAGAAAGAAACTAAACATCATAATGGCGATGGCTAATATGTTTGAAATTATCCTTACATTACAATTTTATTATAAATCAAACCAGCATCTGTTCACAACGCTCCCTGCTATTAGAACTACGTATGCATTGTTCAGTGAAAAGCCTACGTTCAGTTAATGGAATTTGGAAGCATGTGATGTTAGTAAAATTAAATTGGTTATCATATTTACATGTAGATAACTCGGCACTGTAGGACGAACCTGAAATTTAACTTATATTATAATGTGTCAGTACGTTTTTCCGTGGCTTAATTCCAGCCAAAATCTCAATTCAGAACATGAATACTCTCGTGAATAGTCGCTCGCAATGAAAAATCTCGCGAAAATAAACCTTACCTCTCGCATTACCTAGTTTTATTAAAATACATATAAAATAGGACTTTATTTGCTAATTGAACCTTTACACGTCTTTTATTTAAATTTAAACTGCTTAATCCAATAAAACAAAATAAACTATGTATTTAACAAAACACTGGAATTGTTCTGGCGATTGAAATACAACACAATAATTTATATATTGATTTATATAATAATGTTTACAATACCTCTTAATTCACCTTAGCCTGCAGTCGCATCGATTTGCATAGATATCGTGCGGATTCAGAATTTCCTAGGTCAAGGCTCGTATTGGTGGTATATGAAGTTGAAATGAATGGACAATTGTCCGAAATATGTAGATATAAACCTCTCGCTAGGAAAGTTTGCCGGTCATAGAACACTTGATCCCGGTGTACAATCAATGTTTTTCTTAAGATGCGAGCGACTTCCGGGATAGTATCTTGTCAATGTTGAACAAAAAGATTTTTCGTTCAACATTGGCACGACCCTATTCCGGTAGTCGCTCGCATCTTAAGAAAAACATAGATTGTAGATCCACACAAGGTGTGCTGTGACCGGCAATCTTTCCTGGCGAGAGTTATAGTTGCCTTACGTTCCGCCCAGATTAAAGAAATTCCTAAATGAATGCATACGGGTGCAGCTATCCTGATGTCAAGGTTCGTCTTGGCTGATAATGGATTAATTACTTGAAGATAAGAGTTCATGAACTGCGACGCGCTCAAAACACGTAGTGTCCACTTAGAATATTTTTATTTCGTGCAAATATGACTTCTAATTTTTGTTCGCGTAATCGTAAAAGCAAATTAATTTCGTCGCTCAAGTCTGCAAGAGAAAACGCTTCATATGCCGCCTCGTATGCCGTTCTCCCCTAAACGTGAAGTTGGAAACTACACGCTAGCGATTAACCAACAAAATATATTGTGTTACCAACTCATGATAAGAAAAATAACTATAATTTACAATATTTTATTAATTTTGACCTTCCCTACGTAATTCGTTACAGTTCGGATAGAATTAGCCCACATTCACACTAAATGCAGCACTCCTGCGGTCTGTATGTGTAAGATTGCATATGTACCGCTTTATACGAAAAGTGAGCGCGAGTAGGTTCAATAACGAGAACGAAGTGCGGGTGGCTTGGGATAATCCAAGAGAGTCAGGAGAATTGCGGCGGTTCCGTATCAGTTTTTCTGGACGGCCACACATTAGTTAGGTAAAAATAAGGACTTACGATTGATTAAAATGCACTGCGGGCGGATACAAACCATCCAGTCGTGACAACACCAGCTGCACTCATCACTCATCGGTCATCATCATACGCCCGAAAACCAGGGGTGAAATAAAACACGTGGAGCCACAATAACCCACCATTTGACAGACACTCAACATTACGTTTGGATAAATCGTCCATGTCGTACCACTGCACATGTCAGAATATTTATGTAGAAGTTTGATTTTGAAAAAAATTTAAGGATAAAATCGTAAAACTACAAATAAACTTATGTCCAACTCCGCTAAATTGGGTATGCATTTTTGCAACAAAAAAAATTCAGGCAAAGAATCGAACCCGAGCCGCAAGTCGAGTATCCTTGCCACAAGACCATTGTGGCACACATTACATCGTGATTGAACCGAATCCTTTTTACGAAATAGTAGGTCAATTATGGCGTTTCTTTGCGCAGGCGCAGTGTATGGAGCGATGTGGACAATTTAGATAAAACTTTACCGTCAGTGGTGTCTCCCCAACCGCTCATCGCCACTGAGAATTGCAGATGTGTATATGGTTGCATATTTGTATCATAATGTTGTTATAATTCATAAGTAATTACAACATGTAAAACGAGTAAAATTATGAAGTCTTTTGACAGCCGGCTTGAGCTTCCCGAAGGCAAGATTTTCCAGTTCTGTTTTTTTTTTGTCGTTACTCGTCAACTGGAAGTGACCATGTCGCTCGTTGATTTGTACAAAGGATAGTTACGTCTTGAATAAAAAAAAGTTACTGAACAATCACTTTCACTCACTTATGTGGTAGTCCAGTCGGCAGGTAGTTTTAGATAGAAAAAGGTCGGAAGTTGATGAAACTTTGGGATGTTGTTCGGGGATGATTAATCAACATTTTCCCAAGTTTTGGACCTCGTGGACTCTGTGCAAAAAGAGGGGAGGGGAAAAAAATTTAAAATTTTCGACAATTTTCCGCTTTTTGCTCAATAACTTTTTTCCCTTACTTCCTACAAAAAAAGCTAGCATTACTTTTTTGAAGAGCGTTAAATTCCCTACAATTTGACTGTTCAAACATGTTTCTACGTTGATTTTTTACCGAGATATCGCATTTCAAAAAAAAGTAATTTTAGAAAAATTCAACGTAAAATACAAAAAATGCAGAATTTCATCTAATTTTTTTCTATTACTCACAATATATCACAAAATGTTGTTGTAATTACGGTTCCTGGTTACAAGCACCATCTCTGAATACCACCATACCAAACCCACCCCACCCCACCACCCACCACCCACCCTTTCCACATCCAACCCCAATTCTCAAAAGCTTATTTTCTTCTGTGATGAAAACCAACCGTATTCACATCATGTTGGTATTGATATCTGTTACTTTTTGGATCCAACCTTCCCCTTCATAATTATCCCAGGTTAGTTTAAAAAAATTTTCCTTTCGTGGTAAAAAATATTATAATTAACTAATGATAAAGTTAAACACATTCATTATTGAGTAGAGATATTACTATGGAAACGTCAGGCTGATTTTTACTCTTTACTTTTACTTTTTGGACTTCTTCATAGTTGGTTCTGCTTCTGGCAGCTCTTCCTCCTCCTGAGCGATCAGGTTGTCAATGACATCATCACCGCCGTTGTATGTGTCGATGTCTATTGAGTCGTCCTCGTTCAAATCAGTGTCGGGGACGTTTTCGCAGGAATGGCCTGTGCAGTACTTGCACATTGATGAGCACTGGAGACCTGCTTTTTTGCAGCTGCAAGCTCCGGTATTACAACCTTTGCTGCATTTGCAAGAAATAATCTTGAGGATGTCGTCTGGCGCAGCATTTCTGGTTGTTGTGATAGGTAGTAAGCCTACCCCTCGCGCGGTTAGGCTCCAGCCCCAAAGTGATGGGGGAAGTTCATTGCCTAACCATGCTTGTACTTGCTGGTAAGTGCGGAAGGAGTGGTACTTGGCTGCTTCCCTTGTTGGTGGTAGGCGGGCTAGTTGTAATTTAGCGTTTGTCACTGATCGTGTAAATAACCGGTATCGTAGGTCGTTAAGGTTGTCATTATCTATATCGCCTCCGTAAACTGCAACCAAGAACTTTTTTCCAGCTTCGCTGATCTGTTGAGGAGTAGCGTTTGGTATGAGAAACGGAGTCACTGTTCCAGAGAGAGAGGTATTCTTTATGTAGGTGCTGCAAATTTTCTTCTTCCCTAATCCATACAGAGCTGATGTGGTATCACAACCACTTATTGCATGGAGGAAAAGTATATCCTTGGGGGGAAAGGAGCAGGAACTTGGCGAGTAGAGGACACTGGGATCTCTGTCTCTTCCACTTTTCTGAAGATATATGTTATTTATGTTGGTTCCTAATGCTGTCAAAAGAATAAGTATGTCCACATCTTGAGCAGTAATGACGACGCTGTCGAATTCGCTAGCCTTGGATATGGCGGTGTTGACGATCATCACGTCAGCATCCTCATATGCCTGCTTCACTTCTATGCTAGCATCCGCCAGTCGTGTCATCAACATCGAAATGAATGCGCTCTTATTGTTTTCGTTTGCCAAGAACTTTTCTTGTGGCATAGTCACCATAGTAGACGAGGAGAACACGACTTTTGTTGCTGAATGTAATGCAGAACGGCGAGCTCGTTCTGCAGCTTTGGTGCTTTTATGGCCAGCATTGGTAGGGTATCCATCGAATACAACAACCACTTGGCTCCCAAAGTGTCTCTGCACGAAGTTGATGTACATAGAGCACAGCATCTCAAATGTGGTTGTGGGAGTTTTGTTCCACACCACTTTATGTAGCAGGTATCCTCCATCAATTACGTAACATTTCTTGTTGCCAAGGTTTACATTCTTTATGGGAGTGAAGAGTGAGTACATTGCAGACTTTGTTCCCTTGCGCATTCCTTCCTCGGTGAAGATTGATGTAGGGAAGGGGGCGAGTTCAAACTGAAAGAGCTCTTTTAGATCTTCTTCAGATTTTTTTGCAACGCAAACACGCTGGAAAAGAGTGAGTGGATCGACAGTAATATTTTTACCAGCAATCTTCAAAGAGCAGGAAACAGAAGCGAGAGTCACGACCTTATCCTTCCGTTTTAGTTTCAAATCTTGAAAGTTTCCTCCCATCACTTTCTTCATGCATGATATGCCTATCTCTCGTGCTAAGTGACAGTTCACTTTATCATGACCAGTGATTCCTGTGCTCAAAGAAACTATCTCCGGGATGTGAAGGAATGGGGGGTGTTCAGAGAACCAAGCGAGCAGTTTATCAATGTCCATGTTGTCTCTCACTACTCTACTTGGTCTCATGTCTACATGCTGTTCAGATGTCTCTGAGCGAACATCAGCGAACAACTCTACTTGCTCACAAATGCTTTGAAGGCACAACATGCCTAGTGTCCATCTAGATAGCACAGAATCGCTTACACCGCGACCACGAGTGAGTCCTCCATAGCTCTTCATAGCCCGCATGAGGACCTGCTCAATACTCATGTCGGACCAGATGCCCGACCAAAATTTTTCAGATCGGCGAATGGTAAAGTAGCCGTCTGTGGTGAACTTCAAATATTCTTGAGGATCCATTCTGTCTTGTAGGGTGACCATATATCTTGGTAATAGAGATGAGCGCTTTTGGCATAGTTTAGATGTCCAGCAGCATGAAAGTAGGGTATCATTTCCTTGACACAATCTAAATGGAGTTTCCAATTACCCATCCTTTCAGCTTTTATGAAGTTCTTAAGCAGCGTACACATTCGAAAATATTGAATCCATAGGGCAGAAGTTGGCCCTCTTTTTTCAATAGTGGTCAACATCTCTGAAAACCGCTCAGTCACAGCAAGGAAGTCTGGATCATCTGCTCCCCTCAAGATGATGAATCTATCCGGGAAGTTGAGCACTTGGTCTAGCACTTTCAAGTCTTTTTCAGTGAAATCAACGTGTTCAAATATTTTGCCAGCCAAAGCAGCATGTGCCAGTATATGAGCGCGAACAGCCCTGGCATACGCATGCCCGGTTATGATTTTTTCGACACTGTTGGTAGCGTAAATTGTGCTGAATAGTTCCTTCAAACCACTCCCATCCATGATTGTGCCAATCGCCCCCATAAATGACATTAACAGATGAAATCCACCTAACCTGACAACTACATTCTTCAGTTGAGTGTCATTTGCCACTAGATCACGTGCCTTCCAGTACAGCGGCTGGTCGAAAGTCACAATGCAGGTTTTCTGTTTAACCAATGTACACTTTTCTAGAGCAGATACAACAGATGTATATACTGTATTATAATCGCTGGGTGGAGCATTAATGAATGGGAGGCAAACTATTTTCGAGCAATCGTACTTTTCACCACTGGTTCCAAGCTCCATAAAACCATTCCACCCAGGGACTAAAGGTGAATAAGCAGAGTTTTTCCCATATAGCCAAGCAATTTCATCAAGTGAGGGTATAACACCTTGTGAATAGTTCATGTCGACATCCGCTATTATAGTTGTTTTCAGACCTGAATTGGGTGGTCGGTGGTATGACATCACCTCTACTGTACCAGCATCAGCTATGACTTTGGCTGATGAAGACACCTTCAGACGGGTTACTTCACATTCAGGGGCTACAGCTTTCAGGGGAGTCACAACCATGATTCCTCCCATTGCGTGGAATGTGTCGTGTCCATCCAAAGTATTAACATTGAAGTCAGCATTGTCAAATATGAATTGACAGAATGGATCGGCAGACTCCACAATTTTGGCACTTTCAGCTTGCAGCACGTACGACCCTTCTAGCCTGCTGGCTTCTTCGTAAGATGATGAAAGGCCCATGGAGGATAGGAAATTCAGGAGATGTTTAGAGGCAAACTTCTTGTAGACAAACACGGAAACAGCAGTCATGATGGAGGATACAAAAGATTTAGGGCGTACTGCTACCATTATTGCATGAGCCAGAACGAGGCATTTCTTTTTCCAAGAGTCCAAGGATCCTTGTTTGTTGGTTAAAATCAGGGTGCGGAGTAGAAGAAGCAGCGTCTCTGGAACCGCACTTCGCGCACTACCCAAGAAGTTGTCAATCGGTGGATATACAACTGTGTTGAACACTGTGGAGCGTACGTCCTCTAAGATTATTTTTCCAGCTGCCTTCACAATTCGACGTCTTTCTTCCTGTGCGTCCCCTTTCTTTTCTGTAGAGTACCAGTTATCGTACAGAATTTTGTCCCCAACTCTCTTCAGACTGACAACAGGCCCTCTCCTTGAATCTGAAATGATGATTTGGTCTCCATATTTCGCCTGAAGACGACTTCTAACAGTTTTGCAGTGTGGTCGACTGCCTTCCTCAATCAGCTCAATCAGCTGCTGAATAGAAAACTGGCATTCATCACTGTTCTCGTCAATGTATGTAAATATCACCTGCATTGCCTCGTCAACACTTGCCGATGGGCGAAATCCTCTTTTCTGCGCTGACTTAGGTGGATGGTAGAAATCTGCAAGGCACTTTTGGTGATACTCAGCTTTGACGGCGACTAAATCAGTGTTCAAATAGGCTAACTGCTTGATACGTTCTTCTACTTTTTTCCCCTTCTCGTCTCCACGCATCTTAGCTTTTTCGGTAACCACTTGGTGTGCACGCCATATTAAAAATGTAATCTATTTTACGCAATTACTAGAATCAGCAACTATTCTCACAAAATAAATCTCACTTATTTAGCAAACGGCTGGGACAAAACTTAACTACACATAAGACATATAAAAACAAATAAAAACAAAACAATGCCATTTTACCTCAAACATATGGTATTTAACAATGTCGATAACGTGGTTAGCAGACAGCTTACCGGCTAAAAGTAACCAAAATATTACAGTTGTTTGGTACAGTTATTCGAAAACAATATTTTAAATGAATCAGCTGGTTCTGTCTGCGAGGACGACGAGTAACGTAGTTTTAAGAAAATATATTTTGAGTTATCAAGTATGTGAGTGTGTCAAGTAATAAGTTGTCAATTTTTGTGATATAATAAAAACGCTAGATAAAGAAAGTTCCTTTAAATACCATAAAAGACTACCGATTATTAAGGGTTTGGTTAGGGATTATTACAGAAGTTATAGGGCTGAAAACACGTTAGTTTTAAAATAGAAATTCAGGGCAGTTACACATTGGTCTGATACCTCTGCCACAATATTAAATAAAACAGGTTCAGACAATATATACTTTCTGCATTTGATGTTTGGGTGGGTAATTTGGTGGAGTAAGTGGGGTATGGGGGTATCCACAGCAGAGTTGGACTGGGTCACTGGGTCACTAAATTAAACTGGGTCGCTGGGTCACGTCATACTCTTTTCAGTTAGACCCAGTGACCCAACTTGACCCAGTTTGACCCAGCGACGCAATTTCACCCGGGGACCCAATTCGACCCAGTCACCTACTTTGATTGAATAACGCAGTTAAGTCAGTGCCCTCGGTTCAAGTGTACAGATTATGCAATAAATGAAATGCTGGTTTGTTGAAAATAATACTCGATTGCTTGACAACTGCCATTTCTGTGATGTTTGCTTTAATACTGCCGTAAAAAACTTTCAATGTCCCGAATTGTATTAGAATAATGTTATTTCTTTGCTTCAGGGCTTACCAGTTTGCTTACAGGTGTTCATTCACATTTAATTTTTTTCTACTAGTTAGCTTAATCCAAATAAATCTTTTTTCTAAATACTTTCATTGACTGCTTGACTACAAACTATAAACAAATGCATTTGATTTTTTTAGGTATTAGTTCTCTTGAATGAAATTGGGCTACGTGCTTGTTGCCGAATATTATTGAGGAAGTTTTTTAGCGCATTTTTGCAAATTTATTTGTAAAAAGTAGCTTTTAATCTCACTTTGGCTGGCTGGCTGGCTGGCTGGCTGGCAGCAAATGTGGGCGCGTAGAAGAACTCTTGTAGAAAGGCAACGGGTGTACGTGTATCTACAGGGCCGTGAAATTTGTCAACCTTAGGGACATGGCTACATTATGTGGGGTTGGCGACATCTGGGCGTCATCCTCGAGCGTAGTATACTAACGTGAAGGTTTTTCAGTTTTTTCCTATCTTCTACTACAGTTTTGGTCCGATTCTTTTGAAATTGGTGTCGTCGGAAAGATGTTGTAAACGCGCACAACTCCTGCGCGGAATTTTGTTTTTTGTCATAGGGGCGAAATTAACGACCTTTTGCGAGGCGCGCGCGCGCGTCTTCGAGAAGTAGTCAGGCGCCTTTTACCTTCCGTTGCGAACTCACGCGGTTTAACGTTTCGTAAATCTCGAATCGCTGTCTCTCTTTCTCGTGTCGCCAATAGAAGTGAATTGCGGGTGAACGGGACGTCGGAAGTGGGTACCGTAAAAGGGAATGTGGTAGCCCGCGACACGATCTCACTGATGGTGGAGTCAAATCTTCAAACGCGAATTGCGGGTGAACGGGACGCCGGAAGGGGGTACCGTCAAAGGAATTGTGGTAGCCCCCGACACGATCTCCTGATGGTGGAGTCAAATCTTCAAACGCGAATTGCTGGTGAACGGGACGTCGGAAGGGGGTACCGTCAAAGGAAATGTGGTAGCCCCCGACACGATCTTCCTGATGGTGGAGTCAAATCTTCAAACACGAATTGCGGGTAAACGGGACGTCGGAAGGGGGTACCGTCAAAGGGAATTGCGGGTGAAAGGGACGTCGGAAGGAGGTACCGTCAAAGGGAATGTGGTAGCCCCCGACACGATCTTCCTGATGGTGGAGTCAAATCTTCAAACACGAATTGCGGGTAAACGGGACGTCGGAAGGGGGTACCGTCAAAGGGAATGTGGTAGTCCCCGACACGATCTTACTGATGGTGGAGTCAAATCTTTAAAAGCGAATTGCGGGTGCACGAGGAAAGTGGGAAGCGGTTAGTGAATGTAGTAGCCTTTGACAAGCTCTGTTATTGATGGTTGAATCGAAAGTGGCTAATAGAATACTGATCTGCCACACAAAAATGCGCTGAAGTCCCTTCGATCTCAAACGAGGACTTTGATAATTTTTTTAAAATTAAAAGTTACTTGAAATTGTTTTGGATGATACCTAACAATAATTTAATTACTGGGCTACCGGGTCAGGACGGGTCACTGAGTAAAGCTGGGTCAAGATGGGTCACTGGGTCAAGCTGGGTCACCGGGTCAAGCTGGGTCACCGGGTCAAACTGGGTCACCGGGTCAAGCTGGGTCACCGGGTCAAGCTGGGTCACTGGGTCAAACTGGGTCAAGCTGGGTCACCGGGTCAAGCTGGGTCACCGGGTCAAACTGGGTCACCGGGTCAACTGGGTCACCGGGTCACTGGGTCAGTAAACTAACTGGGTCACCGGGTCACTGGGTCACTCTATGCTTGACCCAGTCCAACTCTGATCCAGAGATGGTGCTTGTAACCAGGAACCGTAATTACAACAACATTTTGTGATATATTGTGAGTAATAGAAAAAAATTAGATGCATTTTTTGTATTTTACGTTGAATTTTTCTAAAATTACTTTTTTTTGAAATGCGATATCTCGGTAAAAAATCAACGTAGAAACATGTTTGAACAGTCAAATTGTAGGGAATTTAACGCTCTTCAAAAAAGTAATGCTAGCTTTTTTTGTAGGAAGTAAGGGAAAAAAGTTATTGAGCAAAAAGCGGAAAATTGTCGAAAATTTTAAAGTTTTTTCCCCTCCCCTCTTTTTGCACAGGGTCCACGAGGTCCAAAACTTGGGAAAATGTTGGTTAAACATCCCTGAACAACATCCCCAAGTTTCATTAACTTCCGACCTTTTTCCACCTAACCCCACTTTTTCCGATATATCGACTGGACTATGGGTGGTGCATTAAGGTTTGAGACTGTATTGTACGTGTTTTTTTAGGTAGCTGCAAACATTTCAAGGATAAGAGTAAAAAACGAGGTAAAAAACCAATGAGTCAGGGATTCAACCTCAAAAAAAAGGGATGAAGCGGCAGTAGGATCTTCGGAAACGTTTAGTATGTTGTTTGGCATTCCGTATAGGCACCCTCCCAAAAGAGATTAGAGCATTTTGATTGTACTTGCGATACGTTACTACCAAAACGTCATCCATATCTTAGAATATAATACTGACATATAATTTGCCAAAGGCAGTGAACCCTCCAACAATAATTGAATGAGAATTTGCTTACAATTGAACTCAATTTTGATTGACGTACTTCTTTGACCAACTGGTGAATGATTACAATCATGTCTAACAACATACAAAATCACATGTTCAGCGTTTAATTACATCCTCTTTCGGCGTTCCTGCTGTGTGTATTTTCACGATTCATAAGCACGCCAAAAATGATAATTTGATTTCTAAGCTTGTCAAAAATATGCGTTAACATTTGTGGGGACATCATCCGAGTATAAAGTCGGATCTTGATATTTGAAAAAACCGAACTAGTAGAAGGCATCTAAATGTCTGACAAGAGCCTTTCCGCTTCCCAGCAGAGGGTTTTCATAAAAAACAGTAGGTGATTTCCCTTGATGGTTTTGACGATGCTTATTAAAATTGATAGCCGATAGCGAGATTGCGTGATCGCAATACGATAGTCTTCTGACGCAATTTGTTACTTAATGAACATGGAATGTTTTACATTTTCTCGAAGTATTCGCCAAGAGCGGTCTTTCGGTTATTCTGCAAAATTTCTCATCGTTTTAGGGAATGTCCAGACATGTGTACCAATATTTCTGTGTTCAGTCATCTCGAACAAGGAACAGATGGAAAACGACAATCAGTGCGTTGATTTAATGACCACTTTCACTTTGCTATGTGTAATTATCGCTTGCCGCTCGATTGGGTTAATGGTTTTCAGGTTTATTAAAATACTCTGACGTCAATGCTATAATAAGTACTTAATGCTCTTATTGTTGTCGGTAACAGATTTTAACCATGGCCCCCCTTTTATTGTTGAGTGCCCCTTCACCTTCTTCGGCCATTGGTTTTTACGCAGTCAACGAAGTTCATAAGAAAAGATATTACGACCTCAATTGTCATTTTATACACGGTGATAACGAAACTACGACATTGCTTAATTTAAACATTATCCAGGTCCATTTTTTAAAATGGCCCCAAATAAAACAATGAAATTTTTATCAACGATAGGATTGAAAAATTGTTGTATTTTTACTTTAATTATTTAATTGTTTTTTTGCTTAAAATACAACAATTTTTCAATCTTGCCCTCATTGTTTTATTTCGAGCAATTTTAAAATGTGGACCTAGATAATAGTTTCGTTGCCACCCGGTATGCTTTGTAAACCAAATTCTTCGGTCGCGTGCAAAACTATTCTAAGCGTTCTGGCTTTTTTGAAATTTCAGAATTAATCTTTTATAACTAGATTTTTAATTTTTAGGCTTTAGACGAGGGAGTTATTTATAGATAATTTATTTAATCTTTGAACTTGCCGAGACGTTGGCCTGAACTAATTAACGTAATGTCCACTTAGAATGGATATGGTGTGGTTGTACCTACGTGCTAATAAGTGATTCCGAAATAGTGTAAAATGTTGTTTCCAGAATTGATCCCTGCGGTACACTAACGTCTTTGTTTTCTTTCAGTGAATTTTTTCCTTTGTTAATTTCAAGGCTAACTTGGTACTTGGGTTTACGTAACAAATAAACTAAAACAGAAAACCAGTGTTTATGCAGCTTGGACAGAGTTCTGAGGCTATTGTGCCAAAAGTGCAGATATGTCGACATTTCGATTTCGATTTTGTATATATTTACTCGTGTAGAGACATGAAAGAATAAATAACCCTACCTGAGAGAGCACTGCGTGCCGTAGAAGGCTATTTTACTCATAGTCATTAAGTATGATTTATTTCTCGATTGTGATGATCTCATTATTTGGTAGGATTTCTTACATTTTTTTCTTGCGTTCCTTGGGCGAGTGATCCTTAAATACGGTTATGACTTTGTAAATGCGTTTGAAACCTTACGGCGCCGGTGAGTCGTGGGAGATGGCGTCGCCTTATCGGGGCGTTGCACCGCGATGTAGAACCGTAAGACAATTAGCGTCAAACCGTCAGCGCAGTTAAGCCGGTCACCTGTAAAGTAACGTAAAGTGGTTTTATTTGGTTGCGAAAAACGCGTTCAGTTGTGAGTGAAGTCAATCACATGTAGAACAGGATAACTATCTGTAATTAAGCGCAGGGTGGTTTTATATACATATATGTGCTATGGCAAACGGTCACTAAACCACCCACAAGCACCTGTTCAGCTAGTTCAATTAAACAAAGGTCATAAGAACATTTTTTATACGAAATGATTATAATTTTCCGAGGACACCTCCAGTATCCGCTACTACGAAAAATCTCGATAAAACTTTAATTATATTAATTTCTTTCTTATCTTTCTTTCCTGACCATCTCCTTATCAAAATTACTGAGTCGTCGTATAACTACCGTATGTATTTAAGTCGGCGAAAAAACATCTGCTTAGGTGAACTTAATTACCTTATCGCACCGACCGGAGATAACATGCCACAAACTTTTACGAAACATATCATGTAATTGTATGTGAACAGTAAAATGAACAAATTAAAAGGCGATTATATAAACAAAAATTAAACGTCCAATAATTCTAGTATACAACATTGATCTCGAATTGAACTAATATGATCGAGATTGTGTTTAATCTCAAATTACAACTAACATTTAACGTTATAAATAATTTAAATACCTCATACAGGGTGACCCATCATTATTATATATGATGATGCCAAATAAAACATCCGCATGACGTAGTTTACACAATTGGTGAGATACTTGCGCGCGACTATTAGCGTGTGCATTAAACGTGTAAATTAAAGTTTTGATGACTTTCATATTCAGGGGATATCTTGCGAAAATTGGAAACTATTACGATAAACACGAACAATAGCGGAGGTTTTTAAACAGGTAAATTTTGTGATCCTGACGAATCACATAACTTTAAATCAAAGGAACCATTCATTATACGAAACCTAGAAGTTGTATCGACCTGGGCGACGAAGATCGATGCCTAGTCCGGGATTTTGAGACTCAAAAACCTGCTCGATCGATATCAGTGCCAAAAATTGTGGTCAAATATTGTAAAGAGGGCGGGTTGCCTAAAAGAATAGAAGTTTGGAGTTAGGAGTTCGACTTTTTAATGTTAAGTGTAATCGCCTTCCCTCTCCCAGTTCTTAATTTGTTCGCTGCCTTTTATACTTTGACTAGTGGAAATTGGGAGTGGGTCTCCATACCTGCAAATAAATTGTTCGGCAATCCAGTTTATTTTTGATACGCAATTTGCATAAGAGATGGTTTGACAGTTTGACTATGCCGCCATTGTGGATTCTTGGTTCAAATCCAGGTAAAATCGTGAGTTGTACTTTTTTACTCTCATTTGAATTATAACGGCAATGAAGAAACACACACTTCTTACACCTGGTCTTATACAAAGAAACAGAATGACATGCATTTATATCTTAGATAATTAATTTCCTATGTGACTATTTCTAATTGCATTTTTTTTTTGTTACAGGTGAGTTTCAGCTTTGATTGCGGTTTGTAGTTATATCCAAGCGGAGGTAGGTTTACTTACATGAAAATGTCTTTTTTAGTCCAGTTGTCATAGTCATCCGGGGGAAGGGGACCTAGTAAATATTCGTGAGTTTCTGAAAGTGGTATGTTTGGTGGTGGTCAATAGCAATGCACTCATGGGCAAACAATGTCTGAACCACCGTAAAATGGCGTCGCTAGAATCAAATTCGTTTGCTACCAACACACTGGGTTTCTCACTCGTTATTCGGACTCGCTTTCGTTATTCGGATACGAAAGCAAAAAAACACAAATCGGGGGAAGCGGGGGAAAAGCAATTCCGGAAAAGTATTCCCCCCTTATAGTTAGTGAAACGGAAAATAAAAAGCTCACCTTGCAGTTAGCGGAACGGTAGGCAAGAAAGTTGCTAAATTTTCATTTCGTACATGTATACCTTGGATAAGTTAAACGAAGTTAAATTGTTTTTAATTAATTACTCGGCCTGCAGTTGTCGGAAAAATATGGGACAACTTGCAAAAATCTGGAAAAATTAGAGGGAATCCAGAGACCTCTCACGACTGCTTCTGATAACGTTCACTGCAACTCATAAAAATGTCAGTCATTAATTATTCTTACCCAATTAGGCGCGTTCAAGCTGCAATATGCGATAATCCAAATAAATTTACGTAGGCCTAATTGGAATTTTCCCGACACAACGACTGTTGTTGTTATCTACACACATGAAATAATGAAATGAAATAATGAATTTATTCCGCCATTAATCGTTTACAAAATATATAAAGGTATAGAAATTCGGAATTACGTTGGTCACAGATACCAGTAGTAAGTGACCGACGCTAGATAATATTTAACTATATAAAAATAAAAAGTACAGAGTCCAGTTCACTAAGGTAAAAAACAGAAAACAAAATGCCTCTCCACATGGCGTCTAACAGAGATTAAGCTAATCTTATGCTAGAAAAAATGAGGTACATGCATATTTTATGTATTTAACAAATCACAACAACAAAAGATATTAATATGGCTTCCGGATTTGAAAAACTGAGTAATTTCTAAACAAAAGATAACACTGAATATAACAGCATTAGGACAACACATAATTCAGTACATTGATGTCTTCTTGGGATAATAGCCATGATTTAATCTTATTACAAAAAGCGGTAATATTATGGGAGGATTTTATATCACTGGGCAGTTGCACGCTGCAAGATTGAGAACGGGTAAACACTTCGATTTGTAACTCGTTTCTATCCTGCTTTTCTTTCGCTATTGGAAACTAAAATGGTTAATAATTAATTATCTGCACTGAAATCTCAAAATATTAATTCGTGTTCATCTTCTCTGGCAAGAGAGCTTTCGGCGGCTGTAAATACAATGTAAATATTACTACCGGAACGGTTGGAAATCCAATACATTCACTACAAAACTTACGTGCGTTATCGGCGATAAAATAAAAAAGAAATAAATAATAATTAACAAAAAAGAAAACACAGAACTCATTCCTCGTCTCCTACAGCAAATAAGTAAATTCCGAAACTACAAATTTTAGAGCCAGCTTAGAACTCTTCTAGATAGCGGGCTTTCATTAATGCTGGTCGACATCACAAATATACGGTGTGGTCATAACTTCGGGTATGAACTTCATGGCGGAAAACGTGTGCTTCGTTACAAAACGATTCAGGGAAAAATCCGAAAACGATGAAGATATATTCACTTTTATTATTAAATAAAAATTATTATCAATAAGACTCTACAACCCTCGTTTGCAATGTATTTCGAGTCTAAATACATTTTGTTCATTTGTGTGGGTTTCAGCTTAATGTTAAATAAAGTTCTAATTTCATAAAAAAAACATGCTAAATAGACATTACAGCATAGCAATAAATAAGTACTTTTTTTCACTACTAGCGTCTGATGACATGATTATTAACCTTTTTTCCACTTGTAAAGTAGGCTTTCTCGGCATTTGTTCAAAGTGGTTAATAATGTGGACATTATTAACTAGTAGTCAATAATGAGAACTGTCACGCTGTCACTTTTAGAAAAACAACCCGAAATTTCGCTCAATAAACGTTTGGACAAGTTCTCTAAAATGAATAATTGCCACCATCCGCCATTTCCAGAGAAATTACATACCTAAAATTATCATATTTTGAAAAAATTCGAACGAAATTACTCTTTGAAAATATCCCAATGATGAAAATACGGCCTGTTTGACTTGTACTTCTACGTACTTGATTGACATGTTAAATTAAGAAACAAACAATTCTGTCCAACCGTTCACTTTCTTATCAAATTAATATGTTAATTTAGAGGATTTCAAGTGCTAGTAGTGAAAAAAACAGTATATATACTTCGCACCTTACACCCCTCGGCGCAAGCGCCTCGAGATGTAATCTTGGTGCTCAGGCAATAATACTGTACTTCTCTACCTTGATATATAATGTACTATTGTATTATGTGCTTTCGACGCATGCGTATGTTTTTCAGTTTTACTTCAAGTGCTTTCCATAAATATCCATCCTGCGCTTTCTACTTTCTAGGACATTTCCAGAGCTACACGAATCTTGAAAGCTCAGTTATGAAAACCTACAATTTGAGATGGCATCCCGAATGACAGTTCAAAGAAGAAAGCTAACTTATGAAATTTGTTGATGGGTCCTCCGCGCTTTGATACCTAATAGAAATGTGAACCTATTGCAGTGTCATTCGCAATGTGTGGAAACGTATAAAGAGCATTATGCGGGTCACTCTGTAATTGGGCGAAAACCTGTTGAGGGCCCAGAACAAGAGAGGGACAATAAATAAAAAATAATAACACTGTGATAAGAACAAATATTTTGAATTCTGGCCATCCATATTGATTGATTCAGACTTAATGGAACTGGGGTTTTGACTTTTATACATTAGTGACAAATTAAAATTTGCGCACGACTATAAGAACCAGCTCTACATTTAGACGCAGATAAGCTCACCAGTTTCATTAGCATTCAGTTAGCACAATAATCAAAATTGGAAGTGGCACAGCGTGTATGTACTTATAATAAAAATTACGTCAATTGAAATAACGGTTCTTCCAAACTTGACCAATCATGGAACTTCGTTATGGATTTTCTGTAAACGAAGTTTGCTTCTTAAAACTTAATTAACCGATCTAATGAAACGTAACTTCGTGTACTACATATAATACAGGCAACAAGAAAAAAACACAAGGAAGTTTGGATTTCTGTACTTCCGTTGTCGGATAGTCGTGTTATGTTGTTGCAAGGGTGGAATTCTATTTTTAAAATTCTCCCTGCCTTCAAACCGTATCAATTCTTTATTCGATTTATTGGTGAAACTGTTCAAAATTTGAAATTTGATAAATGATTGATTGACAACGGTTGCCGAAACTGTTTTAGTATTCACGTCGCGTAGCTTATACATTCCGGATTTCAAGAAGGGTGAATTTCTATGAAGCCACAAAACGTTGTTACATACTTTATCTTAAGACATTCTAGTATATTTCAACTTCTAACCGGTGAACGCATTACAGAAAATTGAAAATCAATAGAAAGTGGCCTTATTGAGTTTTTGTGGCTTTGCTTTTATCCACACGCAACTTCTGTCGCAAAATTGAACAATTGTAGTATGGTTGTCTGAATTTAACTGGACAATCTAACTCTTCCTTATTAATGATCCTTCCTTAATTTGCACTATTATATTGTTGCTATTGTGTGAATAATCGTACACATACAGAGCGAATTTTTACATCTGATAGGAGAAACTGGCTCCTTACCGTGTGAAAATATTTATTTAACAATCATATTCATACATACAGAGTGTTTCACAATGAATGCCGGTTGTCTATATTTAGAAAGGGAGACTTTGGAGTTTTTTAAAAATTTGACTTTTCATTTAAGAACTTCCGGCTATAATGGAAGTTGATTCCAACCTGCTTACTTTAAATGGGACACCCTATATATTTCATTTTTATATTGTATATACATTACCTATTACCTAAATGTACCCGTTTTTGACGTATTTAAATCAGTTTTTGAAATATTGGCTATTTAATATTTTACTATTGCAAAAATGCTATTGATTGCGGCCATGACTCGTCATTTCTTTAGTGCTCGATATTTTTTTTCGTCGCTGTCAAAAATTCTTTTAACCCTACTTAGTGGTATCTTTACAATAGAAATAGTATAAAATACCTAGTGAATATTTCTAAAACTGAAAATGTTTGGAAAAGAAAAGAAGAAGAATAGAAAAGGACCCTTATTTAAGACACTGTCATAAAAAACAGAGAGATTTCATTTAAAAAACGTAGTTTTAAAGATTTTTCAATTTACTTTTTAATGCTAGTTCTTATACCTCCTTTATTTACGAAAATATCAACACAGCCTACAAACGCGGGACCTCCAATCCCAGTACTCGAGTCGCCTCGGCGAGCGTGTACAGCCGGCATTTTTAGAGTAGTGGAGTGGCTGATGGACCAAAAACCACCTAGGGTACATGATTCGTGTTTGGCTGGGTTGGTAGAACAGCCCTAACCGAATGAAATTCAAATGCAAAAGGGAAAATAAAATAAATGTGAAGAATGAAGAGAAAAAGTACCCTTATTGCCAATGCATGAATGTTTTGTTCTGTTAGTTTTGCAGCCACTATATACATGTACTGTACATACTTTAATAAATACAGCGTATTCTCTCATCTCGTCAGTTTAAACATTCATCCGGCAACGCGCCATTTTAATTAAGCGCATACCCTTTCAAGTTAATTTGGTTCGTTTAATATATCAAACTTCATTATGGGAGAAAGCAATTTAATTTTTGCAGGATTTCCACAAATAAACGAGACTAATGTTAGATCGATTATATATTAGTTTAAAGGTCAAATGTCAGTAACCAAAGCGATCGCAAGGGCATCGTAAAAGATGGGATTGCGTCGTCCTTTATCAATTTTGAGCGTGGTCACGATGCTTTACGAGATCAAATAAATATTTTGGCAACGTAATTTACATGACTAACATTAAGCGGAACGTTTGTGGACCTGTTCATTTAAAGTGTATGTTTATTTTTAACTACTGCATCAAAATAAAGTAAATATACATACTTCGATTAGCGAGGAACTATCATAAAATCTATTGCAGTTGGTCGATTCTGTCTTTGATCTTAAAAATTACAAGTTTAAAGGAGCAAAATTGTAGAAATGGGTAAACAAATCATTATGGTATCCTGAAATGCATTTCCTAGTTATTTCCAAACAGAAACAGAATTTTTTTACATTTTCAGGTCAGATAGGTTTTTGCCTGGAGTGCACTAGCCAAAAGTGGTTTACTTATGCTCGTATTAAAAACTGGCAGCACAGCATTTGTATAACCACAACATTCGATGTAGAAATCTGTAATTTATGTTCTTTGTTCGTTGTTGGTTATCTATTGGTGGGTACTATGATACGCAACTCAAACTTAAATTGGTATAATCAAATTAATGAGCATAATTTAGGTACATGGGTTGAAGAATCCTTTTGGAGTTCTGTAACAACTTCTGGGGCGATTTTGACAGCAGGAAAATAAATCCTACCAGCGAACGATCGATTCGTCACTAGAATTACGAAAAACGCAACCACAAGGAAAGAGGATATCGCACTATGTTAAAGTGCTCATGTTTATGAATTTAATAACTGACTAACGGTTTACCATATCGTTTACTATTATAATTATCGGTATACTAACAAAAATTAATAAAAAGCACCGGCGCTGGGATTGGAAAAGTTTCAATTATAGGAACCAGGGATCTGGCGATAAGGGTAGGCGTTGCTAAGTCTGGCAAAAGCACGAAGGCAAGGAGCAGTCACAGTAGAAATTTTTACATTCTGGTATTTCTAGGGGAAACTGAGTGGGGAAGTGGGATCTTTGCACTAACGCGCACATTCTTTTATTTTTGATCCTAATTAAGTTTGGATGTTTTACCTCCACACTTAACACTTCCAGCTGCAATTTTTCCTGAGAACAGAATTTTATTTGCATCGCTATCTAGTGGGAGTAGGAAAACCATATGGCCATGTGTCATGGTCGCTAAGGTCCAGGCGGTTGACATACCACTTTCAATGCAGAGCGCAATGTGGCTTCAAATGGGTATTATTTTTTATTGATATATAGTCGCCATATTATACGCTTAAGTTATTCAATACAGACACGGATTCTGATCAAGGCAACCGGATGCAGGTATAGGACATACAGGAAGCTTTCTCCTCAACTTAAACGTTCAGGTTTTTACTGGACCCTGACAGGTGCATTTAACCAATGTGCTTAGAACCAATCGCAGTAACTGTGGAAATTTAAACAAAATCATAAAATTTACAACAGGAAGCGAAGACAACAAATAAAAAGCAGTTAACTTAAGACAAATTTAAATACATTGCCCAGAACAAGAAAGGGATAATAAATAAATAAATAAATTATTACATCGAATAGAGAAAATCATTTTTTCATCATTTGTGTAATTATTATTTTGTTGCATTGTGGACCTTATAAGTTATATTGTCCACTAGGTTTGTGACAGACGTGGCAAATGAAAAACTTTCTGTTTTTGATTAAATTTGTTACTGTGAATGGTTTTAAAAACATGACTGTAGCTTTAATTTGTAAGGTAATTATAGCCTTGGTATCATTGTAAAGAGAATTTCAAGCTCTTTAAGAATATTGCAGAAAAAAGTAATCATTTAAAAAAATACTTTGTTATCTGATGCTCTTTTGTTTTATTTCATTTGTTTTTTTAATATGCAGTTGTGTCAGAATTCAAAAGTGGAGTATTTTTGTTTTTTACCCTTTCTTCCTATGTCTAATACTAAAAGAAATATACGCTTGGGCATGCAAAATCAATATACTGTATATAAAAAAATCAAACTAAATCAAGCTCATTAAAGGGCTCCCGTTACATGTGCTGCAACTGCATGTGCACGACTGTACATGCGGAAGAATGAAAACTGAATAAACTCACTGTATGTTAATCAGACATCCATGAATTTATATATCGCTTTGTGCGCTAAGATTTTCGATTTTTTTGTGTTCACACATACTGGTCCGTAAATTACGTCATGCGGACGTTTTATTTGGTTTCAGCACCTACGGTACTGTTGGGTCACTCTTTATTTTAATTTACTTTTGACGTTAAATGTGGTTGCTAATTTAGAATGACCACAATTTCAATCATCTTATTTGAATTTGAGGTCAATGTGTTTTATATCACATTTATTTGACGTTCATTTAGTTTAAATAATCGGTTTATCTGTTTTATGTACTTTATTGTGAAGTTGAATATCGCGTAAAAAGGTAAGGTTTAACTCGAGGTTTAACTGTAAATAATTGCATTGTATTATTTTAAAGTTTATCTCCGGTCATTGCGATAAGAGTTTTTTGTCGCAACGTAAAGCTAATTCAGTTTGAAAATAAGCGAAGTTGCGGTGAAATTTCCGATATAGAAAATGATCTACTTTAATATTGTGCCCTCTCGTAATCCCATTTTTGGATAACGGACAATGGACATATAGAAATGAATCTGGCTAATTAAACGCTCAAGACTGAAGAAGGCATAACGATCATTTATTATCAAAATGTTTCTGTGTTTGCGTGAATTTTTTCTCAATATTTTTGGGGTCGAATTTTATGACAACGGCCTGGATTCAGCGTACAATGAAAAACGGAATAGACTGGGGTACATTGCACCGTAACTCATGTACATTGGTTTATTTTTGGCCCCTCTTTTTCATGGGAAGCTTTTTTTCGCATAAAATCAAGCATACAATGGGATTTGGTTAGTAGATGTGAGATGGAATTCTAATCGTTAAACTCTCATTTATACAGACGTGATTTTGTAAATTTTGTGTGTCACAATGTACAAGAACTTTTAAAATTTGAAAATTAATTTCACTATCTACCGTCGATTACGGTCACTTTTCGTGTATAGGGCAAGGATTTCGCACTTGAGCTTGTCTTTTTCAAACAAAAAGTTAAGAGGAATTAATTTTCCACAAGAGTAGTCAAGCGCTTCATTATATCCCTGGTCCCTTTTGTTACTATCTTGCAACGGCGGATGAGTGCCTTCTTAAAGATGCCGTCTTTTGATCTGCATACAAATTGTAACGTATGCCTATTACCCGCTGTATGTACTACTAATAGGTAATAAAACATTCTAAAAAGTGCAAACGTCCTTGATGTGCATTTTGTCACGGGTAAAAATATAAAAATCAACACGCGCCAATGCAAAATTGGCGTGAAAACGAAAATAATATTTTTGTTTAGTTAGTTAAACGACGATGGATCAATGTGGATCCTACGAACCCTCCTCAGCGTCATTGGACCCTTCACACAAGTCCAACTGTCTAACAATTTCCAAGACGAAAAGTATCAAAACCGTACGGTCTCCGCTCCTGCTTCAAACTCTGCTGTGTGCATTGTCTTGACTCTCGAGTTTCTATTGCATAGCCGTAGAGTAGTTTAATCATCTCCAAGTGTTAAACATATTTCCCTGAACTAACAAATCTATACAGAGCAAGTCGGCCTGATTTACCTCTGTAGAAACTCTTTAGAATTGTATTATACATATTATATATTATTGTGTAAGATACGGGTGGAAGCGGAATAACGATGAATAAGTTTCGTTTCCTCATTAAGATTTATTTCAATAATTATATTGAGCAAAACTGAATCGACCTCCTGCAAATTTTCAATTTGTTATTACATTTTTCCTAGCATTTTTCTATCTAGGTATCGGTAACTTCAAAAACGAATTTACAAAGCAACGGTAGCTAATATCTCAAATAACACAGCTAATCTGAAGGTTACAATGTAGTCACGCTAACAGAAAATAATTCTCGTAGTAATCAGACAGTAACGTAGACACAGTCGGATCTCGTGCGTTTGCGACTTGCTTAAATTTTGTCCAGCAAGAACTTTCCAGACGTAATTTCGTTCCTGTTATCTATAAAGCGGTATATGTGTAAATTTCCCTATGTTCACCAAATTTGAATTCGAAAAAATACTTCTTAAAAATAAATTTGTTCTGAATCAAAATTAATCATTATCATAATCGAAATGATGATAATGTAAAGTAAATTTAATACCGTGATTTATTTATTTACAATCAATTAATTAACAATAAATTTATAATTGAATGATTTACAGCAGTTAAAATATTGTTTATTGCTCACAAATACAGCGCGAGGTATTTATCGAATCGCAATTCGATTTGCTTATATAGCAAACGTCGGTCTTTTACGAATGCTTCCGAACACTTCCCAACACTATGTTCGTCTGCCCGTCCGTGCTTTAGGTTAGGTGCTATACATTTGATATTTACCAGGTGAATGTCCAACCGTACTTTCACTTTTCAGATATTTAAGATCTAATTTGCTTCGTCCAGTATGATCCACACAAAAATACAAAATGATGAGATCCGCAAAACTTCATGGCTAACACTTAATCAAATAAATGAGACTATTTGTCACTGAAAATGACTTATTCAAAAGGTCACAAAAACCAGATTTACAAACAAAATTTACTTGCATTTATTTTCACAATCATATTTTAAATCACACACTCGACTTACCCGAATTACAAAAGACTCTAAATCTATTGGGTTCGTAAACATACGTGACAAAATTTAAAAGCGATTACAAATTAAATCCTAATCTTCCCTAATACTACTTAAATCTACCCACAACAAATTCAATGTTGAGCAAACCCCACAGACGAAAATTTAAAAAAAAAAGTTGTATGCAGAAAAAAAATAACAACTGAAACAAAATGTTATAAATGATTGTCTTAACCAGACGCATTTACAGTCCCATTTTCAGAAAACGCAAATTTTAGTTGCTAAACATCATCTCGAGAAGTAATTCATCCTTCCAACAATCAAGACTGACACACCTTCAAGGTCTATTACAAAAAATCAAAACAAGCAGAAGTGGAATGTGGAATGCATTCATAGATTGTTGATTAGTAGGACTTGATTAATGGGAAAAACAATCGCATTTTTGCAACAGCTTCTTTTCTTCCAATGGCACAAAATTTCATTTTAGTGCATAAGAAAATTTTTTTTTCATATCCGCACCTACGTGAAGTGGGTCGGAGCAAATCAATTCTTGTAATAAAAAGTACATAATAAATATATAGGTAATTCGTGCATAAATTATTTGTTAATTGTTTATTTAAGTGTTATAATTGAATATTCAATGGTATTAATATTGACTGTTCACTAATTGCATAATAAATGTACCTTAATGTTTAAACAAAAATAATAATTATCATACTCGTTATTTGCATTTTACGACGAGAAAAAATCGTAATTATTCGTGTTGTTTCGTATTTGTGGTCAAATTTTCGAATTATTACTAGTAGGTGCCATTTTTTTGCATTATCACATTTTATTGGGATTTTATTACGGGATTACGCGGATGCGCTTAGTTATTAGTCCCGCTACTTTCACTAGCCCGGAGACATTTTGAATGTGAAATAGCATTAATAAATACTGATTACGTAACATTATTACCTAATTAATTATATCAATTTCCGTGCGATAACTGAGATTTCCCCTGAGATGCCAACGGTACAGCGCCATGACAAAAAAATGGCTAGACGCCTTTTAATATTCATTTACTAACAAATAATTGTATGCTGACCACGGCGCCAGTAATTTATCCATCGAACAATACATATTTTATCAAGAAGGATGTCGATATCCTTTATTCGTCATTGTTTTACTTAACTTTTAATTTAGTTACTCTTTGTACTTACGCGTAATTATCAACTATACTATAAACTTGACTGACTGTTTCAGAGAAGTTGTAATACATTTTTACCTTATTCGGTACGTGCCTTGTGTTGGGAATGACTGTTGAACCAACATAAAGACTCGACGGTCAGTGTCTAATTGATTATCTATATCCGGAAAAAATTGATTAATGTTAAGACCAAGAAGTAATAGTCAAAGCATAATTACCTTCTATGGGCAAATTACAGTGTTTTTGTGTAACACGCAAATGAAGTAATAATTTTGTTTTTTTTTCCAGATTTGTCCAAAAACCGATTTAATGAGCTTCCAGAAGAAATTACCGAATTTTTGTTTTTGGAACGATTGCAGTGCCATCACAATGCCATACGTCAAATTCCGGACACCGTTAGTAATCTTCAATGTCTCAATTACCTCGACCTTAGCCGAAATCACTTGACTGTTCTTCCAAAAGAGATCTGCCAGTTACCTATTCAAGTAAGTATAAGTATTTTATTAATAAAAATGAAAAAGTAAGAAGTTCAAACTAATACAGTTCATAAAATAAAATTCTAACTCTAACTGCTCCACAATACGTTGGGTTTCCGCGTATTCCATCCTTTCCCCGGACCACTCTTGCTACATGAGCAAGAACACCGGAGCCGCCGATGAGATCACGCCTTCATCCAGCATTCGTATTGCTTACATAAGTAATTTTTTTCGTGCTTTCATTTGAGTGTTATTGTTTTCTTGAAAAAATGTTTAAGCAATGAATACAATTTACAACGATAAAATCTTGGGGTTTGGGTTTAGGGGTTTGAGGTAAATGGTTAAAAAACATACATTCACGAAAACACAATTTGCATTGATAGGAAAAGGAAGTATTCAACCTAGTATGCAACTTTATTTGCAAATGAACCAAACGCAATGTATAATGAATTGCTGTCAGACACTAAAAGAAAAGTAATTGTGTTTGTACTGTATTTTCATCAACACCCTGTATAATAAAAACGAAACGAACTGCATTACTCTAGTATGTTAAGAAGTTTCAGGTGCCAGTTTAAACTCTACTGGCACTCGGTGTCCAGTGTCCACAAACACGAACCTGGTGCAAAATTGAAATAAAAATGGTCTTCCCTCCAGATGTACTCTGCACGGACCGGTTATATAATCCAAGTTTGAGATCGTTTGTTGGAAATGAAATTGGCCTTCAGATGTACTGTGCACGGACCGGTTACAGAATCCTTGTCTGAGTTACACCGTGGAAATGTTCAACTATCTTGTTTTCTTTCTTGGAAATGCTGCGAAAATCTTCGTCTACGGCTCGGCGATGGCTCGATGGATATGATTTCTCGGTTTTGCCTTAATTGCTTTGTTCGGGATACATCAAGTGGACGGCAGCAATTACGGTTGCTTAACCAATGCTCTTTCCTACTATTTGCACTCATATTTTTAGGTACCGCAGTTATAAGTTCTGACTCAAGAAACGCTTTTCTTATAACGATGAATTGTATAAATACACACGTAATGCAGTATACATATTCATTCACTTTATTTACATCTGAATTCTACACCGCGACTGTTACTTTTTCATAATTGCGTTTTAGCATTGACTGAAGGAATCGAGATAGAGGCTCAATGCCTATACTTGAAATCGTTGCGTACGTAGGATCTGAGATTTACACGGCGCTTATGGAATCTCAGATCCCGACGGCAAGTTTCCAGTCGGCGTTCCAGTACGTTGGATAAGGAAGGGAAATGCTTAGTATGGAGGTTCCGCCTGTACCTGATTCCTTCATTCAACGGTTTTAGTCTTATGACGGTTACATAAAGCAAATCAACTTGGGTTATAAATAACTGAAATAATTAATTTCCTTTCAATGCTAAAACCCACATTCGCACACACAAGGGTATCGTTTCGTATCTATATTTAGATTATTCATTTCTACTAAACTGTACAGTTTTCTGTATTCGTTCCAATGGTCAGTCTAAAGCCCTACTTTTATAATTTTTCAATAGTTCTACATACGAAATCGATCGCACGTAGATTTTACCGAAAGAGTTTATCTCTATTGCATTTCCACGATAATCCTTCCTGAATGGGTTTGCGAAACGTCCGATTAATTTGACTTCCGATGAAACTGCTGCGTTCTCAGGTCACAACGCCAATAACTTACAAAAACTAGTTAATAAATTCGACAATAATATCAACACTGCGGAACATTGGCTTATTACACATGTGCACAATCACGATGTCGAGTGTTAGTGTCGCGAAATTGCAGCCGGTTTGCTTGGATTGGCGATTTTTATGAACTTTCCTTTCGCCATTCATAGATTTTGGGTAACTACTCCCCTGAAAGTAAAGGGTTTTTACAAAAATATTTAGATATATGTATAGATTTTTTTCAAAAATGTAAAGTTACATTACATGCGGGTCGTAGTTCTGTAATTTCACCGCCTTTATCTCCAATAGTTTCTGAGATTCCATGCTTGACATAAAAAAACCCTCTCACTGCATATGTGGTACGGTGGTATGTTATTTACTTTTAATTCCCCACCCTAATAATATAAAAATACTTAGAAGGAAAAATGATTTTATACACACATCCTTCTTTAATCTTGACTTTGTGGTAGTGTAGTAGATAAGCTTCTGTAATTATGTCAACATGTACGCTAACTTGTAAATGTAAAGGAATCGCTACGGTTACCTTCAAAAGGGTTTTTTTTTTTAAATTGACGATTTATTTGGAGGTACATCAACCTTTGTTTTTAGCACCTTAAAACTACATTATTATTTTTTACAGTTTATTGACCAGGTTGGTCACTTTAAGGTACTGGACTGTGGCAGTAAGTGTGGCGGAGTCATTTGAATTTAGGGCTTCAGTACCAGGCTAACTAAACTGTTAGAACCAGAAAATCTCTTTTGCAATGTTAATTAAAATCGTTTGATTTGTGTGGATACCGCTCTCTCCACCTGTTGAAACTGAAGTCTGAAAGTAATAATACATTGGCCAAATTGAAATACAAAAATGAATAACTATTTTATTACACATGTAGAAGCGGGTGTAGAAGGTTAAAGTACTTCTTTCAAAATCATTGCAATTAACGAGGTCTTAAATTTTATTACGCTTTACAATTTTAACACTTGTAATAAACTCTTAACAGCGCTGTTTCTGGCTATTACGGAAATTAAAATCCCGCACACTTTTACTACTCATTTTTATGCCATTCCCATTTCTTTAATGACGTTTTCTTTTCCAGATATTGTTAGTTTCAAACAATAGGCTAGCGTGTTTACCTGACGAATTAGGACGGATGTCGCAGCTAACAGAGCTGGACGCTTCGGGTAACCAGCTAACGCATCTCCCGCCGCGGATGGGCGATCTGCAAAATTTGAAATCGCTCGTAGTACGAAGTAATTTATTATTATGCGTTCCTCTCGAGATTACGTACTTGAATCTTACACGATTAGATCTAAGAGCAAATCGAATTAGCACACTTCCAGTAGAGATGATCAATATTACGTCGCTTGTAGAACTTTTCATCGAAGACAACCCCTTAACGAGTCCCCCTGCGAGCGTGAGTATACCGAAAATGTGTGGGAAATGGAACTGACAATCCTCTTGCAGTTGTGTAAGCGAGGAAGAATACATATCTTTAAGTATCTTGAGACTGAAGTTATTAAATTAGAGCGTAAAACCGGAATTAGTGGTAATAATACTTTAAGTCGAAAATCTAGGCGATCGTCTGGAACTTCTGGCCCACCTGCACATTTACCTGAACGATTAAGGCAAAAAAGGCATAACGTCGATAGTGGCTACAGTACCAGCGATGGTTTAGATAAAAGATGGTCGCAAGAAATCGCTCGTAAGTAGTCCTTTTTGTTACAGTATGTTCATTTTTAGTGCTCGAAGATTTTTATTTTCTTTAATTTCATTTGGTTTTGTATTTTTTAATATTTTTTGAATGAATACTTTTTCTGTTTGTAGTATCGTTTTCCTTCACCAGCATTATGTTTTTTGTCTCATATTTTTACTTGTCGTAGGTATTTCATTCTTTCTCCTCCTTTTTGCCCTTTTATGTCTGATCTTTGTTATCTATCTCTATTAATTTGGTACGTCACACCAAATGATGAAAGAAGTGAAAGAAAATGTGAATTTTCAGCCGACACAGAGAAACATTGGACATCTTCACCAATCTTATCACGTGCTTACGAACTTAATGGTACAAATTCGCCTAATTCGACACCTTCAACGATATCACCTGCTCCTGATACAACAATAGATGATGATCTTTCATCAAAATCACTATTTAATGATTTTGACAGGAGAGAGGATAGTAAGACTGTACGAGATTCTAATAGGTAAGTACAACCTGTTTGGACATACCCCCTCTCCCTCACCAGGGCTCTATATCAATTCAAGGATAGCATCAACAATTTGCATAAGGTAAAGAGCTTTTTATATTACAAGTATAAAATCGTTTCTTATTTAAATGAGTAGGAATTAAAAATGTATTGTGGGGTGGTTGAGTCTGCTTATTGGATCCATTTGTAATTTTTGAGACTCGCTCATTCAAGGACAAATATATAAAGCAATATTTTGTGCATAAATTAGAAGTTAATTAAGGACACTTAAAGCGAGTCTTTTCAATTTAATTTATAAGCCATGATTTATAGATACAATGGTGAATATACATTATACGGGGTCCTGCAACAGTGGTTTTTCCTAGCTCATGCATTTTAAACAATATTTTTAAAAAAACCTTTTGTGCAGTGCAAATGTCAATTATAGATGGCTGCGCATCTATAGAAATTAATTTTGAATGTACAGGGTGTTCCATTTTTACGGTTTAAATAAATAACTGATTTTTTTTAAATGGAACACCCAGTAAATTTTTAATTGTTTCGATCCCATTTGTTAACTTCCACATTGAAACCTGATTTTTTGTCAATATTGCCATCCTATTAATTTTTTTCCGAATAATTCCACTTTGATGAATCATTGCTACCTTGTTTTTTGAAGTTAAGAAATAAATTTGAGTAACAATGTTAATCCGAGTAAAGGGCAACACTTTGATAATGAGAAAGTTGGATTTAGTGATACAGGATGTTCATGAAATTTCCGAATTTCAAAGTCAAACTATTTTATTTTGTTACTCGATAGTCTTTTGTGTCCTCTTCAAGTTTTATAAGGGATGCTCTGTGTCTAAACCTCTTAGTTTTTAGGTTTAGTTATTCAATATTTTTCAAGTACTGAAGTGATCCGTCTTTAATGAATTGCAATGGGTATCAGAACGCTATGTAAAAGTTAATAATTTAGCGATTTATCTAAATTAATATTTCTCAACGAGCGTTGCAAGATCTTTCTTAAATATTAATATGGGTCACTTCATAAATGGACGATATTTATTTGACGCAGTTTCGATGCTACACATTTTCATAACTTTTCACATAATCAAAACTTGAATACGGTACTGATTGTATAAACAGAAATGCTTGGGCTCGTTAACGTTTCCAGGAAGTAATGAATAAAACCCCAAATGGATATTTAACTTGTAAAAGAAGCGTTCGGGTAGGTAGTCAAGCTTACTCATTCACAGGTGAAATATGTAGACATATGCAAGTTTAACGAGCAACTCCTTAGAAGAAAATGTACAATGTTGTTCCATGAGTAGAGCTTTACTAAAAATATACACACTCGATCAAATTGAATCTTAGAAGAGAAATATGAAATGTAGTAAGGCATTTATTAGTTATATTCAGTTCGAATCCATTGTAGGAATATTGCAAAGGTAATTTCTTTTCATTTATATTGAATAATTGAATTCAATACGTAATTTAAGATTGTTTTTGTTTATAAGTCACAAAACTTAGTGGTCTAGTTGCCTCGAAAAGGGTGAGCCAATGCCGCCGTTGGGGACGTGGTCCGAAGACAGACTTAATTAAATTTAACAGACCGCAGGAAGTTTGGAAACTAATACCAGTCCGCGTTTCCGTGGTCCATTGGTGTCGAGTGGTGTTTTATACTACAAGACACAACGTCTATGGTCCTTACAATATCATCTAGGAGCCCTGAATCTGGGAGAAGGTGACTGGTATAATTATTAGTGTATTTTACCTACCCATTAATTACTTACGTTTATGTATTGGAGTAGGTCGTGATAATAATAAACAAAAGTATCATGGCTTACTCCTGTGTATAAACATGTAATTAATTAATAGGTAGGTACTTTTGTGAAAAGTATTGAATAATCTCAAAACTGTGAAGTTTAGATACAGGACGTCTCTTATAAAAATTGAAGAGAACACAAAATACTATGGAATAGCGAAATAAAATACAGGTAGTTTGATTTGAAAAAAAAATAGTTATGGCACTTTGAAATTTCGGAAATGTTACCATTTCATTTGGAACACCCTGTATCACTAAATCCTACTTTCTTATTATTGAAGTGTTGCCCTTTACTCGGATAACATTATTGCTCAAATTTAGTTCTTAACTACAACAAACAAGGTTGCTACAATCAATAAAAGTGAGGCTTGTTTAACTACCGTTTGCATCGACAAATTTAAGCGGAGCTTAGCTTAAGCGTAGCTAAAAATCCATGGCAACCATTGTCTCAATAATCGTTGTCATGGTTTTTAAGCTACACTCCGCTTAAATTTGTCGGTGCAAACGGCCATAAGAGTAATTATTCCGAAAAAAATTGTAAGATGGCAACATTGACAAAACAAAAAGGGAATAGGTTTAAATGTTCCTGAATTGAACTGGAGTAGCAGGTGGGGGGGGGGGGGAGACCCAAGTCGGTGCAAAATTCTCATTTTTTATAACTTCTAGTTTTGATACAACGTTGGTTAATGGCATGGAAGATAAAAGTCGCCCATTGACTCAAATTCAAACTTACAAGTAAGTCGAAAGTATTGTACTGTGTATTTGAAACGATAATTAACAATTTTTAGAGAGTACAAGGAGGCACTTCGACAGCAGCGGGCGCAAGATGTACCTTCAATATACCGTACAAGAGAGCACGATGACCACAACTATAAAACGGAACCAAACACTCCTACGCATCACATGTCGCCATCAAGAAGTGCTCTGGCAACATCGAAGTCAGATCCGACGCCACTAAATTCTGTTTTAAGTAGCCCTAAACATGTCTTCGACGATACTAGTCCGAGAAAACCCGTACTAAAAGTGTCCCCGTCGAAAAATCATGCAAATTATCTTCAATCAAACGGCAATACGATGAATGGTACAAATAAATACATGCAAGACTATATAAAGCCCAAATCTCCTCTGAAAAACTCCACAGGCATTATGGTGCACAATAATGTACCGCCGACCGAAACGACCGCGGTGACTTTTATCAATGGTAAACCAAGCAGTCCACGGATAGCGAACACAATAAGTTACTTTAATGGCGCGGCGAAGGGTGCAAATGGTTTGAAGACAAATCGCAGCGTGTCGTGGAACGAAAGTGTTCCTACCGAAAAAATTAGCTTTACTATGCGCCGAGAAATAGACAAGGCGAAAGAAGAGTCGGAGATGATCGACCAGTTGCGTAATGTAAGTAATTGGCCTCAATATAGGTTGCTCTTTTAGCATTTAAAGCTTGCGATTTTTTCAAATTTTTCTTGGTGATAATAGTAATTAAACATAGCACTTATTCATTGCCTTAGCTAGGTGAATGGAATAGTAACTAGACTTTTTAAGAACGTTCCCTGGTAATTTGTATGTTGTAAACTTGGTATGTCTGTTGCTAAGATTTCCTGGGAATTTGTTGATAAATCTTTTTTATGACAGACAATCCATAGAACTTTATTATAAACCAACCATCTTCGAAATTATCCTAGAAATTATGAAAAGTAATTTTGCTCAAATACTCCACCATTTTGTAAGTAATACTACTGAATCGAAAACTGCAATTAAAAAGTTAGTTAGTTAGTTTTATGATAAAAATAGGTTAGACAAAAATTGTAGATTATTATGCAATTATCTATAAAAATTGTTCTTACACTTTTTCCCCTAAGATTGAGTATTTCTGAGAAAAAGCGATTGACTATAAAGCTGCATTCCCCATAACATGCGTGACTACGCTGCCTATGCACATCATTGGACAAATAATATAAGTGAAACTATTAGTCTGCGTGACTAATACATTAATATTGAATGATAAGTGCGCGTCTTTCTGCTTTTTTTGTTATGGTCCCAACAAAATGCCATTAGTCTTCCACATTCTCTGGTATTGAAAGATGTGGTGCAGTAGGACGTTGATTATCCGAACTAATTGGGACCGGTCGTGCTTCGGATAATCAAAAGTTCAGTTAATCAAACAGTAGTTTCAAAATACAATCCTGTATGAAACAGGATGGAAAAAAATGAGTGCAAATTTGAATCAACTTGATTATGTTTTCAATTAAATAAATTGTGTAGTAAACTTGTATACACTATCCCAGAAGAATGGGGTTGGAAGTTAATTGATAATGTCTTGGAACCAATCCACACACTACTTCCACCTTCACCAGAGAAGCTCCTTAATACTATTTTTTGCAACTGCAAAAAGGGGTGTAATTCGAAATGCGGCCGCAAAAATGTAGGTTTATTTTGTTCACCAGCATGCACCAGTTGTCAAGAACAATCTTGCTCAAATTTTAGATCTTCAACAAGAGAAGATCCTTACATCGACGACGAAACACCTGATGTACCACTGTTTGAACAATTTACGTCGACTCAGGAAGAAGAAAACGAAGAAAAACAAGAAGTTCATGGAGAAAGAGAAGACGAAAAACAAGAATAAATTGAATAAGACCTATTATTTTACTAGGATTAAATAAAATAGACCGAAGAGTAGGCCTACCGTGGAAACCACGTTAAAAAAAACGCGCCAAGTACACTACCTCACAGGTGGCGTGGAAACGTATAGTATAGAGAATATCCTTTAGTAAATATTGGAATCGTTTTTTCTCAGAAGTACTGAGTCTTAAGAGAAAAAGTGCAAGGACATTTTTTGTATATAATTGCATGATTTAAAATTTGTGTCTGGGCTATTTTTATCATAAAACTAACCGCTTCACTAAAAAAATCCAGAAAACCCATTTCTGCGAACTTATAATGGTATCCCTAATGTTCATGTGAATTTTCAGCTTCTTGGGAATTTATGCAAGGATACCCCTATTTTTTGGGCTAACTTGACCGGACTATGGTGCATTTAGAACTTTTGTAGAGAATCTAATAATGTGTCATATGATGTAATAACATACAGGGTGTTCCATATAAAAATGTCAAATTTTTGTTATCTAAACGCGATGTTGTGTTGTGTTATATACAGATTTGGATTCAGTAGAAAAAAATACACAATTTTGCTAATTCAACAGTTTTTCTTACTCTACAACTAAGAAAGTTGTAGTGCCGACTTAATATAATATAATTAACATCTTAACACTATTATTATACAAACAGCAAAGGAGCTAAAGTATTCATGTTGCAGATAATTGAAGCCCGTTTGAAAATGGCTCTCCCAGATGACTTATCGTCGGCTCTAACGGACGGAGTGGTACTGTGCCATCTAGCGAATAACATTAGGCCTAGATCGGTGGCTAGTATTCACGTTCCCTCCCCGGCAGTTGTAAGTTGTTTGACGTTGTTGTTAATTAGGTTGTAATTGTGTAAATTCACAGCCAAAACTGACAATGGCGAGATGTAGGAGGAATGTAGACAATTTCATCGAAGCATGTCGGAGGATAGGTGTCGATGAGGTGAGTTAACTTTAATTTTGTGAGTAGTTTGTGTGTTGCATATGCTGACAAGCAAAGTGGCACTATATTGAAATTGAAGTGTATTTTTGCTGGCCGGTGTATTAAACAATGCTTTTTTTCTTTGAAACAGAGAGTGAGACTGTGGGTTGGTTGCAGGGCCGACTATGCAGTAGTGTAGATGTTACCGAAGCACTGGCAGGACGAGGTTTGCCACGCCTGCTGGACACGGTGGAAGCGCTCTGCCAGGTAGAAGTAACAACACTGAAAATGTCACCAGTTCGAGGTCAACACGATACTGCAGTCTCACTCCTGCTTCTTACTGTGTTTATTAGTACTGTCGTATTGCTGATCCTTTTCCCCCCTCCTGACTAAATTTAAAATTTCCCCACGTCTCAACGAGCTTACAATTTTTATGAAAGAACAGTAAGTACTATAATTTTGATCATAATTTATCGGACCTGGAAAATGTAGAAATATTTATTTTTAAGGTATATGGTTTAATTTCAACAGAGACTAAAGATTAGTTACATTTTTAGGATTAATGTTATATGTTAAATGTTTATCTTTTGTACTTAGTAGAAAAAAAAGAGTAATTTGTTCTGTAGCTCTCAATGAATTAATACATCCTCCTTAAGATGTGATCATGGGTATTATAGGTCGCATCAAGCATACAGTGTGTTCCAGATCGCGTGGGATTTAATCCACCCGATCTGGGACACACTGTATAGGTTATGTGAGTTTTAAAACAAAAGTAAGTTACAGACTTAGACCTCAGTTTAGGACTGTTCCCTCCTTAATGTAGTCATAAAAGACGACGAAATATTGTTTATTTTAAAGTCTGTGAATTGAAAGAGTTCACTTCTTTTAGTTTTGTAATGATAGTCATTTGGCCAAATAAATACTAAGTGTTGGAAGGAAGGAGGTGGAGTTAGCATTTCTAATTAAGTTGTATTGACTGCATCACTTTTCATATGAAAATCCACACTACACATTGTAGTATGTTTGAATGTTAACAAAATGTCTGATAACCCAAATAGGGAACATTCAAAAAGTACAATAAATCAGTGGCCATAACAAACATATTATGTACAGGGTGTTTTTTGGGAGCCTTAGTTGAACGTTTCTGGGAAAATGAAATAGGTAGGTTTTTTAAAATTGTATTTAGAAGACCTTCGAATCGATGTAAAATATTTTCAAAATGGTGGCACTTTCGGAAATACGGGAAGTAGCTAGTAACTTCGTTATTTTAAATGGTAACTCCTATTTTTTATTACATTTTTTGATTCTACTTAGGATTTCAATTCGCTAGATATCCACCTGTCAATATCTGCAATTTATGGATTTCAAGTTATTTTGACTTTTAAAAAGTGTGTATCCCATTTCAAGTGCCACTATTTTGAAAATATTTTACATCGATTCGGTCTTGAGAGTAGGTAACTCTCAAGGACAAATTTTCAAAAACCTACCTACTTATTTCACTTTCGTAGCAACGTTTTACTAAAGCTCCCCAAAAAACACATTGTATAATAAGGCATACATTATTTTAATTATACAAATGTAAAACACTATTTTCCAATGCCAAGAAGATGAAGACCTCAAAAGTAAAAATGCGCTGCCACTCTAAATTTCCCACTTACAGGCGTGTAAACAAATTGGATGGTTAGAGAGGATCAAAACTAACAGTCTTTAAGCGAGAGGTAATTGTATATGACTTCCGTGTTTAGAGTAAATCACATCAACTTTTTTATTTCTTAAGGACGCCATATTGGATTTTTATATCACTTGATGGACAAAAAATTACAAAAGCAGTAATACTAAACACTAAATTTTGAATTATTGGCTTTAAATATTTCTTATGATTGAAATCAAATTCATTTGTTTATTGTCTTAGGGAGGGTCGACATTTTTGTTATGTCCTTTATTTTAACTAAAATCTCTCAATTTCAGTTAAAATAAAAAATTGTCGAACCTGCCCATTATATGGGGATAAGAAATACCATCGTAAACCTAAACCCAAAAATTCAAGATTGATTCAAATGAAACACTGTGTTTAGTAGCACATGTTACTTTTTTTGTCCATCAAGTGATAAAAAAATCTAGAATGGCGCATTCTCAAAAATTACATTTTTCGGTTTGTTTGGCTATTACTAGAGCTACAAGAAACTTTGAATGGGAAAATTACTCAGCAAAAATTCTACATATCGTTGCACTTTGTATCTGTTATGGTTTACGAGATTCCCATAGTGAAGTGAAAAAACTCACCCTGTATATTTCCCTCGATTAATTAATCATTCTAATTTAAAATAATGTATTTCGAATAGAAAATTTGCTGATCTTGATCAAAAGCATAATTAAAAGTACATAGTTTAGTAAGCGTCTTGTTGGGCGAACTGAAACAGTTTTCTATCTTTTGTTTGCGTTTAATTTAGTTTTTTCTTTTTCGGAATTTTTTGTTGAGAACATTTTAATTTAATTAATTTAATTTTAATTTTTAATTATCTGATGGATATGGTTTAAAATAATTATTCAAAGTATCATTTTCATTCAAAAAATGTAAAGGTATACTGGGTATTTATTTAAAATTTTTTTTGGTATCCTGATCCTTGGATACTCAATTGTTTTTGATTTGATCGCTGTTATCCAGCTGTTTGGATTAAAGAGGAAAAAGTATTGGTTTTGGTTTTTGATCCCCTCTATCAACCAATTTTTTTTATACAGGGTGGAGCATCTAACACCCCTCGGATAATAATTCCTTTACCTTAAAAGATAGCGAAAAAAGTCTTAGAGTGAAATTGTACACAGTTATCGTCTCCATGTTTTAAAAAAAACTGAAAAATTTGCCAGTTTTTCGAATTTGTTTTGAGAGAAACTAAATCGCGTCGGCGCGGCGGTTAAGTTAGGAATTGAGACCCAGGTCAAGACCTCTTCTTGAGTTAAACGCTATTTTTCGAACCCAAGTGTGCCATTTTAAAAAAAATTTAAAAAATATGGGTAACATTTTGTTCATTAAAAAAGTGTTGTGAGGTCTGCGATCTTGGCAGCAACCTTACTGGACTCCTACAGCCAATCCATGAATCTGAAAATCTTATATTCCCGAATCGCTGTAATGTGCAGGACCTCTGTCGTGTTGGAAAACCATTTCTCGTGGAGCGGCTACAAGGACATTCTCCAAGAGTTCCACTCGCTGCTCACATCATTAGCAAACAATTCTTTTAATTTGTTTGTGGGGGAATAGTCTCATCACATCGCACATAAACTCAAAAAATGAAGTGTATACCGTAATTCCTTTTTGAATTGAAATTATAGGTCCTTGAAATTATAATTTGTAGTGCTTTAACTTACAGTTGGATTTATGCATTTTGGGTTATTTGCCACCTTTCAGAAGTGGTAAATGGTCACTAAAATCGAGGTCTTGTACTTGTGATATACTATTTATTAATTCCGTGCAGCTATAAGGAGGTCAAATGGCATGCTTGAATTATTTTCTTGCACAGTACTTCAACTATTAAGGGATGAATTCAAAAGTTTTTTGTTTAAAATGGAATGAAGAATTAATTGATGGAATTTGCTTACGTTTTCATACAAAAAAATGAAGTGCTTTTATTTTTTTGGAGGCGTTTCTAATTGTTTATACTTATTTTACTATTTAATGGTGCTGCAGCTAAGTTATGATTGCAACTCACTCAGTGTGAGTTTCCTTAAGTACGTATAATTTCAGCAAGAAATGTAACAGATGTTTGAAATTCGTACCTGACCAATTTCATCTACGAATTACTTAGTGTGATTGGGTGTCTTTAAAAGTGTTACGATGTATTTGATAAATTCGGCGTACTTAAACATAATTCTTAAGGATAGTAGATTTGTAAATTGAGTGAAAAAAGCTGTGCCTCAAGTAGTTATAAGGAAGTAGTAAGTGGTTGGGATGCGGCCAATTTTTTATGACATTTAATATATTTGATACAAAAGACTAAGTTTAAGTAAGAAAAAATTCAGACTATTAAACAATTTTTTTTCACAATATTTTATGTCTCATCTTTGTTAAGGGATAGTGTAAATACACACAGTAGAATTTTTCTCTGTAGCATGTGTGTAAATTTATTAACAGAGCAATTGTGTCTATTATTAAGTACCCACTTCAACGGCTTTGTAATTGTTTCCCTAAACAAAACTCAAAGTAGTCATAAAATACTAATATTTTTTTTCTGAAAAGAAGCTGGGTATTGTACAGATACCATTGTAGATAAAACCTAACATATATGTATCTGAACCACATAATATTTACACCAAAGTTTGTTTTTGAAATGGTCAATAAATACATTATAGTTCAGTTGTTGATATAACACATATTTGCCATGAATACAACTAAGTGCTAAACATAGACTTATATCTAGTCACTAGCGGTAGCTCTCAGTATTACCTATTCCTATGTGAAGACTGCTACTTAGTATTATGAGTAGTATTTTCAGGTATGTGTCGTGCTCAAAGATTACCCATAGTTTGTCGCATACAGCAATTTTCAAACTTGGAGCATGAATCCATTTTAAAATTGGATAGTCTTCTGAGCAAGACACATACTTGTAAATAATGGCACTTATTTATACACAATCACTTTATTCTCCACGCATACAAGTGCCATGAAAAGTTTTTTTAAATATATAAACGTTTTTATACATATATATTCACAAAGGTATTAGGGTAGCAAGATCCAAAGGTTTTTTATACAACTGTGTTAATGTAAATCGCCAATCATTCCATTTGTACAATTTCTACCAAATATGCGTGTTAAGTTTTTTTATTTATTATTTTGAATATATGTCGGTGCTTTAGGGGTAGATTTAAGTTGCCTTAATTTGTTGTAGCTCTTTAAAATTTTAAAAAAAGTGTATATTTTTATTGTTACGCATTTCTTTACTCTATCACTTAGGAGTATTATGTATTTCAGTATTTTTTGCAGCTTGTTATTAATAAAATAGATATATTATCAGTGTGTCTCACTCTCATTTCACTCGAAATAACTGATAGTGAACGCTTCACAACAAAACTATGCAAACAAAATTTTTCCAATGGACTGTAATTAACTCTATCAACAAACTTGCAAAACAAGTGTATGTTGTAATTAAGGATCAATGTGTTGTTTAATGTAACAGACATGGATTTGTCAAGCAGTAACAACAAAGGTTGTTGGAAATATTCATTTCCATTGGCTGTGTTGTTGTGTTGATAAATCATGTACTTAGCCAGTAGACAATTGAAATTCTAAGTTGACACTTGTCGATAAATGAAAAAGAAAAGGTGTGTTTCGATTGCTTACCTCCTCCATCTGAAGAGTCGTTTCATTCTGAAGCAATGGTGGATATGATACACTTATACTTTTTAGAACTCATAGTGTCTTTGACCCAAGATAACGTTTACCTTCCGCTCTTAGGGTAAGCATTTTCCAACTCATATTGGAATATACGAAGTTTTTTTTTATATACAATTGTATGGTAACAACAAAAGAATTTTTTAAGATCTTTCCAAAAATGTACTGTAGGTGATGCATTTATTTGCGCCGGTTCCTCACTATTTCATTCTTGATTTATTGATCGTCTTTCGTTCCAGAACAATATAGCAAAAAAATAGGTTACGAGGAAACCAGATTTGCAAACCCTTCGAAAAACTTATCGACCGGAGCGTCCTTTTTGAAACAGGAAAGGAAAATCCTTTTACCAGCATGGTAATCATGAACGAAACCAGTACACTTCTTCCTAATATAAGCTCCCAACAGCTTAACTGGTCAAATTATTCTTTGTTCTCACTGTTGGTAAAAATGTTGCCGGTCTTTCTTTCCCTGTGGTTTGGATTCCTTTGGGGCCACGCCACAGTCAGTTGAGGCACATTAATTAAACGGCATACAGTTTCCAATTTGAATTATGGTGTGAGATCTTTATCATTTGCCTTTTTATTGAGTTTGTTTCTTATTTGAAACATCATTTGAAGATCAAAAGCCAGAAGCAATGTTTAATTGACACATAATGTTTCATTCGGTTCTGTTTCTGCTTTTGGTTCTGTTTTCATTTAAAAAAAAGAAAATGTCTAAACCAACAAATAACCTACCAACGCAGCTTACCATCAACCGCTACTTTCTGCTACCAGTACCAAGGTGCATTTGTTTTTATGTCAAGTCACGTTTAGAAACTTGCTAATTCGCTTGACATAGTGGTTGGATTATGAGTAGATGCTAGATTATAACACAGAGGGCTCCTGGTTCACATCTGTGTTAGATGAGTATCTGTTTAAAGGATAGAGTTGGCACAGCTGCCTTGGCTCAAACCCATCTCAGTATAACAAGGAAATATAGTTACTAAGAGCATACTTAATATTAAAATTACACAGGCTGTTTGGAAAGTAAGAAGTGCAAATGAAAAGAGAAAGTGGAATGGTTATTATACGTTATTATATTACTATTACAGTTTAGGACAATGGAGTAACCCTTCCTTTCTTGTAGTATCAATTTCCTACATTCCCACCTTGCTAAATACATGCTATCTTTACACATTGTGTTATACCGTACTTTATTGTAGCATTTAGTGTGTTGTTCGTCCGATGTCCTGGAAGGAAGGGGACTAGTACAAATTGCCATTACAGTAGCTGAACTTATTCGATTTCATCCAAATAATAAATCTCCACTTCACGCAAATATGGTAAGGGTTTCAATATTAGTTTAGTTTTATATATTACTGTAGATTAGCTTGCACTGATAGTGCAATCTTGGAAGTTGTGATTCAAGCTAGAGGTTCTTCCCGTATTTATTCATTTATTCTCCTCACAAAGGAAGTTTTTTTAAAATAACTGCACAAAATATAAATTCAGAAGTGTCGAAAATTAATTACTTTGTAATTTCATTTTCCACATTTTTTGTTTATTTCTTTAATTATACTCATATGTATTTTTTTAATAATTTAAAGATTATTAATAATAATTACTTAGTTAACTATTTTAAAGTTATAACATTGCAAAATTTGCTTATTATTACCTACTTGTAATATTTCCTTTCTTAAATTCATTTGAAAATACACCATAAATGTCTGATAGATCTCTTGGCGTAGTTATCCCATACAAATTATGTATTATGTTATGTAAATAGAGTAAGATTGGCTTTCCTAATCAAAAAGTACTTACTTACAGTGTTATTTTATTTACCACCTGTTTCAGCATTAGCCTGGATTCTCCGTCGTTTAAATGGAGTGCAGTCTCAATTATCGATACAAGCGAAATAACACCAGATATTTATTTTGGGTCGTCTTCTACACTATGCCAACTGAGATGTATGGCATGCTGGAATTTTTTCAGTATAAGTCTGTAAATACTACTATTTTTTGTATTTTTTAATTATAAGTGAACATATTGTGCCTGTATCTGGTATGTACAGCTTTTTTGGTTTACATGGTATTGAAGTTTGATACCTTCTAGATACCAGTACACTTTCTATACTATATTAGAATTAACTGCCACATCTGAATATTTATTTATTATATAATAACGAAGTCATTCTTCAATACCGTGCGTACTACAGCAACGATATTATAAATTGAGTGCCAAAGATTTTCATTTTCGAAATTTAGTGATGCAATATAAATTTTAAGTATAATTTTTACAAAAAGTATAATTTAAAAATGTAAGAGTTAAGAACTCTCGGAAGTAGTGATTATGTTTTATATAATTTTTAGGTAGATACAATTAATTATTACCAAACAGTATATATACATTCTTCGAATTTATTTGTGATTGATGATAAAACTCTTCTTGGTTAAGTAGGAATTTTATTGATCTCAAAATAAATTTTAATTGAAATTACAGGTCTGCAAAATGTAGGATAGTAATTGAGTTATATATGTATGTCTAGTCAATAATAAAATACATATTTCACTTTTTTTAGTTTATTTAATGTAAAGCCAATTTTACTAATTATTTGAGACCAAGAACGAAGCACCATCTATCTTCCTTTTGTATATAAAATGTATTTGCAAAATTAGAGAATTTTTAGTTAAATTACTAAATTCACCTGCAAATTTTATAGGAACTGTCAATTTTTTTTCATATTTATTGTGCATATTAGAATATGTCTAAAGTGTGTGGTGCTGTTGCTTCAAATCCACCTTAATTTTTTCAATCTCCTTCGCTGCTTGAAAACTCTTTCAGTACGCCAGGCAGTCTGAGGTTTATGTTCCTGGATAGGGAATCAACGTGCTTCATGGCTGAAAATGTGTTGGTCAAAACTGCCATTTCCGGAAACTGGTAACTATTGGGATAAACACATCATCTGTAAAAACTCCTATTGTGGTACTCTGCCTTTGCTTTTCAATTCTCAGATCCCACGTGCCTTGAAATTTTGAAATGAGATGTTTCCATTTTGTTATATAAAGCAATAATAATGACTCATCAAATGGTAAACTTCTTTTTAAATATGCTGCCAATAAAAGGTTTCCCTGGTATCGCCTTTTGTACCTAATATATTTTATTTAATTCCCTTCCTGATTATGTCTCACGTCCCAAGACATAAAAAGAACTGCTAGTATACAGAACGTAGGGTCTTTTTTTAATAATATGTACTATCCAGAATGTGCCATGAAACGTCTTGTTTGTTGCTTTGATTTGAAAGTTTGATGGCTCTAATTATATTCTTTTTCACCAGAGTTAGCAACTGTAAGTATAAAGGTTAGTCAAGATTGCGCGATTGCGGAAGGAGGGGGGGGGGGAGCGTCTCAAAACGTTACAACTCCAACAACTGCAATTTCAATACGATCAATGGGTTTGAATCAGATGCTACTAATTCAAGTAAAAAGCTATTCTAGGGTAGTACACAACTGATTTTTAAATCTCCAACCTAAGGGCATAAATAAACTACTTAGATCAGATAATAAAATTTTAATTTTCCAAAAGAAAGTGTTAAATGTTTACATCACTAGAAGGAGAAAACAAATTGAATGAAGCGCTTCTTTAGTTGGACAAATAACTATTTTAGTTGAGGTGACAGAAAGATAGGCGCTTTGGGGTGCGTACGTGCGTTAGTTTTAAGGCTTTTCCGAGGGCTTTTCTTTGTAATTTTATTGTAGGTACCATTAAATAAATAGGTATAGGTGATTGCCTTCTGCTGTTGATTTAATGGGTGCGTGATGTTGTGGGTTTGAATTTGCAGGTCTTTTGTCCAGGGCAGTAGCGAAACCATCGGAAATAAGAAGGGTGGAAGGGTAAAAAATGTAAAAAAAAACTTGAAATTTTTATAATGAATCAATCACTAAAAGTAGCATTAACACGCAAGTCTTTTCAAGTAACAATCAACCAGTTGAAGAATGAGTCTTGACGGTGAATCTTTTATTTTTACCACCCGCCCATTTTTTTTACAGAAATACATATATTCAAGCGCCTGGAATCCGCATCAAACAAAATCCCGGTGATGTCGGTCTGTCTGTCTATTCTCTAATTTTCGGCTAAACGACTAAACCTGATTGGAATCAAATTTGGTACACATACTCGTACTCTTATAGACATAACAGGAAGAGCTGAAAAGCTTTTGGACAGAAAGCGCATGCGCAGGTGTGCTGGCCATAGCAAATTTGGTAATTTGGCTCAAGCTTTCACTAGATTAGAACTAGATTCAAACCCTGCTCTATTTTTAATACCATGAGTGAAAAAAGCGCATTTCCACTTGCATTCATTTCCCATTTGTAAGGTGTAACTTCTGTTAAAACCGTAAAAATCGGGCCACAATTAATAAAGTAAGCGTTGCATATGTGCAATCCATTTTTGACGTGCTACTTCAGTTTATAAGAAGAACCCTACTCTAAAATTTTAGAAGAATTAGTCTACAAACAACGAATGTGGGTCTGGGCATGCGCAATAGGTAATTATTTTGATTTGCCTTCATTCGAAGTGCCTACATACATTTCATTAAAAAAAATTGGAAATTTTTAATTCGGCATTAGTTTTACCTTTACTGGAGGCGCCTACATACAAATATCTTAACGAATAAGAAAATTGGATTACGCAAATACAAAAGTTATCATGCACAACTGCACCTGGATAGAGACAGACGGGTGGACAGACAGACGGAGATAGACGGGCAGACGGCGATACAAAATTATCAAAAGTGTAAAATTATGGAACACAACAACAAAGTAGCCACAATAGTGCATTTTTGCAAATTTATTTGTAAAAAGTAGCTTTTAATCTCACTTTGGCTGGCTGGCTGGCTGGCAGCAAATGTGGATGCGTAGAAGAACTCTTGTAGAAAGGCAACGGCTGTACGTGTATCTACAAGGCCGTGTAATTTGTCAACCTTAGGGACAGGGCTACATGATGTGAGGTTGGCGACATCTGGGCGTCATTCTAGAGCGTAGTTTACTGACGTGAAGGTTTTTCAGTTTTTTCCGATCTTCTACTACAGTTTTGGTCCGATCCTTTTCAAATTGGTGTCGTTGGAAAGATGTTGTAAACGCGCACAACTCCTGCGTGGCGGAGTTTTGTTTTTTGTCCTAGGGTGCCTTTTACCTTCCGTTGCGAATTTTATCACGCGGTTTAACGTTTCCTAAATCGCTGTATCTCTTTCTCGTGTCGCCAATAGAAGCTCGAGCAATGAGAAGTGCCCCAAAAATTAAGTACTATCTTGTGGAAAGTTTTTAGCGAAATCCACCAAAATGTGGGTGTAATATAAGTATGCACCGAAAAAGGAAATGTGGTAGCCTCCGACAAGATCTAACTGATGGTGAAGTCAAATCTTCAAATGCGAAATGCGGGTGAACGGTAAGTCGGAACTGGATACCGTCAAAGGGAATGTGATAGCCCCTGACACGGTCTTACCACAGATTTAACTGTGATCTTACTGATGCTGGAGTCAAATCTTCAAACGCGAATTGCGGGTGCACGCGGAAAGTGGGAAGCGGGTACCGAGTGAATGTAGTAGCCTTCGACAAGATCTTTTATTGATGGTTCAGTCAAAAGTGGCTAATAGAATACTGATGATCTGCCGCACAAAAATGCGCTGAAGTCCCTTCGATCTCACACGAGGACATTTTTATTTTTGTGGAAATTCGCTAAAAATGAGCCGAGTAAATAGTTAAGTGCTATCTATCTATGCTGCAAGTGTAAATCGCTATCGGCTTATTAGCGACAATGAAAAATAATTAATTCAGTTGAATAAATTTAATCGAATTTCGGAATGATGGTAGTTTCTAAAATGCCAACTAGGTTCCATATAAGGGTTAAAAATTATAATACATTTACTGCGAGTGTGCTGTGTGTGCATGTATAAAATCTGATTAATATTTTAATGCGAATGTAATTGGTAACCATTTCACAAAAATACATGGTTCAGAAAAATTAATCTGTCTCATTTGAAAAATATCATACTTCGTTCGTCAATGTACTTCATCTTTGAATAATTTTATATTCAAAGGCTTCATGCATCATTTTCCTGATCTTTATTATTAAAACTCCTCGTCGCCAATGAAATATCCACCACCAAAAAGCAAACTCTCTCTTCATTAACATTTACTTCAATGCACAAAAATGCGCGTGTCCTCGCGCAACTGCGGAACTCGCAAGCGGTTTCGATTTGCAAAACAACTCGATGCTTGCGAGCATTTTTGAGACAATTAGAACGCGGTTTTTTTAGAACGCTCGATCCAGCTCTGGTACGTATATCTATCTGTACATTATTATATTATTTTCATTCCCAACCAAAACTTTTACTTATTTTTGAGTGAGCGCGAGGCCTTTTTCAGCGTGAGTCCGGGAGTGGCCGCTAAACTCGCTCCACCCTAACGACGGCTCTGCCCATACAAGCGAAAACTTTTGGAGTTATGCAATCGAGGAATCATCAAATCAGGCACAGAGAGTAGTTTAATTTATTCCTATACATAACCGCAATGATGATGCGAACATCATTAGTTCTTGTAATAATGTTAAAACATATTTTATTTCTGCTGTGATATCCGCAGCAGCAATAGTAGTCTCATAACGTGTTTCGGCGTCTGGCGGCTCGAGTTCAAGCGAATGGTCAGTTTCATCCCAAACATCGGGATCAGAAATTATGTAGATGACCTGTACGACAGGAAATAGTATATTGAAAGACAAGTGTTACAATGCGACCTATTGTAATACGACTATCTTGTGGCACGAGTGGCGACGCGAAGCGTAGCCACGAGTAGGCATGGGAATTTTTTTCGATATATCGATAGGTATCGATAGTTATCGATATATCGAATAACAATAGGTAGAGCTAAAAAATCGATATATCGATAGATCGATAACTATCGATATATCGATACTTATCGATATATCGATAACTATCGATATATCGATACTTATCGATATATCGATACCTATCGATATGTCGATAACATATCAATATATATCGATATGTCGATAACTATCGATATATCGATATGTCGATAACTATCGATATATCGATATGTCGATAACTATTGATATATCGATATGTCGATAACTATCGATATATCGATATGTCGATAACTATTGGTACGATAAAATTATGTTATTGTTGAAATTTCAACGAGCGCTACTATTTTTATTAATAAAATCCATTTTCGGGTTTACTCTCGTGTAAATTTACTATTTTTAGTTGCTCGGCATTTCGGAAACTTAACTTTGCTCCCTTTCTCAAGAGAAGCGCTACGTCACATCATCATCCATGCCAAATAAACGCAGTAATAAAATCTTTAGAAAATAGATCTTTTCGTCTTACTGACCATTGCTCAAAAAAAGAAGCACTTCAAAAACTTGAACAAAATGTTGCATCAAAATGGCTACTCTTTAGATAAAATAAAGAAGACAATCAAAGGGTGTAATCATGGCCTATGTATCGGTATCTGATTGATGGTTACAGAGGACCATCAGTCACAAAAAAACAGAAAAAGCTAAGAACACTTCAAATTTAGATATACAGTTTCAATTGATTGACATTTACGAAATCTAACAAAAAACTCTTGATAAAGGTAGCAAAGAAACGTCGAGTAACTATTAATAGTCACTTTATACACGAGAATAAACCGGAAAATGGATTTTATTAATAAAACTCGATAAGATAACTATCCCTGTCGATAACTATCGATACGTCGAATATTTCTCTCAAATGAGATGTGCAATTACCGCTTAATTACAGCGGTAATTGCATTGTATAAAGCTAAAGAGCCCTGCGATAATTGCACAGCTAATATGGTAACTCCATTAAAGTTGCAAGAACTGCATTCGGTTATTTTCATATTTTGTTAAAAGAGCCCTCTTGTCTTGTCGGGCTCTTTCGCCAAAATATAAAAGTAAACTCATGCAGTTTTTAGACACGCTTTCAAAAAAATTATCGGTAATTGGCCCGTATGAATAAAAGTAAGCAAATGCTTATACTTGCAAAATTCAAAGTAAATACTCGTAAGTGCTCCTTCGCACTGGGCGACTTAGCAGCGCTTCTAAGTAGAAGGACAGGACGCAATGCAGCGCTGCTAAACCATGCTAAACAGACCAGTATGAAGGGGCAGTTACGAGTATTTACTTTGAATTTTGCAAGTATAAGCATTTGCTTACTTTTATTCATACGGGCCATTATATCGATACCTATATACCTATTAAAAACTATCGCCATAACGAGAACTATCGATATACCGATACTTATCGATATAGCGGCAGTTATCGATCTTTCGATAGTTATCGGTATATCGATAACCATCGATATTTCGATAATTATCGGCATATTGATAAGTAAAATATGTATATCGATAGGTAAGTACCCGATACTTATATCGATAGGTGAAAACAGTTATCGCCCATCCCTAGCGATAACTATCGACATATCGATATATCGATAACTATCGACATATCGATATATCGATAACTATCGATATATCAATAACTATCGATATATCGATAACTCGATATATCGATAACTATCGAAATCTCGATAACTATCGAAATATCGATAACTATCGATAACTATCGATATATCGATAATTATCGACATATCGATAGTTATCGGTGTATCGATAACCATCGATATTTCGATAATTATCGACATATCGATAAGTAAAATATATCGATAGGTAAGTACCCGATACTTATCGATAGGTGAAAACAGTTATCGCCCATCCCTAGCCACGAGTGTCCGCAAGATAGGAGTATTACAATAAAGCATTGTAACACGCGTTTTTCATACTATTTTTTCTATTTCGGTGCTTTAATTTAATTAAAAAAATCATTATCATAAACTATAGGGAACATTAGAACTAACATGTTTTATGTTGGGAACACTTTTTATGCCGTTAAGTTTTAGGTTGAGAGCGTAGTAAGACTGACATTTTGAAGTTCAAACATGGAAGTACCCAACGAAGTACCTACTTGTACTAACTAGTAACTGCCAACTTAAGAGATGAGTTACAAAAAAAAAAACGACTATAATCACTGTCTTTGTACAACTGTTTTCGGCCGAAAACAGTTGTACAAAATCATCATTGTGACACCGAAATAGAAAAAAGAATTTCTACTTTTGAGTTGAATCCGCACGATTTTTTTTCAAAATCGCGTCAATATTGCTTAATTGCTTTCCTACGAAATGTCGGGCAATTTGCAGAAAAATTTGAGTAGATGAGGTTTCTTTTAAGAGAAACGGGGAAGTTCACTCATAACGCAGATTATTGGTCGGTGCCTGTGGACCCTCAGTGTAATACAGAATTATCAACGCATATGTTGTGGACTCAAGTGCAGGACATTTTCTGGAGCAGCTCGTAGTTGCTTTGGTTTTGGTGTTCTAGAATGTAGTACCAAAAGGATCGCTGTCCATTATAGTGGCACGTTGAGCACTAAGTTTCTGATTTGATAGTTGATCCCTACTTTTGGCATAACTCAGATGTTCGCGTAATTGTATGTCCAATTAACTCTTCGGGTCTGATTTGGTAATAAAATTTTTTTGTCCATTGTGTGGGTGGTGGGTCAAAAGGTTTTGGAGAGAAAAGGTGGTACGAGTGTACTCATACATCCTCTATAGGTTCCTCTTGACCCAACTAAGAACCCTATTTAATTTGGAGCCATAAGGTCAAAGGCCACCATGGTTAGCACGGACGGACGTTTGACACTTTGACCCCAAATTCAATACGCCTCTTACTTGAACCAAATTTCAAGACCCTAAGACCTTTTGTTCGAAAGTTATCGTTCACACGGCGGGCGGTCAGACGGCCAAGTTGACGAACAATGACTTCAAGAAGAACCTTCCGGGCTCTTAATGATGACAAGATCACCGCCTACAGCTTACCAACGCACCTAGTCACTGATGACAATCGTGGAAATCAGATCTATTAGTTATGTTCGAGGTTATGTTGCATACTGTTTACGTTCTTTACGCATAGTTTACCTATAGTACAGGAAAATTGTCCAAAATAGACAAGAAAATTGCGAAGTAGTTGAAACTTGGTGTAGACGTTTGAAAATACGTATATTTCAAGGAACCGAAGAGTCCCTAACCGCAAGAGGTGTGCTGGAGTGGTCATGCTCAAACAACGTAGGGTGAACTGGATTTTCACTTTTTTAACAGGAAGTGGCAGTTAAATCCTATAAAAAAGTCCTGGAATAGGTAGCCTATATCTTGAAGGTGCACCAGGCGGCCATCAAATTCGCTGTTTTAAGCCCCCCCCTCCCTCCCCCCACCCATTAATTATTTCCTGAGATGCTGTTTTTGAGAGTACAACGTGCATCACTTTTATATACGAAAACCAATTGGTTTGAGATTTTGTATAAGTATATAGTGATGCCAAGTATAACTTTTGTAAACGGGGGGGGGGAGGTAAACACATGCTCTATTTTTCATGGTAAAGATGTTAGCAAATTTGCTCCATGTATGCAACGGTACAGTTGCACGAAATAAGTTGTAGTACGGATTGTGGTCCTCGCGTAAAGAGTGTTGTAATAGGCTACAATGAACCGTTGATTTTCTTCCAGCCCCACTGTTCAGTATTTTTGGTACTACGAAGCCATATCGGAAATTGGTAGAATACTCGTGAGTAATGCTGAGCAGCGGCCACTCAAGTTAGTGGTAATAATTCGGCCCTGATTTTTGCTTTTCCCACAATTTTTTAAATTGGTAAAACCTATATGAATTAAAGGAAGATTTCAAATTTTCTTCTCACCGTATACCATCAGAAAAAGGGGTTCACCAGCTTCTCTTACTTCTGGTAGGGTTGAAATTTTGGTCATTGAAGATTCTCACTATAGCCAATTGCATTTTGTTTTGCAATAGTTTGAGAAATGGTAATTTTTGCTTCTGAAACATACAATATGTGGTATCACTACTGCAAAAATTTTCTTTTTAGTTTTGCCTTTGTCTAACTTTATCTTTATATTTTTTGGTGGTAAAGGCAAGAGAACAAAGGAATCAACATCCTCGCTGCCTACACGCATGTTCCTCCATTGTTAAACATTTATATTGTTCATACTTTCAGTAAAAACAAGCCGATACAACAAAATATCGAAGGATCCTCAGGATTACCATCACTTTTTTAACGACCATCTATTTTTATCTTGGATGATACATATAGTCAACAAAAATGCATCAATTCATGTCCTGGGCATTGAGATAATGCTGTTATGTTTTTCCAAACGATCTTGGTGCATAAATAACAATTTTGAAAACTTGGATGGAAATACATATATCCGCCAAAAAAGGCATTAAATTCATGTCTTGGCCATTGCGATAATGTTCTTGGTCTTTTTCCCAACGATCCCGGTGCAAGAATAACAACTTTGATATGTTTTGAGCAGAACACGTCATAAAGAGCAGAATTTTTTGTCTTCCTTATTTCGCTGGTGCCTTTAAACACTGAAAGTGGATACGATACGGAGCAAGTTCATACTTGAAGACTTCCACGAGATCATCCTATTTCCTAGTTCTGCGTATACGGTAAAAATCCGATCAGGGAAAACTTTACTGTGTGAATGAGCCGTTACGACAGGTGGGCGAGCGGCGCGAAGGTTTTTAAACCTTCATTTTGGGTTGAGCACACTAGGTAACGCTAGGGACTCGTCGAATTCTTAAACAGAATATATTTATGTATAAGTATACAAAGTTACAAAGACTTCGCAATTTTCTTGGATATTTGACGAATTTGGATACAATTTGACTGTACTACTACGCCAGTAATTTCAATAGTGATTTTTCTAACAAAAGCTCACTGGAGCTTGCTATACACATAGGTATACTTGCTTGGAAAGATGGGCTTTTTTTCCTAAACGCAGCAAATAAATTCTTGCGAATTTTTCCCTATAACCAGACTATCAATGAGCCTCTCTTTTACATCCAACGTCATTGTTTTAATGTTTTCTCCATTATCTTTTATTGACAGGAGCGAAAAGTAAATGGGCCCTAATTTGGTTCGTGCTGTTTCTTAAATAGTTCGTTTATGATTGATCGATGGACAATATAGCAACCAATAATGAGAAGGGTGAATAGACTAATCAAGCTGTTACCGTTAGGAATCGACTAGAAATATCATGCTCGTTTTCTGTTGCCTACTTGGTTAAAGTTAAAGCGTTCCTATTTCATTTATCAAGTATATACAGGGTGTCCCTAAAAGGTCTGTACAACGCGCTACCAGGGGTTCTTGGTATCAAAATAGGACGATTTAACCCAACTTACCTCTATCCAAAAGTGCTTCGGTAAGGCGCTATCTACCGCCAAAGATTAAAAAAAAAAATCGTTATTTTTATTTTATCGGAAAATGGTTTTGCCGATTAAAATGAAATTCGGGATGTGAATGTCCAATGTAAAAAGGGTCTTTGTGATATCATCGTTTTGATTGTAGTTGCTATGTAGGTGGTAAAATACTGACCATCCACATCTGAAGAGGTCTAAAACTTTTTAACTACTATTTTGACGGTTCTGAATTTTTAGACACTGATAGACAGTTTACTTGCAAGCATTTTTTGTCTCTTGATGAATATCGCTAACTGTGATGGTTTACGAAAAAAAAATAAANACTCCTCGACCTCTTACCGTGATCAGATATATTCCCTTATATCTGCAGAACGGATTGTCGGAAGAGGGTACCCACCAATGACGATTGGGAAGTTTGCAATGTAGCAAATTTTCTCTACAAGTTACATCGCAAACCTTCCACACGTTCCAACATTTGTGAAATTAGTATATTTATAAAAAATGGACAACAAGAATTATGGTTTCAGAATTTTGAAAAAAATGCACCAGATTTGCACTATGTGTGGTTTTAATAATATTAAGCCAACTGAGCCCTCCACTATATTACAATTCATCTTATAACATTTGGAGTATTTGGACGTTGCAGTTCACATAAAAACGCGGAAATGAATAATGTTTACTCTAAATCACTTTTTTATAACATAAATATCTCGACTTAAATTTTGATAAGGCTAATTAAAAGTTCTTAGGTTGTAATTAATTATAAATAAGATTAGTTGCACAAGATTGAATTTTATCAAAAGCTGACTGACACAGATGAATAAAAAAATCCGTCTCTTCATTTTTTCCGGCAGGAAATGCCTCTCTGATAAGGAGATCTACGTACTTGCAGTTTGTTTATTGAGTCTGCAGAGTTTTCTACCGTAATAACGATAATTTTTTGCTAAGCAGTTGACGAACTTCCTATCCCCTATATTCGAAACCCGAAAGGCACATTAAAATGTCAAAAGCTTGTAACGTCGATCTCGATCAGCTTTTCACTTTAAAGGCGTGAAACGTGATGCCGTGATTGACGGGAGGCAGTTTAGAAAATCAAGTTTTTGTGCGTGTTATTCGAGCGCTGTTTTTAGGGCATTTAATAACTTGAAAAAAGTTTTGGTCTGCTCGAGTTGGTTTATATTATACTATCCACTTAAACGCACTCTTGCGTGGGCCGTGGGGTTGTAAGTTCAGCATGTTTTATTGTCGTATAGTCATTAAAATGTCCTTCACAGTTTGACAAGTAATGACGATATCTGGAGCCTTTGCTTTTAAACAAAATAACCTGAAATGATCGTTAACGTTTTGGATAATAAAAATTTAAATTCGTATGGTACAAGTTGATGATAGATTTGTCCGCTATTAATTTACAGTTCAAAAAATAAGAATATGCAGGAATTTCATTTCAAAATGAGCTGGAGTAATTTTATGCCAAAAAAGGCATAAATTCATATTGCAAAAAACAGCGATTTACGTACCTACGAGCACACAAAGCAAAGCAGAAGTCTCTTTTGGAATTGACTATTGAGATGCTTTTAAAAAGTACCATACGATCAAAAATGAGGTGCTGTCGACTGTCGTATCACCTTTGGAATTTTTACAAATACGAAATAAATATGACTTTTTTACCCAAAGAATGCGACGACTGAATAGTTAGCGGAGGTTGCTTTTTATACTTTAATGACGATCTGGGATATAGTACTTTACGAGGTACTTTAATTTGGCTTGTACGCTCTCGGTTTCTTATCAGAAATACTTATTTCGAAAAATCAAATGGTTGATAAAAAAAGAAACGCCTACCCCTCCGAAATTGAAACTTGTGTATACTGAAATAGCGGTATTGCATAGTGGTTTGATTGTGATTAATTGAACACCTTTTCAAGATAAACGTTCTACCCGAGGTTCTACCAAATAGCGCATGCGTGCATTGCGGAATGGTTGGAAGTCTAGACCACATCTTCTTTGAGCGCAAAAAATTTCAAAAGCAGCAAAAACAATTGGGTCAACAGTTGGTAGCAAGAAAAATATCGGGTCCTTACAATGTTTTGTCAATTCTTGCATATTAACAAAAAGGCTTTTTCATGCTTAATAGAATTTTTAGCAGATGGAAATATCACTTTGTAAATTTAAAAAAAAACTATACATAACGAAGCTGGTTGAATGCCCACTGGTCCAAGCCAAAAAAATTGTACTTTTGTGCTCATGGTTTGTGTTTTTTTAGAAAATGTTTGATAAATACAAATGGGAGGTAAGTGAACGCTTAATTTTTTAATTAATTAACAATTAATTTTACAACACAAATTGATATTAATTTAACGGCTGGTTTTTTTTATTGGTAAGTTCTCTTTTCACCAGCCTATTTCTATTTTGATTCGGTGAACTACCATTTTCAAAGTTTATTTTTGCAATGTAATTTACTTTGGACCTAAATTTCCGAGTGTTTTATTTTACGTTCCTTCCCTACTGTGCTTCAGGTCAAAGCGTTGTCTACAACTAACGTAAGGGGGTCCTGCCTTAGATGTTTTATCACGTGCCACTTTTCAAATTTAAGCGGGATCTTGTTTAGTTTTGGAGGGAATAGTGGCCATTTTTAAACGTTTCCGGGTCGACTTTATTGCCGTTCTTGTAGTGTCAAGTTAGCGTAGAACCTGGGGGTTAACTTAAATTAATACTCAGATGATGGAACAATACTTACTTAGTGTATATACAGTATACCGGGTGTCACAACTCTAATGGGACACGAATGGTTTACCTTAGTTTTTTAGTCGTTTTAAAACGAAAGTAAAAAACATCTAGAATTTGAAATAGCACCTTTTATAATTTTTAAAGTTTCTTGCTGGGATTAAAATTACCTATTTTTGTTTTTATTCTATTGTGCGATTTCTAGTTTTCTATTTGTATTGTTTAGCGAAGGTTTATTGGGTTGAAAATCAATTTATGTTAAATTAGCTTAGAACATGTTTTTTTTGTGGTATTTAATGTAACAGGTGAATTCCGTAAATATATTATTATTATTATTTAAGAAGATTTCGTTGTTTAAAATTGGCTCGTATTGTGGGTAGTCTCGTGGTCTGAACAAAGGAGGTATGGATGCAGCCAATTTTTCACAATAAATAAATACATAACAATAACTGCATCGATGCCTACTTTTTTAAAAACACCAAATTGCCTATTTACGATTTCAGACAACAAAATTTGTTGATTAGGTTATTTTAATCCATACAAGAATTTTTTAAAACCAAATTCTATTAAATTCTAGAGGTGGGGTTGGGTTTTTAGGGTGGGTCAACTTGAGCTGTTTTTACTGCTATCTTAAAACGACTAAAAACTAGGGTAACCCGTTCTTATCTCACTTTATTCCGTTACCTGGTCAAATCAGTCTTGTACACACGGTATACTTACATAATTTCTAGAAAAAGAAAATTATTTCACTTGAAGGCCATTTGTTTGCCGATATTTTTATCTCTAAAGTGGTCTACAATGCAATTTTTATCCAGCCTGCGTGATTACCAGCAATAGTTGTCAAATCAATAAACACGTAAAAAGATTTTCGCCCTAAGGCGAGTAACTTCAGCGCATTTTTCATGAATTGTTCAGTACTTCCCAAAAGGTCAGACCTATATGCGCTATGATTTTTACTATATCTGACGTGTTTACCTTTGTAAATGACATTTTGTAGTTTTCGATTTTTACTACATGTGATATGTTTTTCTTTACTAGAAGCATCTATGGTTAAAATTTCAAAGAAATAAGGAATTTGGCACTGACTGCGCATGCGGACATCTGTGTTTGCAATATCAGATATTTTTGCCTTTAACAGAACATCTGTGATTAAAATTTCAAAAAGATATCTCAGAGATATTACACATCCTGCGCATGCGCACATTAATCTGATATTGACAATATGCGATACGTTTGCTTTTACTAAAAGCATCATTGGTTAAAATTTCAAAGAAATATCTCCATAAATAAGAAAGTTGGCATTGCGCAACCTGCGCATGCACACATCTGATTTTTACTATATGCGATATGTTTGCCTTTACTAGAAGTGTCTGTGTTTAAAATTGCAGCAAAATATATTCTAAATAAGAAAGTTGATATTGCGCAGTCTGCGCATGCGCACATTAAGCTCAGGTGCCAGAGCTATAAGTTACCTAATTCAAAAAGAACGAACCAGAAAAAATTTAAAACTGTAGGAGTGGTTAAGGCCTCGAACGGACGGACAGAGAAAGTGACTTCGTCGGAAAATGCGCTAAAAAGCAGCTCGTAAGATTAAGATCTGAAAGCGACACAGCCGTAGGGATGGACAGACGGACTCACGGATGAGTGCACAATGTGAACACAGTAGCACATTGTTTTATTTTTGTGAAAATGGCTCTGTGCACGCGCAATCCATTTTCTGACATACGTTTTCAATTTTCCTTTATAAGAAGCTCGATAAGAGGCATCTACTGTTACAATTTGAGAAAAAATTGGTCCACAAATAAAGACAGTTTTCAGTTCGCTTTGTAAGAAACACATTTAGTCTTTAGTTAAAATTTCACGAAACCACAGCACACAAGTAATAACGTTAGATCATTTATGTCTTACTAACCTATAATAGCACATTTTATGTCTGTGATACGCGGGCATAAAGTACCACTTTATGCCCTAGGGCATTAAGTATCACCACTCATTTATACTTAATGACAAAACAAACAAATATTTTCAAGTCCTTGAAAATTAGAAACGTTATTAATTGTCAATACCTACTAAATCACAAAATTGACCTTATTTCGTATAGTTTCTGGAACTTATTTAAAATTACGTTTGACGATTGGATGGTTTCAATCACATTAACAAATTCGAACCACGCATACTCGATCAAACATAATGAATTATTTTGTAAACGAATTTTGACGAAGAAAACTATTTGTAAAACATAAAATTGTGTATGTACCACGGGCATAAACGGATGTTTATACTCTTGGGCGACTAAAAAGCTCTCGGGCCATAGGCCCTCGAGCTTTTTAACTTGTCGCCCTCGAGAATATAAACATCACTATTATGCCCTTAATACATAAATAACTATTTTGACATGTGCATTCATTTTCAATTTGTTAAGATATTAAGGTATATTTTTGACCATTTTTCTTAGGGACTTACGAAGAGTTGGAGTTCTGGCTGGAGTTCTAAGACTTTTCGTTTTATGACATTGTTATAAAAAGTTAAGCGGTTTTTTTATATTCCAATGCCAAAAGAATATTTGGGGCCATTTCTGGGTAAACTTTTTGAGTTTTAATTAGTTCCAGATAATAGTAATATATGTACTATAAATGTATTTCATGTGCTAAGGAAATAATCAGGTCTGTTTCGGGTTAGAATTCTTGAGTTACGGATAGTAATGAGTCTTTTTTAAAATTCGAAGGTTAAGGAAATTATTCAATTTTTATACAAATTTTAAGTACTGATTCGAATTTCGTATAGTTTGCATTTCTACAAAAATAAAATGTTGTGGCCACTTTGTCCGTCCTTCCGTCTGTCCCTAGGAGTGAGCTACTTTTTCCAGTATCTACTTCGTGATGGTGTCGAAAATTGCATCAAGGAAGGAATTTTTTCTGTGCCACAAAAGAAAAAATATTTTCATTCCTCACAATTTTAAATCTTTTCCGTTTATTGTGCTTCTCTCCCCTGTCAAGAACTTTTTTTTAAAATTATGTTCAAGAACTTTCTTAGACACCTACTTAGACCATGTCTAGGTTCTCTAGTGATTTCCTTATGGGAATTTCTTTAAAAACCTAACCTAGCAAATTTTTGGTGTGCACTGAGGTTGGATTTTTAGAAACTGTATTAGATTAGATAATAAATGCAGATAATCTTCGGAAAAATCCTTAATGTCCCTAATGAACCTCTTAACTAAATATTTGTAGGAGTTTTCTGAGAAATATTTCGTAGAAAAGTATTCTTGAAAGTCTTCCTTGAAATCTTAGAAATTGCCATAACAATCTTTTCCAAAATCTTATCTTATTGGAAATACTATGTTGACGAAATCTTGTTAGCAAATATAACAATTTCGAAACCTGTCTCTTTAAAACACTTAGAAATTTTGGTAAAACTTAAGAATTTTGACTTGATGGGTATCCATTCTCTCTCTCAGGACGCTCGAAATGGAGTAAAATGATAAACCCGAGGGAAAGTGCGCTAAACCTTCCCCATAAAATTTTAAAATTTATTTAGAGGCAAAATCTTAAGTAAAAGGCGACATGTTTCGGTTAAAAAGGTATCATCAGGTCATACAGTGGTTACAATTGTACAAATTTGTAAAAAATTCTTCCGTTGGTCGCAAACAGAACTATACTGAGGCTAGAATGAGGATTGCTAAAATGTTTTTAGAAATTCACTAAAATGCTCTAATAGTCGGCACTTCACTTTCAAGTACGACTGCATTTTTAATTTGGAGTAGAGAAGATTACATTAATCTACCCCAAAAATGAAAATTTTGAAACGTGACTCCTAACAAGTGGCAGATTAAAAAGAATTTAAATTACATCCGCAAGAATAACCCGCTTAAAATTTGAAAAAAGAAGCAAGTTGAAAATGATTAATTATTTGGTGGACGCATAAACCATAGAAAACGGTGGCAAAAACAGTTAACAAATCAACGCAAAGCAATTAGCTTTTAGTAAGTTATCATCAAAGAAGTGCAATTTATACGGAGCATTAGCGGGAAACAAGGAGTATCTGTTGGAAACGGGACTTACGCTACTTGGACGCACGCTAGCCAGTAAAAGTCTAATTAAGTTTTTCATTCCTCGTTTTTTGTCGCATGGCGGAAATCGTACAAGAACTAAAACAAAACGAGAGAGAAAGTTCGTATTAATTACTTATCATTCTTGACGTGCGTCTGCTTCATTTAAAATTTTAAATATAAATAAATAAATAAAAGTCATCGTTCTTTCGTGTTGGGTAAGGAGGCGGCCGATCACCAAGTAAACAATTCAAAAAAAAACTTGAATCAAGTGAACCAACTCTTGACCTAAGAAGGTTCGTGTCACTTCATCAATTCAAATCTCTATTTAAGAGCGCGTGTGTTGAATACTTCTTAATCAGAGATTGGGGTGGCCGAATTCTTTGAAATAATATTATGTAAAAGAAAAGAGACGTGACGATAGATCTAAAGCGTCAGATGCCAACTTTTTTTCCATTTAGTGTGCCACACGACAATATTCCCGGAATGTCTGCGCGCTTTATTTTCAAACATGTTTTCAATTTAATGCCGATGAAGTTTATTCAAACCATGTGGGTATATTTTGAAAAAACGTGAAAACTGATACCGAAGAATTAGTCGGCGACTTATTGCCTTAGAAATTGGCAGATTCTTTTCAAGGATAATTAAGGGAAGGGTCCATACAAATTTTCTGGTGTGATTCATACAAAAATCAAAAAGTACCTGCATTTATGTTTTTACTGAATAGGTTTGCAGTTTTCGATAGCCCATAGCGTTGATGATGGGCGAACTCGTGGCAACCCAGGAAGAAAGGTGGTGTACCACATACGACAATATAGTCGACGAGAAATAGCCACCCCCTGAAATTTGTTGACACAAAGACGTAATAGTGAGCTACAGTAATATTCAGGTAGGCATTTCCGGGTAGAAAACCCATTTGGAAACGTGCGTCGCGGTATAGTCAAAAAGTAAGCTCTTAGGTCTTATTGATCCCAATACAAATCCAGAATGGACCGTTGGATTGGACACAATGATGGAAAAAATCTTGAATTGCTATTTGGATATTTTGTCACCTTGCAATATAGGTATTTTCAGCCAGTGATCCTACAACCTCACGATCCCCATCTGGAAGTACTTTTCCTGGAGCTCCTAAAAATACGTGTTCATTTTCTGTTGTAAGCGCTATTCTGAGAGGGATGCTTTGGTGCAAGTGTTTTAATCGATCTAATATCCCGAGAGTGCAATTTTTAGACTGGAACATCTTTATGAACTGTAGGAATATTCCAGGACGAATCTACTGTACGTGATTTTTCAGGGGCAAATATTCAGGGGATAGCATACGTAACTATTGCAACAATCAGTATTTCGAAACTATTTTGGCGGAATATAGCCGGTCGCATATAATGGGAGCAAAATCCTCCGATAGAATTTGAGAATTGAGAGGAGGCAATTTTTCCCTTGCGAATGTAGGTACTTGCCGTGAATAGGTATTATAGAGACCAATCTCCTGGGACGAGCTTTTGTGGGTGATCTCGTGGCGAATGTTATTCAGAGGGGGGAAAATTCCAGAAAGGGGATCTTTCAGCAAATTTTCTTTGAATCAAAATTTTTGCTGCGCTTGGAAGCGAATATTCTATAACAAGGTTTTTGTGTAAATACATCGTGAATTAATTTCAGGAATGCAAACTTTCCCGAGGTGGATTGTGCGGAAAATCATTTCATGGGCGTGAATATTACGACAATTAATGATTGTGGCGAAGGTTACGGGAAGAGATTTTCCGTTTTCGAATATTGTAGGGGTTTATTTTTTAATGCGAATATTCTGGGGTCGTAATTTTCCGGAGGCGAATATTGCTTGAGACGAATGTTTTGGGAGAAATTTTGATGGCATGAATTTTTCTTGGGGAAGGGGGAGGTAGACATTTCGATGACTTTTTTATATTAGATGCGAGTGACCCAAATGGGCTTGCATGAGTGAATTCTACTTGGCGATTTTGTGGGAAGCAAATGTTCCGGATAGGATCTTACGCAAATAGTTTGGAGTGAATAGAATTGGGATAAATCGATAAATATCCAGGATAAGAATTTGCCTAAGGTTATGAGTCAAGTAGAAGGGCGAGTGGTGGCGATGTTGCCCCTAAGTGAACTTTTCCCTGGATGAATATATAATAAAGATATTATTATTATTATAGAATATTCCGACAACTAATGCTTCACGATTAATATTTTAGAGCTAGCGGGACGCATATACCGAGAGTAAACGTCCACAATTAAATGTTGGGGGGTCGAATATTTCATAGGCGCAAAGAAGATGGGGATTGTTTCATCACATTTGTTTGGAGCCTGAATCCTGATTTTTCGATGGGGCCGAATTAAGAATTTACAAGGGGAATTTTCCGACATAGAAACTTTTCCCGATGGCCAGTTTTCTTGGAGATGAATATTCAGACTAACTTTCGTAAACGAATCTTTAGGTGGGAGATTCATGAAGAGCTAAAATTTTGGAGCATTTAATGGCTAGGATTTTAATGTCAAGAAAACTAACTTATGGATGTGAATTTTCCGTGGATTCTTTTTTATTTGCCTTCAATGCCGAGTTGACTGTTTTCTCCAGTATGCCAAACAAGGCCGAATATTCCTGGGGCGAATATTTGGAGGCGAATGTAGTTTTCCCGGGTGCAAATATTCCGGAGGTGAATTTAACGAAGAATATTTTACGGGCACAAATATTACGAGAATGAATGTTTGGAGAACATATTTCAGAAGTTAATTTTCGTTTCCTAATGTTGTAGGGGCTTGTTTGTTGATGGGAATACTCCGTGGTAATTTTCTAGAGGCGAATATTTCGGGGAGAATACGACTGAGGCTACTTGAGCAAATGTTTTGGGGGAAATTTTTAATGACCGAATTTTTCTTGGGGGAAGGAGAGGGAAAATGTTTCGTAGAGAACCTTTTCTATTAGAAGCGAATGTTTCAAATGAACTTTCATCAGTTAAATTCTGTAAGGCGATTTTCTGATGAGGGAATATTCCGGAAATGTACTTTTACCCAAAATCGTCCTGAAACTTTCATTTTTATGTCTACTTTCTGTCAGGAAATTTGTCTATAATGACTCCTGTTATCACTGACAGATTGACATTAATCAAAAATTATAAAAATTGAAATTTTATATTAAAATACGATTTCGGGTAAAATTTAATACAAAACTCGTCAGTAAAATGATATTACCCGATTGGGGCATTAAAGTACTCGGCCCAAAGGGGCCTCGCACTTCAATATTTCCTCGCCAGTAATGTATCGTTTTCCTGACTTTTATGTAAATAGTCCGGACTGTAAATATTAAATGTTAAGCATTGTGTCTTTGAATATAAATTTTATATTCAAAGATTGTGTTAAAACACAAAAAACCTACGAATGCAATTATTGTTATACAGGGTGTTACATGACCGTATGTAAAAAAATTGGATGATAGAGGGGATCAAAACAAGCACTTTTTCCAAATAAACCGAAGGTGTAATTGGTTTCGTTTGGGACCCACCCCCAAAGAAGTGGTGAAATTTGGATTTCTTCTTTAATTTTGTTTATGGATGCGTGGTAGGAATTTTGACATTTTTTTTTCAAAATCGGATAGGGCATTCCCGAAAACCTATTCAAAGACGTGCCACCCATCTTTGTAACTCTTATGGTTGCCGAGAAAGAGAGACGTAAAATCTCGTCGGGGGTTAGCATATTCCCTTTGTTGGTACTCACCTCCGACGTCCTGTTCACCCGCGATCACCTCCGACGTCCTGTTCACCCGCGATGTTTTGACTGCATCATCAGTAAGATCTTATCGGACTATCCGAGGCTACCACATTCTCTTTGTCAGTACACAGTTCAGATTCGCATTTTGGCGGATTTCGCTAAACACCCGGCACAAAATGGTACTCAGTTTTTGGGTACTTCTCATAGCTCGAGCTTCTATTGGCGACATGAGAAAGAGAGACCGCGATTCGCGCTGTAAGAAACTTTTGGGGCCACAAGTCGACTACCCCTCGAAGCGCGTCGTGCAAAAGGTGGTTTATTTCGCCCCTAGGAAAAAAACAAAATTCCGCCACGCAGGACAAGATTGACGACCCGTATTTGAAAACAATCGGAAAAAAACTGAAAATACCTGACTGCTAGGTCGCTCATTTGGCATGGCGCGTTTACGAAGTTTTGAATATTTGCGAAACTGATGCAATCTGAAGTTGCCTGATTTAAAGAAAACTAATAAATTCCGATTTTAAACGGTTTGCCAAACTAGCAATAATGGGAGGTTTTGTTCACTAATTTATACAGCTAAACGATGAACGGTGATGTCTGAAATGCCCTCGTTTTCTATTTTGAAATGCCGTTATGTTTCAAAAACTGTTCAATGAATTACACGAGATCGGTTTTACTACAACAGTACCTTCTTTTATAGTTCTTAATATACACCTTCACTTTCATAGTTTGGAAACGCTTAGAAAATAGTTCGTTTTGATCATCCCGCTAGTGGAAAGTGAAGATATCAATTCTCTTGTAAGTAATTAATATAAAGTTGATTTTTTAGACTATTCTACTTTTAGACAACAGTGGCAGACACTAATTGTCTAGTCTTTTGTTTGGCGTGTACTCTAAAAAATTATGAAACAATTACAAAATGTAGTAAGTGGTTTTGAATTTGCCTATAACTTCGGATAATGGCCCAATTTAAACGACTCACTCGACGTTTGTTTCTTTTTACTTATGGCTTCGAAAAAATATTAACGATCGAAAGGCATCTGGCTACTGTTTTATACACTTAAAGCGAAGCCATCTAATCATTAACCATTATATAAACAAAGGTAATGATTAAGTACACAATTTGATAGTAAAGCTAGAGTCGTAAATCTCGGTTTACAAGTATTTAAAGTTAACTCTTATAAGTATCAACATAAAAAGTCCCCAGAAGAGTTTTACACTACAGCGTAAAGTCGAAGGAATTACCCAAGCTTTTTTGACCGAAAATCTATTTGTTCAGTTACAGAGTTTGTTGATTTATATAATTTCCTCTATTTGTGGGTTATTATAACATGGGAAAGAATAATAAGCCGACGGTCTCACGTTTTATGGGGAGGAAGCATCCAAGTTTATATAATTGATACCGCGCTGCGTAACCATCTGGAATAATTTGCAAGAAAAGAGAGTCCATGCGTCTACGTATTGGGAAATGGGTGATTTATGAGAGTTTGTACATAAATGTATCTCAAGTTTTAAAAATTCCGTAGACTACTATTTTCAGGGAGGTGCTGCATGCACTCTCCATCAGAGGGTTGAAGTGGGGTACATACTTTTTTTTGTGATCGCGCCAGTGGCAGTAAAACGCGCTACACAGGGGCGGACTGAGTAGGTACTTACCTACAGGCCAGGCGTAATCGGGATATTGTGTAACGTTAATTAATATGGCAGTGCTTTTTCTCAAAACCCGACGCAGAAAGGGCTACCTAGCGCAGAGATGTGAAAGGAGAAGGGCAGATGCTTTACAGCGGTTAGTTCGTCAGGCATAAAATTCTTTGGATCTTCCTCGAAAAGGGTTGAGCACCACCCAGTTTCTTATAAAACTGGGAAGATTTCAAGGAAGTAACAATTAAATGAACCAATGAAATACTATTTACTAATTTATTAATCCACAACAAAAATGCAAAAATTAAACGTACGTAAATTTTCCCCTCTAATACAAAATATTTCCATATATCAAAATTATTACGGTAAACATGGAAAATAAACCCCTAATTCAAAAGTGATCGATTATAATAATTTAATAATTCACAATTCCCTTGAAGAGGAATTATCCAATAATTATGAAGTTGCTTTATTCCAAAATTATGGATTATTCTAATTGACCCAATTTCTTATCTCCATTCCAAGCGTTGTTATAACAAGGTAGCCGTTACAGATTGTTCGTCTAGCGGCTAGCCTCTAGCAGATATGTGGACTTTGTTAAGAGACAGATGTTGATATACCTTGTAATTGGCGTAGACGTAAAGTTGAACTTTTAATTACACTCAGGATGTAGGACTGACATTCACAATTAGAACGTGAAATTAACACTTGAAGGTTCTTAATTAATAAGAGGGCGATTTAAAAAACAATAACAGCACGACAACGGTTGAAAATTAAATTGTTCAACCTTCGACTGGCAGTCCATGCATGCGTCCACTAATGAATTCAATTTATAGTCTCCAAAATTGGGAGAAAAGTGGTCACTCGATTCCAAAACTACTACGAGGAAAACGTGTGAATCACCAGAAACAATACTTATACTTCAAACTATTTCAATTACACCTTCATTGAAATTTATAGCGATGCACGTAACGTAAAGAAAAGAATAAAACCGAAACAAAAGCCACGATGGGGAGTCCAACAGTCAACACCTTTAAGAAACCACCAATCATAATTCGCCACCACGAAATAGTATAAAAATTAGAAAACTACAATGATCTTCGAGCTAAAATTACAGTGATACTCAACCAAAAATAATTTATATGTAATTGCAAAAATAAAACTGTTACAATTGTAAGCACTTGTAAAGCATAGTGTACACTTGATATAGATAAACTCAGAAATAAAAACACATACCAAAACAATTTAAGAATTAAAAAATAATGTCTAAAGTAAGAGTACTACTCCAGTATTCAAGATATTTTGTTCGTTTCTTTTTCATTCGGTAGCTTATAGCTCTGCCATTTCAACCCAGCAAAATCTTTACGATTAATTTGCGCATATGCCAAGTGCGCAGTGTCAATTTATTTCTTATTTATGGGGATTTTTTTTAAATTTTAACCACAGTCTAGTAAAGACAAGCATATCGAATATTGTAAAAATTAGATGTGCCTATGCGCAATGTAAACTTCCTCGTTTATGGAGATATTTTTTTAGAAATCTTAACCACAGATACTTTAGTAAAGACAAACCTATCGCATATTGTAAAAATGAGTTGTGCGCGTGTGCAATATCGAATTTCTTATTTAGAGATATTTTTTAAATTTTAATTAAAAATTCTTCTAGTAAAGATAAACATATCGCATTTTGTAAAAATCAGATGTGCGCATGCGCAATGCTAAATTTGTTATTTATACGAATATTTATTTTTCTTTGTACACATAAAAAGTCCGTTACGTGACCTTTCGGGAAGTACTGATCAATTCATGTCAATGTTGGTTGGAAGAGGGACATCTTTTACTTTAAAATTTACACCCTAGCATCAACCCCCTGGGTTGTCGCCGCTTCAATAAAAATGAACGCTGGGTCGAGTGACACATCATTTCGTACACGCCTATGGTTTAGTGTTTAAATTTGAGCAAGCCCTTTGAAGGACATGGGTTGTCAAATGGCAAATAAATCTAATGGATATTCAAGCTTTTACTGAATAAACACGTTCATAAGAAATATTAGCTACACAAAACAGCCCTGAAGAACATAAATCATGACAAAATCTACATAATCAAACCTCAAACATTTAGACTCATAAAATCTGATAAAACTTCCCCCATTATGAGCAACTGATGAAATATCTGAAAGGTCAGATGCCAATGTTTTGTCTTGGTACTTACTGGTGTTACGTAGTTTGTTGCACATATTTACCTGAGCCCTACAGTCAAGTGCATCTTCCAAAAGAGTCGCTCGAATTTGAAAAGTAAACAGTAGACGCGCAGGAAATTAAAAGCCCTTTCCAAAGTTACCACGAAAGCGTTGGGGTCCAAGGTGCAAAATGTTCATTGCCAATATATTTAGCACGGTTAGACGATTAAAAAACAAGTTTGTCAATCAAAACTGTTTACGTCTCTAGTGCATGCGGGATGTTATTAGATCTACATTAAACGTCAACCGGTAAGAAGGTGAAAGGAAATTTATTCGTGCTTTTGTTGGCTGTCAAACAAAAGGGTATACTGCGGAACATTGGCATATTATTCCAGTCAATAAACCAAATTTCAACTATTAAACTTCGAGAAACCTGTAGCATGATTTGTTCCGTATTCTACCTCTAATACATCTTTCGAAATTCACTTTCTACGAGTAACCAAATTGTTTACTTGGTGATACAAAAGGTCTGATTGTATTGTACAAGGCGTTCCATCATTCAATTTTTTAAATTGCTGCTACCTTTCCAAAGGAGAAAATCACTGTCAATTGGAGAAAATTTTGACTCATCGATAAATCAGTAAATTATTTTGAATTTTTTGCATTGAGTAAACAAAGGAGTCGATTTTATCGGGATTTTACATAAAAAATTGGTTTAGTCATTGTAACAATCCTGAAGAGGTCGACCCACGGGAATTTATCCCGTGAACAAATTTGTTTATTTTTTATGAATGAGTGAATTCAAACCAAAGATATTGGTACATTTTTTCTTATTATTTTGTGAAGTTGAGTTCAGCAATACCTTTATTTTGGGTGGGTTAAATCTTATTTAGCATCCAATTTATTTTGAATAGAATTTTGTACCAGGTTGTTCATTAATTACGAATATAAAAAATCTAGTTCATTAATGAGATTGGAAACGTTTTTGACTTGAAAATATAACAATATACCTGCAAGGCCCTTTTCTTAAGAACTCGAGGGTGTCTTGAACACGCAATTAACTTAATTTTCTAATTACAAATAAACATCACAATTTATCATTCCATTTCTAGCGGACTCGTGCAAATTTACAACTCGCTGACACTCCCTTATGTACGCTTTAAAACAGCCTTACTATTCGCGACACAATTACACTGACCACAATTTAAACAATAGATAATCTTCGATGTATCGTGGTTTATTAATTGAAGATTTAAAATTTTCTTACTATCTGGCATACCTAATCGCAGAGTACACGTAACATCCTTCAATAATATGCCTCTTTAAGTTTTGCTTATCGCGAGTAGCGCAATTACACTGTTTAAAAATTAAATGTTATGTGTGTTAATAGGTGATGCGATGCGAACGATAGCAGTGATGGAAAAGCGGTCAAGGAATGATTGCACTGTTCACAATTAAAACTTTGGTAATGTGATGCAATGATTCTTTAACTTATCCTTGTTGGTTGTGTAATTGCACTATTCACAATTAAAGACTTTGGAAATATTAGGTGTAAGGCGACGATTTCTTTAATTATCGTTGGTTCATAATTACACTGGTCACATTTAAAATTCTTGAATTAAAGTGATAAAATGTGATGTTGTGAACTATCATTGCTTTTTAAGGTGTAATTTCTTTGATGCAAATGGAATATATATATTTACTTTTACAGCCGTAAAAATTACTTGTGGTCATTGTAAATAAACACAATGGCGCTCTTAGTCCACCATTAGTAATTAGTTAATTACAATGTGCTGTCACCACTGTTAATCTAAATCGCGAATAGTAAATATGTGGCTAGACAAATTTTTTGTTTGCGTATCCCTTCACAGACTCACGAGGAACTATTATTGATGGAAAACCAGTCTTTATCATCCAAACCTTTCATTAGACTACCTTCGAAATAGAAGCCTCCTCATCCCCCTCTTGTTGTAGGTAGACGTCTTCAAAATTCGTCATGAATTGAGCGGCAATCAGCAATTCATGAAAGGAAGAGACTCTGACTTATGAGACACAAAAATTTCAAGTAGGTATCTTGGACGCATCCCCCAATAATCAATAAATAGCACGTTCTCATTTCTTCAAAAATGTAGGTCATTTTTGAAGAAAACAGATAGATTCGATTCTGACAAAGAAAAGTATTGAACCTGATGCGTATATGTATCACAAATAGACTTGTAATGAAGCTTTTTTTAACTGATCATCGATTTTTTACAGACTGACCTTTCCGCTTTTACGAGCGATAAAAATCTATTATTAACATAATTAAGTGATATGACATGACAAGTTACAATTAAAACGGGACACTACTCGCTCCCTATTTCAATCCTCGTAATTAGAGTGCAGCGTTTTTTTCAGAGTATTACACTATAAATTTTAAGCAGACTTACCTTTCGGATGTCAGTCGCCGGAGTACGCACTCACTGCCGAAGAAAATATTTTGGTGGTCTGGATAAGGTCCACTTGAGGAGTGTGGCGGGCGGCGGTACAAAAAGTTAATGTACGAGGAATGAAACGATTTATTTAAAAAAATATTTCGTGTAACCTACAATGGGTAAAAGCTAAGACTTATAAAAAATACAAAAGTAATTTAAACAAAAACTATAAATAAGGTACAACAGTCGTAGGTTACATACTGTAAGGGGTCCACGTGTCGGAGGTGGTCGCGCTGTTCACACCGTAGGCGGCCATCGAAGGGTTGCCGAACACTGGAGAACGTTGGGGTAGATACTGGTACGGCGGTAGGTACTGGTGGTGGCCGCTGTTGGTGTAATAACCGGATGTTGTGGAAAGGTGGTTGTAGCCAAACACCGATGTCGTCGGTGGCGGTACGTAGCGTTCGGTTTTCGTTAGGGGGTTGGTCGGTTGCAGCTCGTGGTAACGAATGAAGGGTAGCGGCGTGGTGTGTTCTTCGAATACTTCATGCGGTTGCCCCAAAGGGTCGGCGCACATTTTCTTGATTTTGTGCGTGTTATTATTGCTCTCATCTTCTTCGATGTGTCGCTTGTAGGTTTCGTGGTACACATTCGCGGGGAAAGCGTGACCGTTATCTTGGGGTAAATACTGATCCAAATCGTGACTATCGAGACAATCTTCGGGCATGTAACTATTATCTAAGTCTGGTAATCGGTTAAAATCTATGCTACTACCGGCCTGCTCCATGCAATGCCTTAAGGGTTGTCCCGCCGACAACGACGGACTTTGGGGCGACGAGCACGAAGATGGCGACGTTGAATTTTGGCTTCTAGGGCTGCAAGGGGAGTCCTCCTGCTTTAAACAACGGCCGAAGGAAACGTTTTGTACGTGCGTTAGTTGATTGAGAGACTCGGTCGACCCTTTGTTTTGCTTTCGGCGTCTGGGTTGATATTTATAATCGGGGTGATCACGCTTGTGGATAACACGCAAACGTTCCGCTTCTTCGACAAACGGCTTCTTGTCCGCGTCATTTAACAGCCTGAAACGAAAGAAGAAAATTAATGTGCGTAGTAGTTACATTTAATTTAATAAATGCACGGTCTTTTATGGTAGAAACTTATCGTTGCAATCTAGCTAACGTAATTAGCTGTTCGTATACCTAATTAGCCATAATTATTGCCTTGAAATGATAAGCGAAGGTTCGTGGAATGTTGGGACATTCAAAATATCTGATGATATGCCACTCGAATTAAGTTAACGGAAAGAAAAATAAGGGTGAAATGAAGGGTTTGTATAGAATACAAATTTTATATGTATAGTCCAAGTATGTCCATATACAGTGTGTCCCCCGATTGTTTGGTCGTAAAAGACCACAAATTTTAGAATTGAATTTTGAGCTTCTGGCGATCAGCCCTGTTTTGTTGGAAACTAATGTGTTAACATAATTTTACTTTAGAAACATCAAGGGCGCCTTTGAAATTTTCAAAAACACTTTTTTTGCATACCAGTATACCTCTTTGGAGACAAGATACGGACAAATGTTAATAAGGAAAGTTGTTCAAAATTGAGTAAACGTGCAAAATTTCTAGGCCAACTTTCATTTTTGTATGTTTTCCAGTTACAAAATAAAGACATAAAAAATTAGAATAGGACTAGGACTTGTCCCCCGAGAGTACTTTACCGGTTTTTAAAAAAACGTTTTTTTTTAATTTCAAGGCACCTTGACGTTTTGAAAACTAACATTTTGTCAAAAATTAGTTTCCAACAAAACAGGGCTGATTCCCAGAAGCTCAAAATTCACTTCGAAAGTTTTTTGTCCTTTACAAGCGACGACCAAACAATCTGGGGGCACACGGTATGTACCTTATAACATTGTCTGCCCGTCCGTCTGTTCACCTTTAACCACAAATCGATTTGCGGGTGAAATTTGATAGATAGATCTTTCTTGTTTCTTTAAGTTCACACTTTTTTGGATTACTTCGGGTTTAATTCCTTCGGAAGTTTCGGATCGTTCCGATACTCTCAGATTCGTATGGTATTTTATCGGTATCTTCCCATTCTCAGCTTCGGCCCAGCCTTTTCACATTTTAACTAACCTTCGAATTATTCCGATTTATCGGTCGTCTCTTTTCCGATTAAATTCATAGTAAATTTGTTTAAATTCTTTCGATTTGCCAGACCCTTGAACTTCCAACTTCCAATGATTATTATTCAAATTCTTCACATTCATCACATTATTAGGATTCTCCTTCTTGAAATTACTAGTATAGGCAATTGTATACATGTGACGCTTTATTAGGAAAGGGAACAGAAAATAAAGCGCGTTAAGATAACGGCGAGTGTTTAACCAGATAAGAGTCTAAATGTCACAGACAGACCTTAAAAGTTTCGTTCTGTTTGGCGAAAATCCAAGCATGTGATGAAAATGTGGGATTTGTATTGGTTAAGAGGGCACGCTTTCAACAAAAGTTGCGTTGAGGAAGGTGTCCGTTTCGCATTGGGATTCGGCGAGGTATTTTAAGTAAAAATCTAGTGGGGGATATTGATTCTGACTAAAATTTTTGCCGGTCGAACTCTACATTTTTCGATCGCGTATTGACTTTTAATCGAACCTCTGGTGCAATGTTACATACTGTAAAAGCGAAAAATGTAAGAGATCACGTAGATATTGTTAATTAAGTCAACATTCGAACCGAAAGCCGTACCCGGTGTTTGTGAGTTTCGTTGTACTCACAACCGGAGACAGTGCCGCCATATTTTCAACAAGTTATAAAAAGTGCAACATAACATAACCTCAAACCACATACACAGCACCGCATCTCAATACGATTTATCCCTCACTTAAACTACTTGAACTACTCTATTATACATATTTATGTATTATAACCTTTGATGCTAAGGACTCTGATGATCGAATTGATTTCCGAAATCAATTACCGAGAGAAACAATGTTTATAATTATAAGATATTCTACGCAACCTACCATTTAATAAGACGCTTACTATTCTAATGGAGCAATACATCGAAAAAAAATGTGCTAAAAACTAATTTACAAATAAAACGGCTACCGGTAAAGAAATTAATGACAATTAATTCACGCTTTTGAAAATTAAAACCAATTGAAACCCTAAGTTACAGGGTACCTACATTTTGACATTTCTACATTGCGGAACAGCCAGTGGCGTCACTGCATTTTAGAAGCCCGTCTTCAAAAATATTTGGGGGCCCTTTCCTTATATCAGCAGTTGTTCAACGAGATTAATCTGTATCTGTAGAAAATAGTGTCTTGATTTAGCCCTGCTGATTTTGCATTTTGTAACTCATTGGTTCACAGGTGCATTGCAAAATTTAGCGTCACTGCTTTCTGCGTTAAGAGTCCAGTTAATTTTGTTCAAACTTTAATTGTCAAGCTTGGTGTAATATTTGTGCCATAACAGAAGGTAATTAATGTACTTAATTTTAATTATAATTATAACCCTTCGTTTTATTGTGACTTGTATTTGTAACTAGGGGTAGGTAACCCTGGAGTTTTCTTGTTATTTAATTGTTTCACTTTAAATGTTCTCTTATTTTCATTTGTTTAATATTGGCCAGGGCCTTGGATGTTTAAACTCGTTTAGTTTGATTAGCGACTTCAATTGTTTGTGTATGAATCTGCCTGTAACTGTTTCGTCCGTGCAGAGGTAACTGCTGGAGGGTTAAAATTACTTAGCGGCATTCATCTCGACATACAACTTCAGTCTAAGGTTACCGTATCCAGGACCTCCACATACCTTCTGAATTGAAGAATCTTATTTTTCACAAATGGGAAAGGAGTGGAGTTGCTTTTAAATCTATTTGAGTTGACTACTTTTGAGCATACCAAATTTTGTATTAGATTAAAGTCAGATTGATAATTATTCAAATTCAAGAGTTACCTCCTCGGATTGTTAATTTTTGTACATTGCCGATACTGCTCCAAATTGTTCACCTATATTTACCATCCGTGAACAATGGATACAGAATTTTCTTCGGACTGTAATTTGTAAACTGTAAAAAGCAGGTACATGGCCCTTCGTAAATAAAACATTAGCAAGCATTTTCATTGCGCTTTTTTACGTTTTATCTTTTTATAATTAATAGAAGCATACCATTGAAGGAGTCGTAGTTACGCCACTGGGAACAGCGGTAGGTAATTTATTACATTGGATAACTCCAATTCAACTAACGCAAATTTAGTTAGGTACGTGATTTTGTTTATTACAACTAAAAAACAATAAATTTATAACAGTCTTAAGATGGATTAATTTATAACAGTAATTAATATTTATCACTTACAATTTATAACTTAACACAAGCGCGTCGAGCTTGGCACTAACTCAAGTACGTTGCAATTGGCTTAGTAATGATCTTACGAATGGGTTCAGGGGTTCCTCTGGGTTTAAAGCAACAGACCAATATTTCCACCCCGGTGCCCTGGAATACCACCTCCACCATATTTCGCACGATGCGCCAGTTCAACTTATCAAGGTCGCATCCGATATGTGGAATTTGTAGTTGTTCTTTCAAGTGCTGTAGTGTAGTGTATTCCAGAAATATTCGTAGCCAGGTTTATCATAAGACCGGTCTTTTTTTATCACACATAATAAAGAAATCGTACCTGCTCCTGCAGGAAACACACCTTACCCACCTCGAGGCGTTGATGGTAAATTTGTCTTAAGCGCCCAGAGCGTAACTTGAATTCTACGGCAATGGTGCTTCACACAAATCTTTAGATTTCTCATGAACAACACCAAAGCGTCTCTTCTGAGTTCCGGAGTAATGTGCCATACATTCTGCGAAAATGGAAAATGCAACTCTACCTCTGGTACTGAAATGACTTCCTGCATGGCATTCTACCTGCATCACTATTCACTGCTGCCTCCACCTCCATTGCTGGTGGCTTTATAGTAATCAATCTCCATCCATCTTCGTCTTTCAAATTCCTTTCCAGGACCTCTTTTCTTCCTTCCCAAACCATATGGTTTATTCTTCTGTACACAAGCTCCTCTATTTCTTCGCGCTCTGTTACTTATATTTCCACCCTTCTTCCATTTTTTCCATAATTTCTGCTATATTGTCCAAGACGGTTTTTATCCAAATTTTAACCAAATCATTGTCCCTATAAAATTTTACTAGTTTACCCCCTCCCTTATTTTCGATACTCAGTCTCAACTTTCTCGCCTGCATTTTTCGATCATGCTTTCTTCGCACACCGTTTCCCCCGGCTATTCGAATGGAGAACTATTCCAGAATATTTAGTACAGTTAGAATTCATGATTTGCAATTCCTATATGGAGGAAATAAGAGCAGCGATCGCCAGAATGGACCCCAAGAAGGCGCTGGGGCACGACAGCATCACCGCGCTACAGGCATTCGGTGCGTCGACACGGGCACCTTACCAGACTGCTGGAAGACCCGAACCATCCGATTCATCCCGAAACCCCAGATATCGTACAAGTCTATCAGCTTGCTGCCGGTCACCCGGTGATCGGGAAGGCGCTGGACGGAATCATTGCGACGCATGTCGAGTTACCAGATTACGAAGAACGGAGGGTTCCACCCACACCAGGGCGGGTTCAGACAGGGCAGGCCAACCGTGGACGCCATCCGACGGGTAGTCGGAACCATCAGGGACGCGAGGCGTCGGGCGACTACTGCGTGACGATCGCGCTTGAAATAGAAGAGACATTCGGGGGACAACCTGGGAAATGAGGAGAAAACTTCTGTGCAACCTCATCCCCATCACCGGAGCGTTCTTCGAGGATAGGACGGCGAAAGTGGTGCTGGGAGACGGAACCGTAACGCGACAGGCAGAGAGGAGCTGTCCACAAGGAAGCTGTTCCGAACCGGTCCTGTGGAAACTTCTCTACGAGGGCGTCTTCAGAACCCAGCTGCCCGAGGAGTCGTCGGAGACGACACGCACCACACTCTGCTGGTGATCCGGGCAGGGAAGTGCAAGACAAGGGGACAAACGAGGCGCTGGAGGATGTCCGGGAGTGGGCGCGGGAAGCGAAGCTCAGTTTCTCTGCCGAATAATCTGAGGCTGTCTTCTTAGGAAGACCATCGTTCCGTCTCGGCACAGGCAAGATTCGCTCCAAGGAGAGGTAGACATAGACGGCCGGCTCAACTTCCAAAAACATACAATACGTTACGTTGAAAATATCTCCAACACGATCGGCGCCGCGGCGAGACTGACGTGGGGAATCCCCCCGCCGGGGCTCACAGCATTCCTCGAAGATGCAATACAGTGGACCGTTCTGTACGGGGCAGAAATATGGGGCGACGAATGCAAGGTGAGGAAACGGCGAAAACTACTCAGCGCGCAATGGACGCTGGCCGTCTGGCTGGGCCGCTCAGGCGCACAGGACGGTATCCAGATCCAATCCACCGAAGCATCACTTGTCCTGAGTCGCTCGACCTGCTGCTGCGAGAGAAGATCGAACGCGAATAGATCTGCAGGGCAAAAATCGTACAAGATATTGACGAAATCAATCCATTTGACATCCTCAACAATCTACATTAATAAATATGACGATAGATCTTTGTCCGCTCCGTTGACATGATGAGTTTTGCAACGTAATAGAACATTTATAAATTTGATCCCTATAGAAAATTCATGGGCATCCGCTTAAAGATACCTAATTGTGATTAATGACGTCCCAACGATCATCAACAATGAAAATTGTACAGCGTGAACGTGATTTGCACTTATTTATCCCTCAACTGAATACCAAAGTAAAGTACGCATTAAATATGATAATAATTAAGACGAGTCAATTTTTCAATTGCACATTTTTGCGCAATACGCGCAGAATAAAAAGCCAGGTGTACGCGTATACATAATAGGAAATGAGGTGAAGTAATCTTGAAAGTAAACTTTAAAAACATTATCAAGGGAAATTTTACAATAGGGAGAAATAGATAAAGGTACGGCACGAGGGGAGATAACGCGATTGTTGTAGATTTTGGATGGAAACAGAGGTGATAAATGTACTTAGGGTGAGTGGAGCGTTTCCTGTCAATTAGTTAGGTTAACTAGGTGCACCTTATGAAAAAAGATCGCACTTCAGAAATTAATTTTTTTCTTAGCCCCCTTCATGATATGATTGCTATATAAATATAAATAAATAAAATCTGTAAACATTAATAAGAACAGTGGATTGTTTCAGACTTCAGCATTATTAAGACAGAAAGAGTTTTCGTATTTGACAATTTAACCATTTTCAGCACGGGTGTGCATCTGTGCGAAGTCAGCAAAACTAAAATATTAAAATCGGACTCATTTTGGGTACTTATCAAATGATGACCTGTTATTCAAATTTTTACTGTCAGGAAATTTACGATAACGAATTGTCTGTACAAAAAGTACGAGAAATTGAGCGATTTACGATTTTCTTCCGTTTTGGTGTAATTAGCACAAAAGCAACGCAGCTAATTATTTTTTAAGATGAAGGAAATAACGAACATGAGAAGTACGTGGTAAACAACCTTTAGATTTATTTATAAATTAACCTATATTCTGCTCCCGATAAAGATACAAAATACCATACATACAACACAATCGTATAATGGTCATAGATAAGACTGTATTATCATTTTTTACGAAAACACGTTTATTACCTTCAAGATCATACATTATTCATATACAGGGTGACTCCCGGGGCTATACCCATTTTTTATGAGACTGTACACGGCTCCTGAGTGTGGCAGGGGCCCTTTCTCTTCGTTGCGGTTTGCCATTTAAGATTTAAAATGGGGCTACAGCACATACCGCAAGAAGGTCAATGAACCTCCTGAAGGATTTGTTTCCTGGACACTTGATTTCCAGGTTTGGGGATTTGCCCTGGCCTCCGCGTTCTCCTGGCCTGAATGCGTGCGATTTCTTTTTGTGGGGATACTTGAAAGAAAAGGTCTACGCTGGCAAACCCCGTACATTGCAAAATCTCGAACGTGAGACACTGGAAAGGGTGTGGGACAGCTTTACTAACAGACTGGAAACCTGCATACGAGAGGACGGACATCACTTGGAAGACTTGATTTTTGCAACGTAATTCTAATGGCATGTCTTCACTATTGTGTACAAATTATTAAATAATAATAAATAAATTTTTTTTTGAAAAAATAACGTTGTACTATCTATTACTAAATGGGTATAGTCCCGCGAGTCACCCTATATAATTATTTAAATCCGCAAAAATGGATTGATGATCCAGAGCTGCATTAGCGCCTTCTGGGTTGTCATTATACGCACACTTATTAATATTTCTTTAATTAATTGTTCTATCGATCGCTTGGTGTGTGGTATGTGTTATTCTGGCCTTGAGCGCCTATTTTTCTTTCAGCTTATTTGATTGTTTTATGTCGAATAAATTTGTTCATCTGTAAATGGTTGGTTTTTGTAATTAATCGAGTACAAATTACGACCCAGATAAGAGTTCTGAAATTTTCTTCGTACCCAGAATTACATCGGGTGTTAAATTTAAAACTGTTTAATCAATTGTTTGGAATTTTTAAGGCGGTACCTGTACCTCAGCTAGTTAGACGGGTGTGGGTGGTTTTAGTTAGCGTTTGCCATTATAATGAACAGTTTTTTGTAGAAAGTAGAACCAAATAAAAATGTGTAGCTATTGTAGTATCTTTTATAACGGGTAAGTACAAAGTCCCGGAAGCAAATTTCCGTTCCCTATACAAGATGGTGATCGGTGGCACAAACTCCTATAGGATATGGAAGTAGTGAATCTATTTACATATCCTATCCGATTTCGTGATCATGATCAATTATGTGTAATGTGAACATTGCACTATCCTCATTATTGCATTTTCAAAACATTGGAACCAAGTAATAAAGGGCATTTTGGATACAGACAAAAATAATGAAAAGTATGAAATATTTTACGATTTTTTTTGGATCTTGGTAATTCCGTTGGACAATCCAGTTTGATTTTGTAACTTTTGAATAATATTTGATCCAGTTAACTGCATCTACTTCGCAAAATTCTGGTCTAAATTTTGTTCGCAGTTCTACGCCTCTTCTTCACTTCACTTCTTTTATAACTTGACACTGTTTATCAAATATGCTATATTCCGCTAGCAAATCACGAAATCGGATAGGATAGGTAAAAACATTCACCGCTTCCAAATCCTATACGAGTTCGTGCAACCGATCACCATCTTGTATAGGGAATGGAAATTTGCGTCCCGGAACGGTCGATTATCTCCTCTATTTATGAAACAATTTTTTAAAATAATTCCTGAGCTTATATAATAAATTGAAACTGTCCCGACGAACTTCGTACCGCCTTTGCGAAATCCCGTTTACCCCGTTTGAAGCGTTTTACAAAATCAGAAACCTGGTTTTAAAAAATTATTTTAGCAAATACTGGAAGTGTCCGCCATTAACAGCTCAAACGATCAATAGATTACTCAAGATAGGACGGCATAGCGCATTTACATGAAACATGTCTAGAATTTTTGGGAGAATTTTTTTTATATTCCTATTTATGGAAAAAAATTTTCTACCACGCTTTTTTGAGTCACCCTGTATACCTACCTACATTTTGAGTTAAAATATGCGCAATCCAAAAATAAAATCGACGGGTCCGTTATTTAATCACAACCCTGTATATGTGCTGATCATGACATTAGGAACGTGCTGAGAACAGACCTTCCTAGTTCCTTTTAAGGTGCAAAGAAGTAAACGATACAACAGTCTCGATACATCTGGGCTTTATGACTAAAATGTTTTCGATTTTACTTACTCCCATCCTTCTAATGCGTAATAAGAGTAGGTACAGCGGCAGGTTACATCACAATGTGACAGTGCAGCATTGTTATATTTGTGTATGGCATTGAAAGGTAGCTGTAGTAATGGAATTCCTCAATGAAGTAATCATCAAAGGAGGTTTCAAAGAAAAGCTTGCACATTCATTGCAAGCTGAATTATTCAAAGTCGGACCAAACAAAAAACTGTTTGATGTGACGTACAGTGTGATTTGGTCACAAGTTTCCGAAGCCATAGTTTTCTCCTCGGTTTTTTCGCAAACAAAACTAAGAAAACAGAAATCTTGCTCCACTCGTTACTTATCTCCTACTTAATTACTCAATGCTTATATTTCCTACTACTCGGGAGCAAATTCATTCAAGAAGCCTTCAACAAAGAAACCTTTTATAAATCAAGAATGCAAATGGAATTTTATTTACTTTTTAGAGTACTAGAAAAGATACAATATCGCGCCTAAAGAAGCAAACGGTGCAGTGCAGCAGCGATTGACGGGTTTTGCAGATAATGACGAAAACAAAGCATATTCAAGGACAATAGTCTCAAGTTTAACAATAAAAAAGGTTACTCAGTAGATGCGGATTAAATGGCGATCATTCGGATACCCGGAATGACCTGGGTTTAAAAATAGAACTTTTTTTACTACTTTATTCTCACAACATAAAAATCTCACTTATTTTTGAATTGTCAAAACCTCTGAATTATACTCAATGGTCAAAACTGTTAATCAATACATAACATATCCTTTTGGACTTTGGAGTGCGTTCAAAACTAATTGGAATTGCAAAATTTTGCAATTATAATTCAAGTTCCCATAATGTTCTAGAGTTCTTGAGCAATCTTAGAGTTTCGACATTTAATAAGTCATAAAAAATCAATTGCAATTGTTATACAGGACGATTTATAATTTATATCAAAGTGGAAACGCTTACACAAAGACGTTACCTACAAACATGCCCACATCTCCCACATAAGGATAATTTGATTCTACAATCATCCAATGCTCTAAAAATATCTCCGCTGTAGTATTCTATTTTTACAATCCAGTATCCAGTTATTTACCAAACAAAAAATTACAGTTTCAATCTAACGCCTCGCCTCCAGTGATTGCACGACTTATTGAAACGATCGAACTGCCACTAAATTTAATTCTCATACAATCTTTGTATAATGGATCAGTGTGGGGGTTCAAACCGTTTTTTAAATTATAAATGTATCAAAATCCAGAAAAATATGATACCCTGAAAGGAGAAAGCCGCATATGGATATCGCACAGATGGGTCAGGGTCAAATCGCCAAGGACAAATTAAAAGTAAATTCCACACATTTACAAAAGACCGTCCGATTTATCACTTTTGGGACAACTATACAGGATAAAAGGATCAAACTTTTCACATTTGAAAAAACAAAACTTTCTAAGGCGTTCTTTCTTGTCCTATATTGTGGGGAACCCATATGCGTTTTGCGAAATATTGTGAACTACAATATTGCATGAACAGTAGAGAATGATCTATCGTTATTTATCGAAGTCATTGGTAACTATGATTGGCGAGTTGTCGCTTTGCCGAGTTTGTCAGGGGCGAATGGTCCAGTGGCGAGTTGTCGTATATGGAAACCGATTTAGTCGAATATGGGCCATTTTCTAAACCAATACTTAATATAAGAAAAATTTGGTATATCAGTATCCTGAAGCTGTAACGGGTTTGTAATGGTCTTCAATCCATAGAATAGAAGAGAAAAAAATAAGCTTCATCGTTATCGTTCCCGAAAAGTGCAGTAAACATACGACAGTAGGTACTTCGAATTTCGTCTTTAAATGGGATGAGCTCGGATGGATTTCCTAAACTGTTAATTGTTATATTGAGCAAACCAAGCAAACCAAAATTCCCCCCATATAAAGTTATCAAGTTACTATTTAAATTATTTGAAAAAAATTTGACATTGTCAAAAAATATTTTAGATATCTTTCATATTCATATTCAAAGTATTAAAAAAAACTATTCTGACAGCTTAAGGTTGTTGTATAAATTTAAACCGCCTATGCGAAGTAATGTATTCTTTGTTCAATCCCAGAGCAAAAATGAATCATTGAAAGTTCATGAAATTTGGCACACTGGTTAAGAACGATGTATATGAGTGAACTATGTTTACATAATATGAAAAAAATAGAACCTTCACTCAAAAAATGACTTTGGAATTTATGAAATCATAAGTAATAAATAGGTGTAAAACAAAAATGGAAAATAGCTATTGTCACACATAATGACATACTTTTGCGTCAGATATACTATTTTTGCCAATAATTGTCCATACAATTTTAATAAAAAACTATGTGGAATTGAATTTCATTAAAAACGACTTCAACGTTGAACGAATTTATAAGGACCATCAGCATTTATGGCAAAATGTAATGCTTCCCAAATTGACCGTATTCTATAAAAAATGTATTCTTCCTGAATTAATTGACGCCCGAGTTCCCAGAGAAATGAAGATTAGGGATCCTACATTGGAAGAATAATTTAAAATGAAATTTATGTAATTTATATTTTTTAACATTGTGAACCATTAAAAACTTTTTTATTTGTGTTTTAATTTTATCAAGATGTTTTATAGACATGACACAGCGTCACAATATGAAATGCACTTAATGCAATGATAGTAATCAATTATACTTCTTTGTTCACTAGCGCTTTCTTTAAAAAATTTCGGAATACAGTTGTCCCTACTAGGTATACAACAACTTAAAAACTTTGTATAACATTTACAAAAATCTTCTTAAATTCTTGGATTTTTTTTAATAATAACGAATCCTCTTCCAAGATAGACATGTAAAACCTCTCATTGAAAACGGCTTGACAGATCAAGTTTCATTTCTGATGACATTTAAGCATCTGCACAGTTCCGCTACTCTAAATGTGATGCATTAGTTTTTATCTTCGAGATCGTTTATAATTTTGTATTGTTGTCTGTCTATCCTTGTGCTCGATATCTTCATGTAGAAACGTCCGATCGCTTTGAAAATAGATACACAAGTTCTTCAGGATATAAGAAAGGTCGCTATTGTTTTTCGGCTACGTAGACTAACGAGGCCTTTGAAATTAGCGTTCAACGTACTACTCCAATCTCTTTCTAGCATGAGGCGCGCACAATAACGTATGTTGAACGCTTCGTAGCTATAAAAATACAAATTTTTTAATGGAAGCCCTCTCGGCACCTAGTTCCAAAATCGTTATCAGTGTTAACTATCTCATCGATTTCAACCACCTCATGCCCGAAATACCACACTATATCCGTCGCTCGTAAATAAACTATAGATGATCGCCTTGTAGTAGATGGATGTTCTGGTCGTTCTGGAGAGGAATTATTATGGTGTAAAGGAAACTAATCAATTCGGATTACTTCTGAAGCTCTGCCACAAAACCTCAAATTTGTCGATTTTGAGCTCTACAAGGCAACGTTTCATTTCGGAGAAATCATCAACTTTATTTTTTATACGGCCCGTAAAAATTCAGAGATTTCGCAATCCATGCAACCATCGAAAACCTTGGAAATGATAACTGCATAACGCCATATGTAAAACACAAATAACCCTTATTCAATCGGATCACTTGCTCGCAAACGTCACCCTTCTGACCAATAAGCGTCGTAATACTATCAAAGGCGATTTGCGAGAACCGTTGTCTTTTCCGCTTGTACGAAATTCGTAACTTTATATACCCATGTACGAAACCAAACGATAAACATTTCCAATGTTAAAAGGTACATACTGGATAGAGTAACATTTTTGATTACGAATAATACAACTAAGTACGTCACACACAAGAATCAAAAGTTGGAACTGTTGGTTTCAACAGGACGGTGCACCCGCGCACAAGAATACCTATCGGACAAATTTCCTGGGCAGTGAAATAATTTTATTTTTTAGTAGGTACGCTGTGAGGGTGTGAAGATCTTTTTAGATTTGCAAAACTATGTAAGTGGATGCTAAGGTAACATTAACAATTTTTTTTATCCTATCCTGCTTTAAATAGAAAAGTTGTATCGTTTGTGCCGAGATTAAGAGTCTAACTGTTCTTGGCATTAGGTATAAACATTGTTATCTTAAAGGTCAAATTTGTAAACAGTAAACCATAAAGATTTTTGAACCCAATCATGTACGTCTGTTAGACATTTCGAAAAAAGGGCAAAAAAGTCCCGCACTTAACTTCCACATACGCCATTATCAATTACAAATGAAGTAGGTTGTTATCACTACATTAAATTGTCAAAAACTATTCACAGTAGCATTTACAAACGGTCTAAGTGCGCACAAAAACGTGTGATGGAATTGTACAAGGAAAAAATTAAGCGTATCCATATGGATTTTGTCGTTGCTAATTGTAAAACGGTTAGTAATTTCCGTTCCGTGTTTTATGAATGAACGGTTATCAAAATAAGAGAATATAATAAAAATAATATGCGGCGGATATCGTAAATGATAAAGACATTATGAGAAAAAAAAAAACCTATCAAAGTCATTAGGAGTCGATCATTGACCGTATTTGTTAAGAGCTGGACCTATCGTTTAACCTTAGCGATAACAGATTGAACTAAGATTTCTCTACGTCATTTAAATAAACACCGATTGCAGGGATTTATACTTCCGTCGGATCATCAAAAACGCAAGCCTAATTAAACTGAGACGCGGATGTGTGTGTGTGTGTGGGTCGCAAAACGTGACATTCTTTGGAGACGCAGAAAATTGAAAATATATATCAATTTCCAACGACTTGATGGCATTTTTAGATTTACGTTACATTTGAATCGTGCTTATCTAAAAGGCTGGTAACACCGCAGGGGACGCCGCCAAAGTCACCGGTTAATGTGCCGAAGATATTAATTTGGTTGATTATTAGACCTGATACGGTTTTTCTTGGGTCATTAGGAACGATGACTTGTGCAGCTCGTTTATCCATACATTCTGGCGCATGTCACAAGTTAAACACTTGCCAAATATTTAAGTGGCTATATTTTAATGTTCGCCATATATCACAGTTTCCCTAATTTTTACACTTTACACAATTTGACCTAGATTGTTGGTCACTTATTGGGCATCTGAACGGAAATATGGAAAAGTAATGAGTATGCTGCATCAATTTCAATGACAGGGGCCTTCGTCTTTTTATGCAACATGGTTTTGAACTTCTGCACAAACGAGCAGAGAAGACCCCGTGAACTTTATGTTAAAGAGGAATCGAGTGTCAAATTGCATTAGGTAATAGGAACTTTCAAAATTGGGTATACTTTTCTAATCGTCGTCGTTTGCATTTAAAATTACAAGATATTGGAAATTGGCAACACTATGAAAACAAGATGGACCAAATGTTGTTTACTCCATCTCTAATCAGAAAATTAGCCCAGCGTCATTAATGTACGAATGATAAGGTGATATCGTAATCCAAAAAAAGGACGAAACCTACATGAACATCTCAAGGCCTCCTAAGAAAATTTTTGCTAAGGAGTTAAGAGTCACAATTTAAATTGTGCACAACCCTTGTGCAGATAAAGCGCGTTTTTGAAAACCGAAATAGCTTAGTAAATGGTGGGTTATCTCGGGTTATAAGGAGAGGAGTCTCTTCAAACATAAACAAGACCGTCCGGCATACATTCAAAATCTTCCGACACTCCATTCTGCAGATATTTCCATTGAAAGCTTCACGTTCACTAATAGATAGGTATGTCTCGTCCAGTCGAATCATTTTGACTATGAGAGTACTTTCCTCCGACAAACCGTTTTCGAGATATTCGCTCTTAAAGTTTTGACATCACCAATGAATTTATTTCTTCCAGAGGTCCCAATCGCCCTTGAATATATCCGATCACGACAAGGGGCCGAAGAGGGGGACTATGGTTGGCAGATATTAATTCCTTTCCTCGAAGGATAAAAACCAGTTCTATCCATTTAACACAGCGAAATTTGATGATCGTCTGGCACACTTTGAAGGTATAGGCTACCTACTGCAAAACATTTCAGGACTCCAGGACCATTCCCCTAGAAGTAAAGTAGTTCAAAAAGGTAGAAGTGGGTCCGGACGGACCGACAAACCGCAAACCATAGCACATTTTTTTTAATTCTTAAAAAAATGCGCTTAAACTCTAAAATAAAACGGAAAGCATAACAGATAGATATAGGGAATGTAATAATATTAATCGATTTATAAATTTTTTCGACATTTGAAAGTTCAAAAAATAAAGTATTTTGTATGTATTTGAAAAAATCAACTTTTTAAAGTTTGAAGTTATTAAAATTGGCAATTAGTGTTAAAACACCCTGTAAAAGAGCGATCCATCTTTAAATAATTCTTATGTAGCATCAAGTCAGTATTGTTGAAGTTGGAAGACTTTTTGAAATTCAAGTCAAGAATGTGGTATCAAACGACGTAGATTTTACACGGAGATTTCGAAAATGCAATAAAATACAGGGTGTTCTATTTAAAATAAGAAATTTGTTATCCACGTCTGGTAAGACCGGAAGTAAAACGATCATAATATTTTCTTAGATCACGATCACGAAAATCTATGTTGGTATGCACATTTTTTTAGGTAACGGTTTGCGGAATATAGTCTGCAAAAGTACTCTCCGTGTTTTACCAGACACATTTGATTCTGGTAAATTGCCCGTACTCAAACATTTTAACTGAAAACATGTGACGTAAATGCAAACGCCCGCTTCAATTTCAATTCAAAACAACTTTTCATGAAACCTTTCATGGCCTGCTTTATGTTAGGAAATTTTCGTTTCCATGCCAGTGTCACTAAGACTAGACGAGATAGGTATATTTTGCACCGTAAGTAGAATACCGCATATGCGCAATAGCATTTCAACACACGAGCCTACCACAAATTTAAAATGTGTCTAGTGTGACTATGCACCGAATGATAAATCTAATTATAAAACACATTAATTAACATACAAGGTCACAATGGAATTAATTTGTGCCCAGTGTGATTAAATCCAGTCTTAAATCACTTAACACATGTCAAAACATGGACCTTGCCAAGTATTTAAAATGTGATCGGTGTAATTTTATCACCAAGTACCCAACCAATTTTAAAATACATTTTTGTTGATACACAAGACCAGTAATTATTACATGTGCGCCTGGTGTAAAGTACAACACCGTAAACCCCTTTTTGTTATAAGGAAATAGCACGCCAAATGACTCATGAATAGCAACCCATTTCACAACACAAAGTAGGTCCAATCACTAGACAGGTTTGTTACTTGTGCCATGGATTAGTTTTGGAGGGAGTTTTGATTTTGGGTTTTGAGTTGCGCAGTCGCTTCTAAGCTGGACCTGGGTTATTACAATTGTTATGTCAAAACAAAAGAAAGATATATTGAAATTTATAATTATAATATTCATGTATAGATTTTGACGTCACGGCGCTTTAGCAATAAAATTTAATGTTTCATATTTTCCATATAGGGCCGGGTCGCATTAAAAATCGAACAACTGGCATAAAAGATGTACGTAGATTCTGTAATTTGACTAAAATAATGTTCTTTCGCAGTGAACCACGGTGTGAAATAAATATAGAACTGTATAATCTGTTTCTATTATGCAGCCATTTCGTGGTCTTTCAACGTAAGAAAGAGACCGCAGACGTAGTTTCAGTCCACCACAATTCCGCTAGTAGACTCTTATAGTTTTCTTACGAAAATCACGCTCAGGCGCTTAAGTATATTTGGAAACCCAGGGCAAATTAAAGAATATATGGAAGGGAAAAGAGTGAATAGTTAATTTTCCAATTGCAGATTGATCATTTTTGGGAAGAATCAAAACCGAGTCTACATCACTCGGATTTTGTCCGAGATAAAAACTTCTTTCTTACTTTTCATTTTAAATCGGTTCTAAGACATTTTTGAAGACGATAAATTGTTTACAACTGCACTCATCTATGGACGATTCATCGATAATCGGTCTGTTATACGAAAAAGATCGCAAAATTGTAAATTGCCACAGCATACATGGTGTTTAATTAATTCCCACGCTGTATGCAAAAAAAGACGCATAAGTGGGAATACTAATCGACGTATCACAGAATTTTTTTCAAAACATAATAATTGGAGTTTGTCCCTTCATTGTTTGTTATACAGAGTGTTTCTAAATATCATGCAAAAACGGAAAGGGCTAATTCTTTGAATTATCATATAAACCTAGGTCCGCAACCCTTCATTACTGATTTACAGGGTGTGCAAATTTCAACATTTTTTAAGTTTTTTATTTACCTCCTGCAATTTTTGAGATATATCGCTCAAATTTGAAATACAAGTTTAGTTTGTGAAACAAGAGTTTAATTTAATCCAGTAGGCCATGGTCTTACTTGGATAATATATTATTTTTTGTTTTTGTTTTTGCATATGTTTATATTTAAAAGTTTAAATTCTAAAGTGTACGGTAGAACTATAACACCCTGTAGATCGGTAACGAAGAGTTTGCGGACCGATGTTTATATGAACTTTTAGTCATAAAATAAGCCAAAAAATTATCCCCTTCTGTATTTACATCATATGTATTTAGGAACGTCCTGTATATGGTCAAAAATAAGTACTAATTAAGGCTTGAATTATGTCATATTTTTTCCGAAGGATTGCTATAAATTAGTGCATTTGTCATAATAAAGACGTTAAAAATGTGTCCAGGTTTTAGAATGTGGCATATTTCTTTAATGTTCACAATTTCAAGTCTTGGAATTTCCTCAGAATCTGAGAAACTTACAAAAGCCTTCGAAGCAGAACTACTATTAGAATCCTTAAAAGGGTGTAATCAAAATTTGAAAATATCCTCTCGCTTAAAAGAAAAATCAATAAATTGTCAATTTCAGAATGATCCTATATTTTCCACTCCAGAAAAAAGTTTATTACAAGTTTGTGTATAACGATTGTTGAATAATCTGTAGTAATAAGCATACGGGGTCAGATCAAAAAGTTATAGAACCTAACCTCATTATTTTTAAAAGGAACACCCTGCATATTTTAATTAAAAAAAATAGCATTAATTTCGCTTTTCAAAAATATACCACTAAAAAGAATTCAATCAAATTCAATATTGATTCAAAAAATGCAGATATTCAAAAACCTTTTTTGAATTTTTTTGTTTTTTGAATCATTGGACCATTTTTTAAATTTTTAAGTTTTTTAAAAACCTCTTTCAGTCTTTTTCGAATTTATTTGATGTTTTTCATCCTTGGTGTGTTATATTTTTGAAAAGATAACTTTTTTACCTGGCTGTACTTATCCTCAAACGGCAGATTATTCAACAATCATTAAAGAAACTATTGTAATAAACATTTTGCTGTACCTCTTGTAACTAAGAAAATATAGGGTCATTCTGAAATTGGGAATTTTCTTATTTTACTCGTATCTCTTACGCCAGTGAATATTTTCAAATTTTTATTTCTCCATTTTAAGTTTCACCTAAAAATGGCACATGACGCCTATGTTACTTGTTATATAGCACTAACAATTACGGAAATACCCCATAAAAGTGCAGAAAATGGGTCACCCTGCAGCTTCAATGTGTGTGGGGTAATTCTGCATGGTCAAGGGAAGCGCATTATTTCTTAATGACATTCGTCCATTAAACACGTCACACGTGACATGGAACAGAGTGTTCGAAAAAATTACATAATTACGTGTATTTATTTTTTCGCTAAAACGCGCGATTGATAAACCGAAAAGCGGCAAGGCACGTCGTCGTTGCTAGTATAGGTAACGATATCTCTGCCCGCCGAGACAACCACTCGCCTTTGTACTTAAAAATACACGTGATTTTGAGCGGGTGGGGGGTTAGTCTCAAACCTCACCACGTATCATCAGGACAGGAGATGTAGGTTAAGAATTTGCTAAAAAACATCACGTGATTAATGGACGACCCCCTACTAATTTTCATTGCATATTGTTAAAGAATTCACTTTTTTGGTATAGCAGCATACACGGTGTGCACTTAAGAATTGTACTAAAAAATAGTAGTTGCGATAAAAAATATACCCCTCTTGACCATGTAGAAGTACGCAAGTAATCACAAATTTAAAATAGCAAACTTTTTCTAATTTTTGGTACCATAAAAAGCTTCTATAAAAAATGCTGTTTTGAAGTGGTTCATATAAACTTTCCACTCTGCATATATTAGCGTTTTTTAATAGCTCGTAATCAATACTTTCAAACTCGAACCCAAGAATTTTTGATTTCAATATCACATAATAAGTCATTATAAAGGCGCTTTTATACGAAAAATCATATACAATAGTGATGATGGACTTCTGCTTCCGTTTCCGCAAATGCGGCAGTTCTGCATATTTTTTCGCTTCCGCTTCTGATTCCGCTATTATATAACGGAATATGTATAACGCAATTTACGTGCGTTTTACAATGTTTAAAAATTTTTATGACTAATTATTCTAGTTCTTATCAAATAATTTTAATTTTAATAGTATTTAAACTTCCGTTTCTGCTATCGTTATAACACTTCCAATGCCAATTCCAATCACGAGTACACAACTTATATTTTGAATTAAACCAAAACATGTTGAGGTTCACGATTGATCCGTTTTCCATGTTGTTTCGCTTGATTAAATGGATTTTGGAAATTTTTTGTGTCAGACCGCATTTTGATTCCGTTGGTGCTATAGGTATTTGTTCCAAACGTCTGTTTTACCCCCAAAAGAATATGTGAAGCAAAATCATTTTGCAATTTCGAATATAATGGCACACAGTTGGATTTTTGACCATATAATACAAAGCGATCGCAACAAGTTTTCGTATTATAGCTATAGGTGCCAGTAACTCCTAATTTGTTTTTTTCTGAGTACCTAAAGTTCAACTATTTGGGACAAGGAGTAAAGTTTCTACCACAAAGAATTGTGCGTATTTCAAACGTGGCGGCTAAACTAATTAAAACTTACCTCCAAAGTTTCCCTAAAGTCTTTGACAATTCTGCATTATGCAACTGCGGGTACTGATCGGCCAATTTCCTTCTCGCCGCCTGGGCCCAAACCATAAACGCATTCATTGGCCTTTTTACGTGCAGTTTTCTCTTATCCGACGACGCCCTGCGAAAGAAACGATCCCAAAATTAATAGGGGATATAATTGTGAATTTTGTAACTATTTATTATACGCGCAACCGTCCGGTCCCGCGCTAAAAATACACGATATGGCGACTGCTGTCGCATGCGAGTACCTGAACGTGACTTTCTCGGTTATGATCAAAGAACTCTTTGTTCTTTTGAGTAATGAGGTAAGCCTCATTTATCCGACAGGAAAAGCATCGGAATTTGATGAACTAATAATTGCACTTAAAGTCGCATTCGAATTGTGAAGGTCTCGAATTTAAAAGGGATCAATATATCACTTTTAATAATTCGAAACGTGTCCTTATTTATGATCGTTTTTGTTACAAAATAATAAAAATCCCCCTAACGTTTTAGTCCTAATGTAAACCATGAAGTGAATTTTATAGCTTTTCAAATGGCCCATAAGAATTCTTAAACATGTGTAGTTAGAGACTAATATTAAAAAGAACACGCCTAATTATTCGAGTTTAATTGCTCTATACCTTTGCCGCTTTACCCACTTACATTCAAACGTTTCTTCTTCATTAGTTGCTCCTTTAGCAGTTGGCTTGAGCACTTTATAATTTTTCCGAAACATGCAAAATCTTTTAAGACGAATTGCAGATGAAGTACGGTCTCGGTCATTAACGAATGGAAGAAGCTTTTAGAAAAAAGATGGTAAGATAAAGATAAACAAAAAATGGACCCCAATCACAAATTTTGGGCCCTAATAGATTGTTGGCAAATCAAAGTTGAAAAAATCTGTTAACAAAAATAGATTGATCCGTATTTTTTAGATTTTTGTAAATTTTGGAAGGTACCGTTCTCAATTAAGCGACGGCAAATAAGAAATTTCAAAAATTCGAACGAAGAGTGGGGAGCGGTCATGCATTTAATAGTTTTTTTTACAGAAATGTAAGCATCAATGATGTATTGGGCAAGTAAACATTTGACGCGCGAGCGTATGAAAAGGGGGCGAGTTATGGAAAATTGGGAAATTCTTCTGTTTGCGCCCCCCCCCCGCCTCCCGAATGATTCTACTGCTCCAAAGTCTAGATGCATTTTAGTGAAAGTTGCGTTTATTTATTTGACAGTTCAAGAAGAGGTGCCAATTAAGTTCACATTCATTTTGGATCCTACTTCTACGAGATTGCATCGACAATGTGCCCCTACAGTTATAGGTTTTAACAAAAGTGTTTCAACATTACCATTTACATTCAATAAAAAGTTGATGCATGTTCGATAACCATTCTATGTGCAACTGCAATTGGATGGCTTCAGTCAAACAGTGTATAGAGTAAGCCAAAAAATATGAACTTAGCACAAGAACAGAGTACCATAATTTCTAAGAATATAGCATGAAAAATACTTGTGATGTATGAACTACAGGCCCTTTGCAAAGATCGTGATTTTTAGGGTAGTTACGAGTTTATATACTAGTAGAACCGGTTATGCGTTTAGTAGTAACTTTTACCAATTCTCAAAATCCCAAGACAAAGCATTAGTTAGAAACGCAAACATATTGAGATTTTTTAGAAGTAGCTCTTCAGCGACATTTTTTATGTGTAGCGATATTCTAGAAATCCCGATAGACATCAAGGCACCATAAAAGATGAGTCATCGGCGATAAGAAACGAAACCGGATGTGACGTATTCTTTCCGGGAAATATAACGTGTTTATTCGAGAACAGTCTAGAATGTTCGGAGGAGTTCGAGAACTTTCGAAAAGAGGGGCGTTTGCTGTATAAGTAAATCGAAATGTGCTTTAGTCAGTTCAAATTACGTCGAAGTAATAAATAGTTCCTGCTGCTATAAATAAATTGTGTATATGTGAGTGATAGTACCAAAGACTATCCTCAGGATAGTCTTTGATAGTACTTTAACTGTTATAAATCAATTCATTTCAAGACTGTTATAATTTTTTGTTAATTAACTGTAAATAACTAAATTAATTAAAGTTACATTCCAGTTCCAGTTCTAACATAGTTACTGACCAAAAAGGGCCAGAAATGTGAGTCTCTTGATAAATTGTGTGTTGTATAAAATTTGTACTTATTTGCGCGACTCCGCATGCATTTCGCCCCTTAACCCATTTTCTTATATCCGGCCCATGTGGTGCAGTTGAGTTGAATCTCGACTGCGATACCAAGGGTCCCTGGTTCGGGCATGGATATTTGTAAATGTATAGCGGGTTGGGGTGGTAGAACAACCTTGGCTGAAACCTCGCCCACTCAAAAATAAAGGCCTAAATAAATAAATAACTATTAAACTATTGCATCGAATTAAACCAAATTTGATACGTACGGATTGCCTTTTCCTAATTACATATAATAAGCCCAGGTTTATTTGCCAATACATTACGTAATTTTTTTTTTATTTTTACTCTGTAGATCTCGTAAGCCGTAGATATAGGAGATACAAAATTATCTGTTTCTTCCACTTCATCCCCAATTAACGAATTATTGTTATTGTCATGTCAAGATGCAAAAAAACCAAAATGATACATCAATAATATTGTAAATCTCGCTTATAGGTAGAATGAATTATTTGCAATGTGAATAAGAAACTAACCATCTATTCATAAACTACGGTCGATCAAAGAGATATGGTTGGAATTTAGACCAGAATGTTTTTGGGAAAGGGACTTAAATTCATCAAGGATTTGATTATATACTTTTGCGATGTTGTAAGAAAATGAGCGCTGAACAAATTTTTATTTTAGCACCACCAGAAAGCCGAGAAAAATTACTGAGGCTTTGTTAAAATTATTGTTTAATACTTTTGAAAATTAATAAACGCCAGCGCATTTTCGAATATGACAGATTTGTAGAGCTACAAGAAACTTGGAATTGGAAAATTAAGCAACAGAAAATTCTGCATTACTTTGCCCATTAAGCGCCTTTGTATCTCCTATACGGTTTACGAGATCTCCACAGTGAAAATGAAAACAAAACTCATCCTGTATATGTTATTAAATTTATTTCTACGGCTACTTTAATGTTTACCACTGTAAAATTTGAGCCGATGCTTGAAAATAGGCACACCTTATTTTCATTGTTGTTCGAATAGTGTTGTGAGGCGTGCAAATGTTAAAGGCGAATTTTGCAATATTTTCGGAAGTATATTCGCATTGCTAAGAACGTTCCGGGAAATATTCCCACACCGGACATTTAACCAAATATTTCCCATAAATTCTCGAATATTTTACGAGAATATTCTTGCAAAATTTCCAACCGCCTGCGCCGCCCGATTTCACGAGGTTACTCGATCGTTAACTAACGTGCAGTAGTTTTTCTGGGGAAAGTTTTTTAATACTAAGGTACCAAATTTTGAGATCCGCATCATGGAATTTTCCGCATCTCCGTGAATATTTCAAATTTTTGTTTTAGTTTTTTGAATCTTCATTCTTAATTTCAGACTCGATTTCAAATTTAATAAAAAATACGAGAATAAATAGCCCAATTCCCTAAAAAGGTTGGGAGTATACCTATTATACTCGTAACAGAAATTATTACTTTGATGGCGCGGTTGTGGTTTATAAATTTGTGTATGGATAAAATTTTTTCGATAGGTCGATTAAGTCATGGTGCTCGGGTGCACCATCCTGTTGAGTTGAAACCAACAGTTACCAACTTTTGTTTTTTTTGCCGTACAAAAAATGCTACTAAATACAGCAAATTTCGGATTTTGTGGCATATCTTCGGAAATAATCGAAATTTTGTGGCATGATAATTACTGTTTAAGTGCGTAACTTTTCCCTAATTTGATCTTCTATAGTTTCCGAGATCCTCATGATAGTCATCCTTGTCTTGGACACAGTGTATCTATACAGGGTGTCTTGAATTGAGTAAGATAGCATGGCTATCTTTGTTATTTTTATACTTACCTACAGATTCGGTAAAATTGGCAAAGTTGTGTAGTTTTTGATGCTGGGGGATATTCCGATGCGATATTTTGAAAAAAACTTCTGATTATGATTGAAACCAAATTTGTTCGTTTATTGTCTCGCATTCGCATAGTCACCATCGACACGGCCATGGAATTATTGCCATAAGAAATACATTGTAAACTTCGAGACAAAAATGTAAGGTTGATTCCCAAATGAAATACTAAGTGTTTAGTATCACTGGTTTTGTAATTTTTTTCTCTATCGAGTGACGGAAAAATCCAATATGGCGTCTATTTAAAATATAAGGAAGTTGATGTCAATATCTCAGAACCCATTTTAAAAAAATTGTTTCTACGTTAATTGAATTTATCCAATCTTGCAACTTTTGTTGCAAACTTTTTTCGATAGCTCTCTTTGCTACTAAAATATTTGAACTTGTTAATTTTTTTAATTATCTACAATCTGTAGGTAGGTAAGTATAATAACAACAAAGATAGCCATGTTATCCTACTCAATTTAAGACACCCTGTATGTAGTCCCAAAGCTCCCAACAAACAGGTCGATTCAAACCTCCCTCACATCAGGGGCGGCGCCCGGCGGGATTTAATTTATTGCATGGGGGCAAGGGTCAATTTTCGTGAAGAATAGGGATCATAAATCATCAGGATCTACTTTATTGAATTTTTAAGTAATGATACACCGAAGAAAGTCGGAGAATCATGCGATGCTAGCCACACCGGCGTTCCGCAAAAATGGGCTATGCGTGCTATGTCTGCATCTCTGCCCAACATATCGGTTTCAGTGCCATATTAAATTAAGAAACTGATTATGAATATGAGTTTAAAAGATGTAATATAATTTGAATGAGAGCAAAGCACCCTTAACATCACCTTGCATGAGGGCATGGTTGCCCTCCATACGTAGCCGCCTCTGCCTCACATAGGACTGTTTAAGACATTGCTTATTGCTTTTTTTTTTAAATTACAATGCTAAAATTGCTATATATTTTATGAATAAAGTTTTGTTTTACGTTCGCCAATCACTTTTCTTTAATGAACCCGAGAATGAACCCGACTGAAATATTCAGGGTTACAAAGGGTTATGGTTTTCAAAATAAACACTTCGAAAGGCAAGGAACTACAAATTAAACATCGTAAAGCAGATCTAGAGAAGCGGTAGAGGCGTTGATACGGTGCGACTCTACGAGGTTGTTAAATTTGGCCGATTTTCATTAGTCTTGGTACATGTGGCATATAGATCAACTGTGCAAAGTTTGAAACGAATCAATCCAAGCGTTTGTCAGTTATCGTTTTCATAGACAGACAGCCAGACAGACACCATGGACTTCCCTATAAAGCTTCTATTTTCCAAAAAATACTGATTTCCCCAATATGGCACCACAAAAATGTTAATAGACACAGATTGTAGGTAATGTTTTCGTCTCCATTTCACAATACTAGCACTTTTTGCGTAAATAGCTTGCTTTGCAAGTTATAAGCTAAAAATGATTTGATTTCTAATCTCGTTTCTAATATTATTTGAAATCATTTATCGAATTACTAAAAACCGATCTATAACTCTAGGTGTAGGACTATTATGGGCGCAATCAGATTCAACCATGACCAGGGCCGTATCTACATATTATGCGCCTGTTGGTCCTTCAAAATCGCCCCCCCCCCCCCCGCTCCCAACCAATTAAAATCATTATGTACCTACCCCAAAACTAAATTTTACTCTATACAAAAAAGTATAAATATGATTTTCTTTCTCCTAATTTGCTCAGATTGATTTAATTAATAGTAAAAAACATTTTTTATATTTATAAAGTGTTAAAACCGAGGTTAAAACAAAGTATAATATCATATCAGCTGTTCTTTGAACTATAAACAAATACCAAACTGTTTAATTTTTAGAGAAATTTACTCGTTTTTTATTAATATTTCCGCATCATTAATCAACAGGAGGTGATCATGCGGCTATATCTACTTTTACTTTTAAGAACATACGTTTTACCTCGCGTTTTACGTAATATTTACAATGTGAAATTCAGAAGTGGTTTTCCAAAGGCTTTAATTTCAACAAAAAAATTTGCGGGTGAAGCCACAAATTTTCCACAATCGTAATACAAAATTCACATAATTTCGTCGAAATGTGAGGTTATGTTACTCCCTATTTCATGATTACTTTTAAGTTGGTAAGAGTGTGTGTAACAATTTCCATTTCTTAAGAGGTTATGTTATTATTCCACGATAGCACTGTAAAATTATTTCCTAAATTTCTTTTTTTGCAGTCTCTAAAAATTTGCCGCCATGGGCCCATGGTAAATCCGGCCCTGACCATGATGTAAATAGAAAACCAATTACTTAAAGAATAACGATGGGATCCAAAAAATGCGTATATGGATGGCGAGATGGATGGTGAAAATTTGCAGTAATCTGTAGGTCCCTATAGTATCTAGATATATTTCTGTTAAAAATCCTTTAAGAGTCGAGACTCTTTACCTACGTCGAGTTTTATTATCGATCATATTTTTATTTGTTTTTGTAACAAATTCCCCGTTTTTCTCACTTTTCAAAGCAGACCACATTTGTAGCATACAGCGTAATGTAAGATCAGAAATTCAACCTACATCCCCGTATTACTGTCAATTAGGTATGTCAGCATGCCCCTTTTTGCGGCGGTCTCTTATAAAGTTCGGAATTGCGCAACAACTGCTATTCTACCATTAAATTTTGTGATTTGAGATTGCGGAGCTAAATGTGTTCCAACCCCGTCTGTAAAATTCGAAACTTCCTGAAAACTAGACGGTAGGGAATTCATGTCGTAAAACTCGGAATTTTCCAAATATTGTGCGTATATTAAAATTTGTAAAGAACCGTTTGTTTTGAGATAATTTTTAAATATACACGGAACAATTAGTGACATTGTAAATATTACGTTTTACCAGTAGAGAACGTACAAACAATGTTAAAAAGTTGAGAGGTGCCGTCACTTAACACAATTAGCAAACCTACTTTAATTATGAACTTTTTAAAACACTTCGCACCCCTTTATGAATCACACGTTACAAAATCCTCTAATTCACGAACCGCTCCAATTTTGTCGTAATCACCGAAAAAGTTCAACGTTCCGTTGCGTAAAATTCAAGAAGATTAACGCGACGCATCCATAACAACAGCGTTACATTCTGAATCAATGCGTAATTAACCGATAATAGAATTTTTTAATAGATAAACTTACTTCGTTGCAATTGGTACCAGTGACCAATCGTAGCCCCGCAACACCTTCGACACGGCTTCATTTATTTCGCTTTTATCCAGCGACGCATTTTCGACTTTCGGCGACGTCGACGTCTCGTTTATGATGGACGCGACCGACGCGGCCGCAATCGAAGCCGCCGCATTCGAATTTATTGGCACCGGCGAAGAACGCACCAAATTGCCGCTCGACAGCATTTCAAATTAGTTCGGTTCACACAAAATTAGTTTATGAATGAATTTACACGACCACTTTTTTTTAAAAAAAACGTACTACGTCAAACAATGCCTAATTGTTCCTATTAACATCGCTTCAACACCTCCACTAGCAAACACGGATGAAAGAGTGCTTTCAAATCCCCAAAGCAGTTTTCATATACCACGCGCCAGTTTAAGATAAAGACCGGGATCTTAAAATGCCCACGCTTTTTGTTGCCGTCTTACTTCAATTCACCGATTGGCATAGACTAGCCGATTTACGTTTCCTCATGTGGGTCTTTAAGCAACTGTGACATATGCTGATGCCAAGAAGATGAAGACTGCCAATCGGGAGAAGGCCTTCTATTTTAAGTACGCCTAGTGTAATCTTATTGGCGAGGAGATTAATAGTTTTTTTTTTATTAATTTCTTCTCTGACTTTTTTATTTTGAGGATAATGGTCGACGACCACCAATTAGTCACATCTGATAAATCTGGTAACGGGTCTTCACGTAAAGTAAACAGGAAGGTGCGATATCTCAATTTTATGAGTTGATATGTAGGAGGGTGTTCATCTCACAGGGCAACAGGTGGGTTTGTTGGAGAATTTTTTGTATGAGTAGGGCATTTTTGGAACATGTTCATCTAACTTATTTAATAAAAAGTAGGTAACAAAGGTCTTAATAAAAAATCGAAAGCCGTCAAAATGTTGCTTCAAAGTTTGCGTCAGGAATTAGACAATTTCAAACTTCTTTAGCATTGAGCTATTTTCACAATTAGGTAAGGTGGTGAACATATAACGATTTTGATGTTCTTTCATTCATTACTTGGACAGCTCAACCAAATTTATAATATTTAGGTATAGTTGGTACCATTTTGATATACATTTTTGTCAAAACAAACACACCGTACATAAATATTTGATTTGGTAGATAGAAGTTTTTCACTTCCAGTTCCATTTTTTTTTTAAATTGCGTGGTCGATCCGATTTTGTTCATCCCAGGAACTCATCCATTCGGCAGACAAGCAGAATTTAAAAATCTCCGTATTTCGGGTTGTCGAAAGTACTTAGGTATATTTCATAAAAAAAGTATTAGGCTCCAAAGACTTGCGCTTGAATCACCTCTTGAGAATGAAACCTCACCAGCAGAAATCCAAAAAATACTAGCATTGAGTAATTAAAACGGTACTGTAGGTACCTACCTCAAACCTCATACCTCTAAATTATGTGTTATGACCTCATTTTCAGGGAGGTGCGATTAAAAAAACAAAGTTTTCATATTGGAGAAGCTTCATTACTGGTACTGTGTCTTTGCAGTACCGTAACATGGAAGTCAGAGGCCTTGGTGCCAGGCAATCAGTAAAACGTCTATTTTTTATCGAATTCCGGGTGTAAAATTTTGCCCTACACGACAAATAACTACCTATAATATTCATACTTATTTACATAACACGACAGGAAAATGACACATTACATGGCGAGGAAATAAATTGATGTTTAATTTCCGTATCTCGAGTTTTGTATAAGGTACATTTTTTTCCAAAATCGTTTTTTATAATAATACAATTTCAATTTTTATATAGAACTTTTGATTAATATTGTAGCAAATATTCTAGAAATCCCGATAGACACCGAGGCGGCATTAGCGATAAGAAACTAAGGCGGTTATGACGCATTTTTTCCGGGAAATATGAGGGGTTCGTTTTAGCAAATTCGGAAACGTTCGGGAGGACTCGGAGAACATTCTAGAAGTACCGTTATTTGCTATATAAGCAATTTGAAGCTGGTTTGCAATCAAGGGAAGTTAAAATTGAAACAGGCCAGCAAGAAATAAGAGGTATGATTCGATATAAGACACAGTGTCCAAAGTGAGGCACACAGTGTCCAAGATAAAATTCATACAGTAGAAAATGAAATCAAAACGCACGGTAGGTACTTGTGGATTATGGTTGGACACCCCAAGAACTCCGGACGGCTCAAGAAGATGACCGTAATTTACCTGATAAACTGGTATTGGTCTCTGCAGTGGAACTCGTTTACGGCTAGAAGACGATCTTCATAAGAGGGTTCTAGAAAATGATGATGGCACGACCACAAGTGTGTATGTATAGGTACTGATCCCGGAGAGCAGGAAATCTGAACTACTACGACAGATGCACGATGGTATACCGGGAAGTGGCAAAAACGGTGGTTAAGGTGCGGTTCATAATTGCACCCAAGATGTGGAGGTGTGGTGCCGAAAATGTGCGGTTTGTGACACAATGAGGCAATACAATGTGGATAGTCCGTAGTCCAAGGATATACATAGCTATTGAAATCTCAAACCCCTTCTCTAAGACAGTTTCTACAACTAAATACATCTTGGCGGTCATGTACTATTTCAGTAAATGGACAGAAGCATATTATGTTATGCAATACCAAATCAAGAAGCGACAACCTGTGGCAGACATGGGCGTACGCAGCTTTTGGTCTAGGGAGGGGCAAAAAATAAAATTGGCGGAAAAAATGTTTAATGAAGCACATAATATACATTTTTATTTTTAGTAGGTAATAGTTACTAAAACCGTCTTCAAAATTAGTATTTCTCAAAATATTAGTTGCCCATTACCGCTTTTATATCAATTAATTTTGTATTAAATATGCAAAAAAAAACACGGGGCGAAAATGGATAGGTAGATGTAAAGGCCATTTCGGTATATCGGTAGAATTTTAGGCAAATCGGTAGATCTACCGAAAAATCGGTAGACGGAACATCACTGGCTGACTACTGCACAGTGGTTTGTGTTAACGCGCGATTAGTGAACGATAACTTCGCTCAGCCCGACGGCAGGCGAGCCGGTACCCTAATTTATAGCTTAAAACCTCTTTCATTGTTTAAATCTCAAAGGATTGAATTAGAAGCCAACAAAGACAATTCTTACAGATGTTTTTTAACAATAACATAAAACGTAACCTGTGGCCAGGCCAGGGTGGGGCTGCTGCCCCCCTTGCCCCTCCCTGCGTACGCCCATGGTGGCAGACATTCTGGTAAAAGAACTTTTTAGTAGATTTGGAGCACCCTTGGAACTACACTCTGACCGGGGTCAAAATCTTGAGTCAGCCTAAAGCCTGTGTCAACTATTGGGCAATCGCAAAACCAGAACCACCCACAGTCAGACGGAAGGGTAGCACGCATATAAATAGGACACGGGGGAAGTACTTGTCAAAAGTTGTGTTCGACCGCCAGCGTGATTGGGATGAATATTTATTTATTTATTATTCCTCTCTTGTTCTGGGCCCTCAACAGGCTTGCGCCCAATTACAGAGTGACCCGCATAATAGGAAAACTGCAGGAAAACCTAATTCGGAGTATCCGGCAGAATGCTCGAAACTGGTCCAAGGTAATTCCCATCTCTGCCACAGATGAAAAATTCACCTCAACCCAGGTTCGAACACCCGACCTCCGGATTTATAGTCCAACGCTCTACCACTGAACCATAGAATCTTTATTTGTTCCTGGTGGTGAACCGTGCTGCGGTGGAAGAAACTACAGAACAGAGCCCAGCTTCCGTTTGTTTGGCACGGATTTCCGGTTACCATGTAATTTGAAATGGGGTACAAGACCCGGGCAAGAATAAGAAACCGGGGAAAACCTGCATCAGAAATTGGGTACCATCGCCATAATATGCAGTTAGATATTATAGCCGTTGAGTGAAGGATTAGTATTACTCAATAATATAGCGATATGATAAAAGTGCAGTACGACGTAAAGACCCATTGATGATTATCAACCTGGAGATCTGGTTTGGTTGTATCGTCCCCAGAGAAGACACCGAAATTACAAAGAGTTTAGGAAGGACCATATACAGTCGTGGAGTACAAACCGATGGTGATGGCGATAACAAATCACAATCAAAGGAGATCTGATAAAGACGAAAATTCTTCGGAAAATTAAAGATCTTACGGTAACGGTAGCACTGGCACCCAAAAGTCAGAAGTCACAGCAAAAACAGATAAAAAGACGAAAAGTAGAAATGTTTGGTCACAGCGATAAAAATTGTTCAAGTACAAAACAGACCATCTTGAATGAAGTAGATATAGAAAGCCAAGCATGGGTGCTACGAATGTTTGAAAATAGTCATATAGTTGACGATATCTGCCTAGTTAAGCAGGGAAATAGTAAAAATGAATTAGATTGTTCTGAAAGTTTAGAGAATAATGATTAAGGAGGTCGTAAGCTCGTAAACGTTTACTTGTAGCATACATATGGGCGTATTTGTATTTTAGTTGTTCGTTGATGATGACAACCTTGCTGTCGAAACGCTTTCGAGGTTTTAATATATTATTGTGGTTTATTGGTGTTTTTAGAGCAGAGCAGAAATGGTATGTTTCATTCCATTACTGAATCTCGCCCTTTGTACACATTTCTATGTAATTTAACCTAGGTACTAATTAAAGACATTTATTATTATTATTATTATTTTACTTTTGCAAGTTCAACAGTTACAAGTAGTTCTCATGGTTCCGGCATTTTTGCAAATTTATTTGTAAAAAGATAGCTTTTAATCTCACTTCGACCGATGGCTGGCTGGCTGGCAGCAAATGCGGGCCCGTAGAATAACGCCTGTAGAAACACGAGGAGTGTACATGTACCTACCGGGGTCATGTACTTACCAACTTTAGGGACTGGGTTACAGGATGTGGGGTCGGCGACATCTGGGCGCCATCTCGGAGTGTGTTTGTGATCTTCTGGTCTCCTACAATTTTGATCCGATTGTGTTCAAATTGGTGTCGTTGGAAAGATCTTGCAAACGCCCACTGCAGGACGGAATTTGCGAATTTAATTACCTTTTGCAAGGCGCGCGTCTTCAAAAGGTAGCAGTTTTTGGGGGCCCAAATGTTTCTTAGAGCTCGAATCGCGGCCTCTCTTTCTCGTGCCGCCAATAAAAAGTCGAGCTATAATAAGTGCCCCAAAAATCGAGTACGATTTTGTGGAGGGTTTTTTTAGTCCATACGCTAGATAACAGTAAGAAGGGGTTTCCAATGAACGTAATTTTTACGTACGTATACGTAAGCGGTATGGAAGTCTTGCACATAGTCGCAAAAGTTGAAAATGTTTCAAAGCTACGTACGGTCAATGATCATACTACTATGTAGCAATGTAGCATGATCTTTGGTTTATTGTAAACAACGAAGTAAATTTACGGAAACGATACGGATATATACGAGTTACGGTTTAGAAATATTTACGTATACGTCCATTGTAAACAAACACTTACATCCTGTGTTTTTGAGAGGTCCACGAGTTATTGTTGTGGCATTATGATGTCTCGGATTTCGGTATAAGACTGTAATTTTCAATCTTGTATTCAAACAAAATGGGATCTAAGAGTAGTTTTTTCTTCCAAACAGTTGTTTTGGTTATAAACAATAAAAAAGGCTCGCAAAATATGCCTAATTGATGCGCTCGTATGAGGTAACTCTGTTACAGAAAAAGTTTTTCCATGGTGATACATCCAATAACTTAACTTATAAAATGTTTTCGAAGAGTTACCTGGGGAGGAGAATTAGGAAGGGGGTATATGGGTGAGCGCACTATAAAACTTCAAGTAAAGTTACGGACCTAAAACATCATATACTCCGAGACGAAATACTTGAAAACCTTACTTCGCACCCATAATGGCACATTCTTTTCAAATTGAGTACCAAAAATGGCACTTTTCGGTCTCCGATCCGCGTGAAACTTCGTACCTCGTCTAATCCGTCGGTATCCGGCGATTACTGGGTCTAACGAAATTTTTTGATACCCAGAACTTATGTTAAGTGCAGTTAATGGTAAAAATGATCAAATTAGACCTATGTTTACTGATTATAAAAGGAACTGGCCATTTTCAAGCGTGGTAACCTGAAGAATCTTGTATCGTACCCCTTCAAATTGACTCTGCAACTCGTGGACCTAGAAAAAAAATACAGAACGATAGCTAGCGTCTGTATGTTAATTAGGGAATGCGAATTGAGAGTGAACGGGACGTCGGAAGTGGATACCGACATTCGGAATGTAGTAGCCCCCGACAAAGTGTTACTGATGGTGGAATCAAAACTTCAAACGCGAATTTCAACTATTTCAAGTGAACGCGACGTCGCAAGTGGGTATACCGACAGAGAGAATGTGGTAGCCCCTGACAAGATCTTACTGATGGTGGAGACAAAACGTGCCGATAGAATACTGATCTGTCACACAAAAAAGTCCCATCGATCTCACACGAGGATAATATACGGAATAACCCTGTACAAACATCGGCTTCCGAAGATTTTGTACCATAACTTGAATTTCATCAATTTCTAAGAAGGCATCGGCACGGCGATTTTACTGAAGCATTAAGAAGCGCTGTATTTGAGGGTATCGGGGGCAAACGGCGTAAATTCGAAGACTATCATAGATAATCGTATACCTAGTACCTACAATTTTTTATGAAAATACGGACGTTTATTCGCATACGTCTAATAGACATTTGGGCCCTTTCTTTTATACAACATTTACAAACATTTCTCGAAGAACGCCCACAGAACGTATATGGATTTCCAGCTTACGGGAACTCCAAATCGAACCCCCGAACTACCTTTGCTGAGACCCTGTATATCTTAATGTCATTTTTGGCATTCCTTTTTCCTGATTGCATTGATCACATCCTATATTTTTATATAATTATATCATATTTTTCAAAATGTCATGTTACTACCGTCGGCCATTTTTATTGATTGGCATCGGCTGCCTTAGTTGCCATGAATACAATAAACAAAACAAAATCTCCATGAATCAATAGCCTACTTTTACTCTATGCTACTCTTAAAAACTAAAAAATAAGGTTTTTATTGTTTTTTGGTTTTCATTCAATGTTAGTAAACTTTTTATGTTAATAATAAAAAATCAAAATTGTCTTAATGTGACCGGGTACAGACCAGGCTCGTGAACTGTTCTCAAACTGTTATAGCGAACCTTGTGTGGACGTACCTTCATGAGGCGAACAGTTCCCGAGTTCGCAGTGGAACCGCTTTTGAAGCGGTAGGTACATCAAAGGAATAGTTCGCGAGCCCTTGTTGTTCTCCTATAACATATTTAACTATTTATTTCTAGTGTAGACGTCGAGCTCGCGATCTCGCATCTCCGATGGATTAGGATTTGGGATTGGGAGAGGGGTTCCGACATATACAGAATCCCTCGATCATAATTTGTTTTTTAGAAAGAATCCTACAGCCGATTTCAATTTTGTTGCAGGCAGCAGCTCCATTTCCGCGTATAAAGACACCTGCGAATTATTCAGCTAAACTGATCTTAAATAAGCAAACTAAAACATGTCAGATAATTTTAATCTTTTATCGCCTCTGAAAGGAATGCAATTTGAAACCGCAACGTTTACAGTTCTCATTAGGACGATGTCATTTAAAAAACCGGTAGCCTTTTATATTTATAACAATTTTTGCGCATAACCCTTTCTTTGTATTATTTTTAATGTAGGTAGGTACCTACATCCGTGATTTAATTTCATATCGTTTTTAAAACAAATTTCTCACATCCGCTATGCATGTGAACTTCATCCATGTGACTTTGTTTATCTGTCTAATTCATTGGTTGATACAATTTCAATTTCAACGTCTAGTGTAAATAATATTTCAAGGGCATAAACAATGTTCAACCCTCCACTGATGGCAAAAGGAAGGTGCATGCAAGCAGGTATTAAAACGGTGGAATACGCAAAGTAAACTGAATTTTGTGAGAATATTAATTACTGTATTTGTATGGTTCAAAAATTATAATGTAATATAATTACTCAAGATACGAAGAATCGCATACGATTTTCAGTAGGGGAATTTTTTGTCACTCCGCTCGTAGTCGGAAACCAGACTTCTGATCCGGCTCATATTCAATAGCACTGATCCTTGAACTTGTAGAAATCGATTGGCGAAAGTTTGACATCGCTGTCTCTTTTCGTTCTCGAGTAACACGGACGGACGGACAAAACCATCACATTAGGGGAATTTTTTTCTTTCGAAAAAGCCAAATTATGGCCGAAGTTTTAAGACCAACTTTTGCAAGCTTCATAGATAGAATAAATGTCATGTCTTGATCATTTCTAAGATCGTTAGAATTCAAAATTTGTTAGTGATACCTATCACGCTAAACTTTGAATTGGAATTTTTAAATCCATTAATTCACTTTTTGTCACCGTTGTGGGAAAAAGTTTATGAAAAAACTTAGGACGCATATGAAATTACACTCTCACTTTCTCCGTACCCCCGTCTGTCCGCCCGTTCCAAATCCACAGTGTTTCTGTTAACACAATACCACGATTTGGTTAAAATTCCGCGATATTCAGTTTTTAGGGTATATAGGGTAGCGGAATTATAAAAACTTTCTTGATTGAAGAATTTCCAAATAAGTTTCATTTTAAATGTAGATTCTGCAACATCCCAAACAGAAAATTGACTGAACTGAACCTAAATTTGTTATTTTGCATCTTGTAACACTCCACTCCAATATCTCCAATTTGAAGAATTTGTGATATTTTTGCAAACTAAAAAAACCTCGGAATTTTTTGAATCTCTTTGCAGTTAGTGAATTCGTGATTCTTCAAATGTTTCTGGTTTTGTTTAAAAACACTTCGAATTCACGAATCTTCATTTTTTAGAACGGAAATTGGAAAATAGATAGTATAAATGCAGCACAGATATACGTATCTATATCTGTGGATGCAGTAAATAAAAAAAACTAGCTCGGCGGGTAAATCGATATTACTTTTTTCATTCCGTTCGACCAATGTCCAAATATTGCAATATACCTATTATAAGTGGCAAAATTAAAAAAACAATTGTTTAAAAATAATTTCTTTATCGATTGCAATTAATTTGTTCTAACTCAGTAATAAACGTTTATTGAACCGAGACAGTTAATTTTCTTCTGTAATTCATTATACGTCAAAATAACTGACAATAAAAAATACTCGATTAAATGAAAAGATTTATTACAATCCTTTGATTTAAATTAATTAGTTAATCTATTATTAACTTCTCAGTAAAACATAATTACTTTTTTAAGCGTTTTAAGATAAACAAATTACCAACTTCCAAACAATGAAGCCCAAATAAGTGTTTTGCAGGATTTTTGTAATTTTGCTATCGGTTTGAATGTTGAAAAATAGGTACCTAATGTAAAACTTGAACACATAAGCATTATAAGATTTTTGGCTAAGGAGGGTGCATGACCAAAAATTATCCATTAACGAATATGGTGAGAAAGCTCCATCATTTTACCAAGTATAAGTCTGGTCGAAACAGTTTCGTTGGGGTCGAGAATCCATAGGATCCAAAGCCATATTTTCCCGGGGTATATTAAGTCCCCAGCCCCCCCCCCCCTTCTTCTACAATTCTAAAAGGCAACCCCATACTTGTGACAAGTCTTTGGAAAGCTACTGAAAAATGCTTTTTGCACTCCTTCGTTCTAAATCGCGTTTTCCCAATAAAACACGAACGTCGGGAACGTCAAGTTTACAACTGACTATCTACTTTCGCGCACTAGTGCCTAAAAATTCAACGAAATTATCTATTTAGTGCGGATCATAAACCAATAAGTAGTATGATGGAAGAGTAAAAAAGAAAATATAAATACACTTTACATCATTCCCTGTAGTACAGGGGCAAAAATAAGCTTAAATCAGAAGTTTTGAACATTAAATTGACATTTTAAATTTCTAGATTTCTACTTTATCGGCATAGAGGACTTGATTTTTTCAAAAGAATTATAATGGCGCAAAAATCTCGCGAAAAGGATTTGAATTTATATAAATTCGATTTAACTAATCCGTGCAAAAAATAGAATACATTTTACGTGCGTGAACAGTGTTTGCTTGATTCGCGCGACATGCGTCGCTCGTGCGCGTTGCGCACTCGCGCCGTCAAACTTCGCGCTCATCTGCAAAATAACTGTTCCCGCACTAATAATGTAAATAACTATTCCAGTGGTACCAATAAAGTCAATATTCATTCAGACAATTTAACACAAATGTAATAATTAACAAAAAAAACTAAATGTTGAAATTGAGGGATGTATGGCAAATTGGCCAACAACGTCAACCTGAGCTGCTTCATTAAGCAATCTTGATTGCTTTCTTTTTTTATTGGTAACAGATCCCGTTTCTTCGAATTTAGCGACCAAATCTTGAACATAGGCATGGCTTACATTTCTCCCGGGATGTCGCTCATTAAACGTTCTAGCTGTTCTAAAAGATGATCGATTTTCGGAGCCATAAATGAATATTATTTCCAGACGTTCAGCAGTACTGTAAGTCAATAAAAAAGAAAGCAACCAAGATTGCTTAATGAACCATCTCAGGTTGAAGTTCTTGGCCAATGTGCCATAAATCCCTCAATGTCAACATTTAGTTTTTTTTTGTTAATTATTAAATTTTTGTTAAATTATCTTAATGAATATTGACTTTATTGGTACCACAATGGAAAGCATTTTTCCGTAGCTTTCCAACCATGTGTCACAAGTATGGGGTTATCATTTAGGATTTTTGAAGAGGAGGGCTGGGGGGTTAAGGAGGGGTAGGGGTTGTCACTCATAACGTCATTCTGGATCCCCCTCGATACCCCCGAAACGGTTTTGCGCGATTTTCAATATCTTCTTTAGTTTGGAAAATATGGCCGACGGCAAGTTTTAAAATTGATACCCTGTATGTATTGATAAAAATTCCTAATCAAAAATCTGCTTTCCTTTACAGCGCTCCACATTATAATCAAAGTGCAATGTCAAATTTAAAAATTAGTACTACAGCTGTACAGGGTAGTTCAAATTCGTGACTCACCATTGAGATCTCTGTAACGGTAGGTTAACGGGGACTAAGTTGCCCTTTTTTGAGACTAAAAACACGCATTTGAAATTTTTGAAAAAATAGCAGGTATCGAAAATCTGAGAATGTCAAATTTCGTGTTTCTTTTCCCTAGCTTAAACGATCGGAAATGGACGGTTCCCGTTAGTATTTTGTATGGGTCCTTTTTTTCGGATAATCTGAATCTGTTATCAAAATTTCTAATTTTCCATAACACGCTAGATGCAGATTCAACACGATACAACTTTCTTATTTCTTATGGGCGCCATTTTGGATTTTTACGGAATGCGATAGAGGACAAAAAAAGAAAAATAATGACGTGTCACACTTAATACTATTACATAAATGTACAAGAACAATTTCAAAATCAAAAATTTTACATTTTTACATCCACGGGTAACTAGATCGTACTGAATCAGCATGGCTATATAATGGCGATGCATTCAAATGAATTTCTTTTGTTTTTTCTCTATCTTATTCTGTAATAATCCAATATGGCGTCCATAAGAAAAGAGGCAGTAATAGTCTGTAGCTTCTACCTACATCTAGCCGCTAGCCGCTAGCGTGTTATGAAAATTCTGATAACCAATTTAGATTCTCCGAAAAAAGTCCATTTCCGACTGTTTAACCTATGGAAAATGAAAACGAAATTTGACATTTTCAAATTTTCGGTGATATCTCAGTTCTTTTCAAAGATTTTTCAAAAATTTCAAATGGGTTTTTTAGTGTCAAAAAAGGGCTTTGCTTTAACCTACACTGTATATCCTACCGTTACGGAGATGGCGAGCCGAGAAATGGAACCACCCTATATAGTACTTACATTAATACTACCTAATTAGAATTCAATGGCTTTCATAACTCACAGGTGACATTGATATAATTATTACACGCCTCTTCGAATATGGGCCCTATACATCCATAGAGTTATCATTATTGATTATAATTGCAGATGAAAATAATCCACAGTTTAATTAACCAAAGGGGGATAGGTACAGCTACAGAAGCAAACCAAAGAACGTTTGTTTAAAGAAGGAATAAAGAGTGTTTAGAGCCCCTTATCGTAAACTCAGTAAAAGTGACGGAAATGAATCGTTATTAAAAATAATAAATTTATGATAAAGCTGAACGTCGCGCGTCTTTAATTAACCTTTCAACTTCCTATTTCTCACAGTAGCCGAAATCCGTATCGCTATTTATTTTAAATACAAAAGTAAAAGGGGACATGCTTGAGAAGTAAAAAGGAAGTGATCAAAGCTACCGCCTTAGCCACAAGTGACAAAAATGTCTACGTGGGGGGTGAAAATAAAAACCACCCCGCCTTCCACATATCTACGCAGACTGACAGTTTGCATATTATTTAAATATGTGCGACATTTTTCTATACATCAATGTCCATATTAATTGTTCGGGTATTTTTTCCCCATCTTAATCACGAAGCGCGCGAGGTCTGCCAAACAAATTACGAAAATTTGGCACAACACTGCCAGAGTTAACAATTTGTTAACGATAGCTGTAGAGATAATAAGTTGAGTTTCTATTTAGATGATCATTAACGCGACAGATTCGGCAGGTAGATAGCGGCGGCATTACGACGATATGCGTCACGGCGCACGTTATGCCTCATGGAAGCCATGTGCGCGCTTAGGCTGGAGATCCTGCTCGCATTCTTCTCGACGGAAATTTTACTGTCATCGTTTGTAAAGATTCTTGTCAACGTGAATTTTTTTTTATAATAGTTGGTCTGAATTTGGGTGTCAACGCGAAAAATTTATAATAAATTATCTTTACAGGCAAAATTTTTTATGAATATTGGGTTTAAACTGTAGGATTACAGAGAAAATCGCGGGTGGACTCCTTATCTACTAATTATAAAGGGAATTTAATTAAATTAATTACCTAATGCCGCATTTTACAACCCGAATCTTCACGTTAATAAAGTCATAAAAATGTTAGTTTTGAAAATACGGCGATCACCTTCATCCCCCACCCCTCCGCGGTTTCATTCTGGAAATATTGTACAAAAAATGTTTCCAACTATTTCTCTAACCAGTTTTTCTATTTTAAGGTTAACTGCATATATCCATTATAAAAGCTTCATTGCCTCTGAAGAACCATCCGCAATTTTATACAGAGGTCCAAAAAGCTTTTATTGTATTTCATCACTTGAAACACGATTAACAATCTATACTACATTATAAAGATTTGAATGATCTTTTGGGTAACTTTACAAACAAAATTGCGGAACAACACCGAACTAATGGTGACCGACTATTAGTCGAATACAATCCGATCAGTTACCTTTTGGTTTTTGGTGATATTTTAAAAGTGAAATTTGAAGACTACGGTGATATTAACATTCCAGAACAAAATGTGCATTTTTGAGGAACAATTTAAATACTGGTAAAGATTGTAGTGCCTTACTCCACCAACCAAGTACACCTAACTACTAATGAAATAATTTTATGCCATTTCCGAGCATATTCTGCCAAAAAATTGTGCAAATTATGAGGCGTTTCCAATTCTCTAAGTAAAGTCATATGAAGAGTACTTTTTCGATTCAAGAACCACTGTTTTGACCACAGCCTCTTCTGTTTCCTATCTTCAAATAAAACCATATATCCTGTAATTTTGTCAGTTTCTTCTTATGATCCATAGCAATTACCACAGCACTCAAAACCACACAACCCAGGGGCTAGCACTACAGAACTGAAATAGTGAGAGAACGCCGCCTGCTCGTCTATTAAGATTTGTCCGTGATCTGTGTACAGACATATCCGCCTGTGTGTAGCTCAAGGCGGATCTGTCCGCCGTACAGATCCGCCGTACATATCCGCATGTGAATGGGGCCCTATAGGGATCTCCTATGTCTACTTTTAAATGACAAAAACTCTTCTGGAAGATGCCTAATTTTATGCAACTGAAATAACATGCGCGCGCATTCTAGATTTTAATAAAAACGACAGCAAATAGTATCACTGAATAAGCAATACACTTATTCAATGATAGTATGCTTTTAGGTTATGATGAAGAAATATTAAATTCAGTCGCTATTTCCCTTAAGTTTCTTATGGGATTCTCTTCCACAAAAATTCAGTTCCCATTCGGTTTCATATCCTCCGTTAAAATTGAGGGTTGTTTACGGTGTCTTATGTGGATCGCATTTAAATATCCACTAATTTTAAAGTGATCAACACAGAAAATAAGTCTATTATGCTCCTTAAATATTCCCGGCTCTATACCAATTGACAATATCAACTTTTTTTTCAGTTGAATACATTGCACACGAACGAAAATAAAAATACGGAAGCCAAAGCAATAATATTCTAATTAATTAATATGTAACAGGAAATCCCTACTTCTAAAATGAATATTACTGTAAGTATATGAAAAATCGGTTTAACCTGTTCATTATAACGTTCACCAAAAAAGATTTAGAATTCTCCCTCAAGGAAATTTGTTTGTATTTCTCGATGTTAAACTCTTCTACTCCATTTCTTTCTAATTAAGTTTTCCTACAGTTTTTCTAGTTCGTAAGGTAAATACCGGAGTAGTAGTACCTATACAGGCTGATTCAAATTCGAGGGCCACCATGGGAATATCGGGAACTGTAAGAGACATCCGGAAAAAAACGAAATTTTGCCAAATCGTTTTCATTTATTACTGAAGTTATTAAAAAAACATTTTCAAAGTAAATAACACATTATTATGGGCACTTTTTTCCCTCGACAAGATGCTAGTTTTAAATTTTAAGCTAGCATTACACTTGTCAATTTATTCATGAATTAATTCACGAATTTATTGTCGTCAATTTCTTCACGACAGGGTTTGGTTTTTACATCTGTGAATAAATTGGTGAAGTTTTTGACAAATCTGTCATTGGAGCAGTGGTGCCATCCCAATCAAAAAAATAGGTTACAGTTGTAAAATGTTTTGTAATCATGTAAGCATTTTTGCTTACCTTTCCACAACTACTCTTCTCGTTTTTATTAGACATTTTTTCGGGTAAAATGTAAACATAAACATATAGTCATAACCCCACTCTCTCTGATATAAACAAAAATTTGTTGGTTGGTAGCACTGAACTTCACGGTAAAATTGGCGAAAAATAGAACATGTCTTAATTTCGTGAAGAAATTAACGAAGTTCTTCGTGAATTTATTGGACGTCAAAGTTGGTGTATTACATTATACAATTTCTTCATGAAGTAACTTCATGAATTAATTCATGAAGAAATTGACAAGTGTAATGCTAGCTTTAAATCCGACGTTGCGTCTCCGGTTAACCAGCATCATCTTTGTTTTTTCTTACGGAAGTAATTTTTACTTTTTATGTCAGTTGATAGTGAATTTTTTTCTGATATCGAAAATGTAAACATCACAAGTTTTCTAATACCTATTGTTAAAATATCTTCTTTTTTTCCCAGAAAACTTGGTCTTGGGTAGTGTACGTACGTAGTTTCTTGCGTTTTATGAATTAATAGAGCTATTTCTTATTAAAAGATAGTCTATCAAATGACACAAACTGCAAAAATGACTGCCATACCAAAAACAAAGTTGATGATGGTTAACTGGAGATGAAACGTCATACTTAAAATGTAAAAGTAGCATATTATAGAGGCATAATAATATGTCATTTATTTCGAAATATTTTGTTAAATAACTTCAGTAAAAAATAAAAACGATTTTGCAAAATTTCGTTTTTTTCCGAATACCTCCGAAAGTAGTCGGTATTTGTTCAGTTTCAAAACTGCATTTTGTTAAGCATCAAAATACGCAACTTTGCCAAATTTAATCTAGGTACCTACCTATCTTTTACAGTTCCCGAGATCCCCATGGTGGCCCTAGAATTTAAATCAGCTTGTATAGAAAAACTTAAAACGTTCTGTAGAGGGACCTCTAAAAAGTATTGGGCGTAAGCCTGTTGAGGACCCAGAACAAGAAAGGGATAATAAATAAATAAATAAATAAATAAATCGTTATTAGAAAATTTTTTCATATTCCAAGGGTCAGGTCTCTTAAAATCTATAAGGCACAGAGTTGAACATACAAATATAAGAAAAATGTAATGTATTTTAAGGTCGTCGAACAAAAAATTCATGGGTGGAAACTTCTATACTTCTTAAACGAGGGCGCCTTGGCTTTTTTTAATTTCAAGAGATTGTCCAATTTACGCAGTCCGTCGGAAGACACATTTGTAATTCAAACGCAATGGACTACGAGCACATGGTGAAATGCGACCCCGGCTTACGTTGTACTATCCACTTCCCTAAGTTGAGTATCAACGACGAGTTCAAATTCACGATAACTTTACGCGAGACTTTACGACTTCCGCTATCCGTAACTCCCGACTCTTCTTTGGCAACTTTTAGTTAAAGTAAAACGTCTAAAACTTTGATTAATTTAGGTAGTAATTCACTCGCGCGGTCCGAATTAGTGTAGTTAGCCTATGTATTAAATTTCATTTAAATGCTTCAGTAAATAAGGAAGTTGGCATTGCGCATGCGCAAAACCAGATTTTGCAACTGGTGTTAGACTTGTATCTATTCCAAATGCCTATGTATAAAATTTCATTTCATTTCTACTTTTGTATTTCTGCGTTCTGACCTTATCCTGGACTCTCGTTGTCCAACGTTGCTGGGTCACCTGTTGTTTTGCCACTCGCTTGAACCCCAACCAGTTCTTTGTTTTTCAACTTGCTTTTTTTGTGTATTTGATTTATATTTATTATGCGTTATGATCAATCATTTGCAACAAATTATCTTACGCATTGATATTTTCACTATTGCTCATTCGAGATTATTGACTATTAAAATAACTAATCAAAATGCAGACTTATTAACAAGCTCCTAGCGAGTTCATTATTTTGGACTTTGTGCCCGTCCGTCTGTCGACAAGATAACTTTCGAATTTTCCAATTCTGATTTCAGTATTTTGTTCATCATCACCCAACGAAGAACTGATTAAATTTTCAGTGACCCAGGAGCTCGTTTGCTATATTTGTCACAAGACGTTTTCTTTCTTCACGTTTTGAGTGCAAATTGTTCTTAAGGTTGTCCTCGACCCGGAATTGCTCTTGCATTAACACTCTCAGCCTTGACTAGCTTAGATGCTGGAACCCTGAACCATGTGCAGGCAATTTCTTCAATGCAATTGAGGTGACATGCCCCTAAGGTTAGCCAACACACCTGACAGCAGAAAGAATATCACTATGAGGCAAATTACGAAACGCTCTGTATACAGCAATCGGGATATGTTTTCGACTTTGATAGTTTTACGCAGATGCTGGAAACAGCGATTTTTGGGGATGAAGTCGGCGTGGGTTACTGTTTTTCGAATGCTTGAGGAACATGCGAGCGTACCGGTTGTTCATCATGTTTATTTTCTTTGTTTTTGTTTTTTATTCTTTTGTTCTTTCTCGTACTAACAATCTATTTTTAAATCGCGCGTCACAATATATTATTATTTGCGTTTTGTATTATATTTGATATGTTTGTTGAAGCATATCGCCAAACTATTGTTTTGCATTTGTGTATCGTTATCTATAATTGAATCATGTTTTCTTGTTATGATGTAGAGGTGATTATGTCTTTATATTTTAATAAGTTATAGTTTAATAAGTATTTATTTATATATTCGTGAGAAAGGAGAGTCTGTACTACCCTGTATGATTCTATTAACCGTTTCTACTGTGGAAAAAGCACGTAATACAGCTATTATTCTTCACTGTATCTGTTCCTTTCCCGTCTCGTAATCGCTGCCCGATGCGTCTTCTAATTAACTTTTTTCCGTTTGGTATGTGGGTCTGTTTGTCCACAATCGGCTTTACCTTGAATACTGGTTACATTTTCACCTCCATTAATGCTACTGAGTCTGGAATTGACTGGTCACCCAGTATGAGAACGGAGGGAGCACAATTCCTAGGATAGACACGGGTTCGACGAATACCCCACCACTGCCTTTACGAGCCAGTTCGTCCGCCCTTTCGTTGTCCCCTATTTCGCAGTGCGTTGTCACCCAGATTAAGCTTACCCTATTAGACTCACCTAATCTACCTTGAGTTCGCTTATTACGGTAACCTCTACGGAGGTTCTCCTGCAGCTGATAATGGCCAACGTATCTGTCTGCAACACGGTGCTATACTGACCACTGATGTCATATCTCGGTCGATCACTACATATATCCATGCCCGTTCCACTTTCTGTTAGAGACCCGTCTATAATACCACACGAGCTACTCAGATTTGAAGAACGGGCACTGCTCCCTGTCAGAGAGTGTGACTTTATAACTTGTGGGTAAGACAAGGGCATTCTCCCAGATCCGCCCGTGTCCAAGGCAGCCTCAATCCGTCCACTCGTCTCAATCGTTTAGCCGCACGGAAGTGAAAAGATTCTAAACCAAGAAACCTAGAAGGCCAACGTTGGCGCGGTTTTCAGGGCTCCAGTGACTCTCAGTGTCTCTGAACCTTTCCTAGCTGCTTCCTGTAGGTTGCCCTGCGCATGACAGGCCACTATACAAGATGCATCGTACAGTATTATTGGCCTTATCGTTATCACTTCTATGTAATACCAGTCGAGGGTTCAAGCCCAATGTACAACAAATAATGACCTTTTTGCTTATTCGATCAATGTGCCCTTTCTTGGTCAGACCCAGTTGACGTCCTCGAAGAGGTTCGTTCTCTTTCTATGCGCAAAAATGAAATAACCTCGGTTTTTCCGGTTTAACGGAAATAGGCCATGGCTACTGCACACTGCTCCTATCGACCTGCACAAGAGCCCCTGCATTTGCTCTTTCACGGATCCATCTTACGATTGACCCATCAATGCTAAAGCAATGGCTAAAACCTTCAACAGCCTCACTAATTGAATCGAGCGTGGTGTTGTTAAACGCCCCCGGCCGCCTCTCCCACCTGCCCTTCTTTCCGACAGAGCAAATGCGGTCCATCCAACCGCTCTGATAGTGTCTCTACATAGCAGTCCCGATCAGTGAACTGGGGATTCTGAAACCGGCTTTATGGTTCCGTGGTAGAGTATTTTAGGCTGTAAATCCGGAGGTCGGGTGTTCGGACCTGGATTGAGGTGACCCTACCAGGCTCCTCCCTGCGGAAGGACGTCCTCCGTAAGCTCGTCCTGAAACCAGGATTTTGCCTCTGGGACGCGCTTCAAAATGGTGGCCGCGTGATCCAAGAGCCCGTATAACATCGCTGTGGCTACCCTAGGAACGTGCCATTGAACTTTCAGAGACGCGCCATCCTAGGACCTAACATTGAATAAGTATACTTATTCATATTTATTCAACAGACCTAATAAGAGGGACGGTCCTCTCCAACCAGTCCAAAGCCCACTGATCCTCGCATTCGGCCACAATGGCACCCTGCGGATTCCAGTGAAACCCTGCCAGCGATGGAAAGTGGATACGAACCCACGTCTAGATAACATTTGACCTCCCGCCTTTGATAGCTGCAAGTAACTCGTCGACCGGTCGACGGTGTCTACGCAACCGGCCACCATCATTGTAGTAAAGCAGGTGGGTAATGGGCTACTGGCGTCCTCTAATATTTATGATCGAGGCAGCTCATTGCTGCTTTGACGTAATTAAAGTAGGTACTTCTGATCCATCAGGTTGCTGTACGAACTCCAGTCCCGTTGGTGGAACGAATGTGCCATATGAACTTCTGCACTCGACGTTTCCGACAGTTTTTCTTTTACTCGTCGCCAATTTGTAATATAGTAGCTCCTCGCTGGCGGTAGTCCATAACAATAATAAGAATGCTTCTAAATAACCAATATTTATTGACTACACAAATATGCAAAAATACAGCAATACAAAAATGCGTCCGTATATCACGTGACGTTTTGTTACTTACTATTAAAGGGCGCTACTAACCCATTTAAGTACGATACCACAATCATCCTGAACTACGGATGCAACTAAGGTTGCCTATATTGTTAAAAGTCTTATAATCATTATTATTATATTTTCTGACTTCTAGCCTGCCGGCTCGAGTTTTCCCGAAGGAAATATCGCAAAAACATCTCACAGTGTTTGTTTTCGATTGTGTCTCATGCCTCGACACACAAAAGATCTGCTATAGTAGAACCCCGTAAGATTCCAATTCGTACCACCCAGACCAAGTCGACTGCTACCGACATTTGGAAATTGCACCAAACGGCCTTCATTTTGACGTGAAGTTAGATGGCTCTGCTTGTAATTTTTCCCCAGAGATGTCTTGGTGGGGTATCTGGGTAAATGGTACCCAGAACAAACTGCGGAGGTAAACCTACCTACTCATTAATGTAAAAGGCATTTATGGCTTTGAGGCCTGAAAAGTACTTATTTTTATCTGTATGTATGAACTTACTTAAGTAGGTATTTGAGTTGTGTTTTACTGTTTCTTTGCAGTTTATTTTTCTGCCACTTACCAATTCAAATTAGTTATGCTCTCATGTTTCACTAAAAAAAGCAAAAAAAGAATTAACGATGTGATTTTGCTTGTACAAATACAGGGTGAAATCACCTTTTAAGACGCAAAAAAAACTTAAGTAAAACAATTTCTTTATTAAAGTTTAAGATTTAACAAGTTACCATTCAGTCCAACTTCACATGTACAATCACAGAGCTTAAATACGTAAGGTATTGTCAGGCTGCAAAAATATTCTCTACAAGGTTCATAACAGGTCCCTTACCTGTAAATATTTACAATTTTGGAAATGTAAAATGATATAACAAGCGACATTTGATTTGCCCCAAAACTTAAAAGCAGAAAACATTTTTACAATTTGTACACATTTCGTATCAACTGAATGCAAAATTAACTAAAAGTAAATAGTTCCTTATCAACAATTAAAAAATTAACATTTTCTAACGGGCAAGTGAGAATGGCACATATACGTTGTAAGTAAAACAAAAAAAATTACCTAAAAAATGCTGCAATGGTCTACTCGTATATGAGGCACAGTTCATCATTTTCTATGGGCTATAGTATGATCTCGCTTAATTAGTAATAAGTAAATCTAAAAAATTGAGCTAATCCACTACATTATTTAAGTACTTATCTACATTATTATTTTTTCAGATCTGACCTGACTATATTAAGTATGCATATTATTTAGAACAAATTACCGTAAGTACTGACTGAAACAGACTGGACGTAATGCTGAACTGAGAAATTTTGAAATTATTATCCTACATTAGAATGGTATAAAAAATGATAAGTTAACTTACAGTTTTAGAAATCTACAAATTTGTTTACTACGTAACTAGAACTAATATTAAAAATACTAAAAACACAATACTATTAAGTTTCGAATCAGAAATTACTGAGGCGTGCATTCTCAGAGTTGCTTCTAATTTAAACATACGTGATAAATATTACACACCTTGAAAATGTAGAATTTCTGAAGCTATTTGGTGTGATACAGCGCGAATAAAAAGTAAGTGTAAACGCACCTTAAGACTTTCATTACAAAATGTACGGAAGCGTGAACGTCCTTTACTTTTTATTCACATTGTTAAATGCGACTATTGCAAATAAATTAATCAAAATAATTAAAATCCTGCTTTCATTAAACTTTGTATGTCCGCGTCTTCTTCCTCAATTGAACTTTCTGAAGAGGAAGATGATGACATTAAAGTTGTGCTCGATGAGACCGTCCTCTGACGTTTTATTTTAACCCGTGGTGTTCGTGATGATTTGGGAGGTGGTGGTAGCCACGAGGCACGTCTGTTTAATGTCTCCTCCGGTATTGAGTTACGTGTTATTCTAGAACGGTAAATTGATTTAGTTTATGATCATCGAACGAAATTAAAGGTACTGACATGCCAACATTTTAAACATTTCTAATTCTAATTTGGGAAATTCTTCTCATGTCTTATAGTCACTACAGGTTACTGGTTGTAGATAAATATCAGTTTATGGCAAATTAATAGAAACGGTGTTGGCGAAGAAAAGCAAATATCATGAACGGTTTAAAATTGGAGTTGGTTATACCAACGTGTACGGAGCGGCCATGCTAAAGAATATTATCAAGTAGAAACTTTGGTTATTGAAACATATTTGTAACACAGCCTCTCGACCAAATGCCACCAAGAACCAGGGACCGAACCAGAAAACACAACAAGAATTATATTGACTCGCTTGTTTCACTCGGTGATCATACTTTTAGCCTCTCACTTCTGTTTAAGGAGCGAATATTACAAGAAACAAATTTCCCTGATTGCCAGCTTATATCTCATTTCCTACCATTGACGAGGTGTCTGAGGGAATGTTCTTTGCCTGCCTACAACCTCTTGTCGGCATCAAGTAAATGAAAAATCTTCATCTTGGCTTGAAAACTATGGTGTGCCGAAGCACCCGTTTACCTACAGGAATTATATCAGAATTAATGAACGCACCGTTCATTGATGGAAACTACCAGCTTTAATGAACACCCGGTACTTCGACGAACGAAAACCAACGCTTCCTTACGAGAAGCTGTAGCTTTCGGACCTATGTATTTCTTTTCTAGGAATTGGAAATAGAAGATAATTTGTAGCGCAGTTTTAGCCGCCTATAAGGAAACCGAGAAGCCGTACCTAATTGTTCAGTTTTCTAAGTTTAGTTTTTGAATGTTAAGGGAAAACGAGCATTAAAACTGCAAAATCGTGCAGTTTATTTCATTATCGTAGACCTTTTGCGATTGGCCGAAATTGCTACTGAAATTAGAAATTTCAGCCCCGACCATTAGAGTGAGCATAAATATGGGTAGATGTGCTGCCGCAAACCTGGTCGGATTATATAGTGTCTGGTGTCAAATGAAGCGCGCTTAATTAACTTGAATTTTAAGATTGTTCCCAGTTTTTTATGATGACCAGAAGCCGAGAAATTTAATAAAAGTTTTAATTTTTGGACGTCATCACCTGATGGAGTCGGCGTGACCAGCTGGAAAATTCGAGTTCTATTTCTACAATTTTGGGAATTTTATATAAGGTAACAGGACGATTTAGGGGGATCTTTTTCCGTGTTGGCATTTTGGATTAAATTATTGCATTTTAACGTGCCGTTTAATTTCAAGATACGCGTTTGATATTTTCATTTCGTATAAGGAAGTTTCTTTGTTTCATTTTCCCGTAGAATACCGTAAGTTAATTTGTGCTTCCGTTCCCGTTTTGGGAAATCACTACAGTTTCCGTATGCCGATTATTTTTCGCCAGTGACCGCCGCCATTTGCCCCCAAGATCTCTGGAGTTTTCCGCTTATCTGTTTGAATACCCGTGGCTTAATCTTAGACTGATCAGAAACCCACCATCCTCGAACAGGAGCAAGGATCGACAAACTCCTAGTGGCGCTCGAGGTTCCGTGCCTCGGTATATTTGTCCCCAGAAAAATTCGCCTCTGTAATGTTTACCTCCAGGACGATTCGCTTCCGAACGATTCGCCCAGAAATGTTTTCCCCATTTGAAACAATTATACCGAAATGGCGTTTTCTATTTGGATAGGGGCGAGTATTCTGAAAGGTAATCTGCACCTTGGAAAGAATTTTGCGGTACAAATTTTCTATGAAACGGAATATTACTCGAGACATGGATAACGACGGCTACTAACATGGTTCACCTAGAGATCAAACGTCCAAGCCAAAATTAAAAGAAAAGTAGTGCAATTACGCGGTTTTTAGTCCACTATTTAACGTGGGGTGCTGTAGAAGGTGAGATGGTGGAGGGAGAAACTGTCTTAACGAAACGAATAGTTTTATATTAACTCTCACTCCTCCGACGCCTTGTAAGCGAGATGGGTCATAATTCTTCTATAGGTAGAACAGTGTTGGAACAGGGGTACTTTCAAGGGGAGAATGGGAGATCTGGACCACGCGTATCAGTTGATGGGGTTAAAAATTTAATTACGAATATCTCGAAAAAAGGGAAGGACAGGAGATATCTATCAGTGCAGTCAAAACTTCAAGTGTGAACACTTCCAGAATGGAGGATCGTATGAAGGTACTCACAATGGTCGATTAAAACGTGTAGACACGACATCTATTTGCGATATACAGATGAACCTAGAGGACGGTACTCACAAAGAGAATGGACTATTTGTCAAAAGGGTATTACCTCGCAAAGTGGCCCACTAAGGCACTAATTGATGTAGAGCTGGCTTTGCAATACATTGTTATACCCGGCTTAGCGGTTTATTAGCCTTAAGAGTTCGGCTCTTAATGGGCTTCATGCGTATAGTATGTTGTTTCAATTTCCTTGGAAGGAGTATCGCATGTAGGACGATTCTCCGCTGCATACTTTCCTCCGTTACCTCGTGAGGACTGCAGCTCTTATGTCTTAGCATATGCGAAAAGTGAGATCTAATTTTATGTTTCTCTGTACGAGTGGTTTAACTGTTTCTGCGAAACAAGTACCTATACAGTCTGATTCTTCGCTGTATCTAGTGATTTCTTTTACTCATGCCCACTGCCGGACGGCGCGTATGCAATACGAGAGGGGGTCCTCTAATTAACATTTCTTCTATTTAGTTTTGCTTGTGCGATGATAGACCCATTACTGAGACTCACACGCCTTTTTCGTGTTAAATTATTTGAAGTCGGTGCTGGAGTAAAGCTATGCTTTTGACGCCTGTTTTGACGTGATATTTTTTGTCCGTGCAATTTACCATTTTACGAGTTGTGTTACCTAAATTGAACCAGTCCTGACCTTTTTTGTGTGTGCGTAACCTATTTTATTTGTTTTTGTCTTTTCTTACGCAAAAAAATCAAAATTTTGTGCGATTCACTTCCGGATTAGGTCTCACGTCCCAACACATGAAAGACTGATAGTATACACAACGTAGGACCTGTAGCCGATTGCTACCGAGAAACGTCAGTCGGTTCGACTTGAAAGCTAGATGGCTTTGCTCGTAATGTCTTTCCCCCAGAGAGTTGCCACCTGTAAGTATAGGCTGTATAAGGTTAGTCAAGATTGCAGTGCCGGCTTGTGGGACCCCTAGGATCATTATAGGTTATCTAAAAGGATTCATGACCTTTTAATTAAAGGTCCTTGGGGTTCTTCAAAACTATTATGTTTTCATGTGTCTCCAAGAGTATAAAATCGTTAATACAATTCGAATTTTCCTAGTGTCCCGCTCTGTCTGTTACCCACGCCAAAGTTGTCAAAATATACAATTTTTTACCCATTAGCGTCAGTTATTGTGAATATCACGCTTTAAGAGGGATAGTAATTTAACTAGAATCGGTTAAAAATCTGCACGCTCTTCAAATTCCCTGTATATATTTCGATCCATAATTTTGAAAATTTTTTTTTGAAATATTCAATTTTAATGCACTTCAAGATGATTAGTTAATAAATCGAAAGAATATTTGAAAATGAATCATGTTTTGTTCCAAATGTTCTTTTAAGGAGTAGAAATTTCAAATTCTGCACCAAACGAGAAAGACATAACCTTCATATGCGTGGTTTACCTGGACACGGAAAAAGTAACAGTTAAATAAAAGTGTTGGGAAGGCCAGGTATTACGAAACCATCCAAATCATGTCCACTGGTCCACCATGAGGAAGAAGAGTGCCTTGTGGGAACCAAGAAAACTCGAATAACCGCATCAACTTAGGTATATCGACCTAATTACAAAATTCCTGAGAATTTTTTCCTTGCTTAATTATGTTGGCATTTCAGTACATTATCAATATCATAATATTGAAACATTTGCTCAGTACCATTTTTAACAAAAGCTCTCCATCTATCTGGGAAAATAGCTGTGATACTACACAACCAAGCGTTATATACACAATAAAGCACTTATAATCGTTTAAGTGGGGTTCATGTAGAGAGTGTTATTGTGCAAATGTTAGTGTTGCGATAGTTTCCTCTTCTTGATAGTCTTATATACTAGTGTAGGTACCAAACATACAAGATGTAATACTTATATTCAATTTTAACGCATCCTGTATATTGTGGTAAGTGTGTGCAGGTATGTATGATGTGAGTGTAAGTAAAAATTAGTAATCGGCAACATAAACAAAAATACCAAAAAGCGAATTGAAAAAGAATAGAAACATAAGAGACAAACAGAAAATATATAGGTTATTCCTCTAACGTAGCCACCAATCACCATACCGAAGTAAGTCCAATCAAAACCGGTGCAGAAGAAACAAAACAAACAAAAAAAACCTTCTTACATGAGATGTCTGTGTATTATTGTTACTGGTATCATCAACACACCCAGATATTTCTAACATTGAACCTCTACGGATCTGTCTTCTCAGATTTGGAGTTAGCGGCGGGTGAGACGTCGTCGGTGCCGTCAATTGTCGCGTAAGTACGCCTAGAGGATCCGCAACATCTTCCTCTATTAGTATGATAGCGTTTGGACCGGAAGAACCCCGCCTCTCCTTCTGAGGCGACGATTCGCAGCTGCTTATGTGACCAGATGCGGCGCTATCTCGTCTAAATAACCCGATCACTGATGATCGGTTATTTTCTAATCCCCCTACAAGTTACTGTTATTCTCGTATTTATTTCGAAGGATACATACCAAGGAATGTGGCGGAAGGTGAGTTGTAAGCCAAGTACTCTTTGTTAGACGCCCAGGCAGGAAACTCGCACTGTTGTAATGGTGCCGAACACTCATCTTCATCGTCCCTTTTCCAGGGCAGCATGGTTTCGGTGGCAGTCGGAGTTGTGACCCTCGTGGATTCTAATTTAATCATTTATAAGAACGTGCACACCTTAATATCGTTAACTACTCTAACGCTTACCATCAATAGATCCTCTCGACGTACGTTTCATTCCATCTGAGTATATACTATCATCTGTAACTGAATTTCAATTGATCAAAATTTAGTATCCCCAGGTGAAGTTGGTGTGGCTTTAACTAATAGGAGTCAGTTGATACATTCAAGTTCTCAAAACTACTCACTATTTATTCAGTTCTCCGAACTTAAAGAGATGATTTAGGTACAAATTCATTACCTTCATTTTAGTCGTTGAGTTAGGCAGTGTCGTTCAACTCTTTCTTAAGTCCATGCTAAGTGAAATGGAATGCTCCTAAGTAAGAAATGAGTTCAAGAACAATGCCTACCTCAGCAAAGAATACCTATTAAGAAGAAGTGTAATAATGTTTGAAGAGTTTGTGAATTTACATCGTGTATTATTTGTTGCCTCACGATATCGGAAGTGTGTTTCCATTGATACTATTACAATTTGGGAATAAGTACATGGAGTCAATTTTGTTATGTTAATTTTGATCACACTAATTGCCGTTTGTAGTTGCAACTTTTTTAGCATCCCCGTCTTTTCGCATTTCTTGAAATTTTGTTCCCTCTCTGAGTTTTCATTTTCGACACCGGTATTATTTTCGGTTCCGGTTCCGTTTCTGTGTAGTTTCTATTTAGTTTATATTTGGTCTCCGCTTCTTTTCCGTTTCGCCTTCTTCGCTCCCGATTCTGCTCCGATTCGTTACAGTTTTGTTTTTGTTTCTTCCATATGTCATATGTGTTTCCGGTCCCTCGCGTTTCCAGTCTCCGCCTCCTGCACGGGTTCCGTTTAGTTTCCATTGTCTTCTTTTTTCACTTTATTTCCATTTCCGATTCCTTCTTGCTCCGTTTTCGTTTCACCTCAAATCGGTTTATCTCCGTTTCATTTTTGCTTTGTTTCTGTTTGGTACCCCTGTCGTTAACATTTCCAATTGTTTCCTTTTAATTTCCGTTTCTTTCTTACATTTGATTTTTATCTTGTCTTCATGTGGCTTCCATTTCGTTATGTTTGTTTGCATGTCACGTTATATATCGTTCCGTTACCCTTCCACTTCCGTATCGTCTTCGTTCCGTTTGTTCTATTACGGTGTGTCCCGTTTGCGTTGCGTTTCCTTTTCGTTTCCGCCAGTTTTCCGTTCCGTTTCGTCCCCGTTCACTTTTTGTTACGTTCCGTTTCCATTCCATTCCGCTCTATTCCGCTTCCGTTCCATTCCGTTTTCGTTTCTATTCCGTTTTGATTCCGTTTCGTTTCCGTTACGGTTCCGTTCCGTTTCCGTTACGTCTCCGTTCTGTTATATTCCACATCCATTCCACTTCATTCCGTACCATTTATGATATAGTTTGTTCCGTTACCATTTCGCTTCCGTCTCATTCTCGTTCCGTTTTTGTTCTCGTTCCGTACTATTGTTTACGTTTTGTCCGCTCGAAATGGTCCTAGAATCCTCGAATTTTTTTGAATAAGTAGGCTATATACCTTGTGTGCCAGACGGCCATCACATTTTGTTGTCGTAGCCCCCCCCCCCCTCACTCTCGTTCCACTTCCGTTTACGTGTCGCCGCCGCGTTTGATATCGCTTCGTTTTCATTTGGCTTCGAATGTGAATTTATTGTCTTATCAACTTATCACTTTACCTATCGTTCCGTTACCCTTCCGCTACCCTTTCGTTGTCGTTCCATTTGTTCTATTACGGTGTGCCCCGTTTGCGTTCCATTTAATTCTGTTCTCCTTTCCGTTACGTCCCTGTTCAGTTCCCTTTTCATTTCGTTCCGTTTCCGTTTCGTTCCCCATTCCATTCCGTCTCCATTTGGTTTCGTTTCCGTTCAATTCCGTTTCCGCTCCGTCCCGTTTTCGTTCGCATGCCTTTAGGGGTGACCGGTAACTCTTTCAAAAATGGGGGTGGGTGAGGGCATAAACATACGTTCTACCCCTCATGGTATTTTATTCTAATTAAAGGTCTCATTTCATCGAAATGAATTGGTTTGTACAAACTATTTTCCCTGCGCGACTCCTTTTTCGAGATAGGGTGAGGGTTAGAAATTGATTTTACCTTTCATGGTATTCTAATTTCTTTCTCACTCCTTATTAAAATAGGGGGTTCGGGAGGGGGACCATAGTCGTCCTCTTCGACCACCTATCGTGATCGGTGATATTTCAAAAGCGGGTTGTCGGAGGAAAGTAAAACTTGTTTCCGTTCCATTTCCGTTTTATTTATATGACAACTCCTTCCTACAGCATGTATCTTTCTCATTCCGTTATATTTTGCTTCCGTTACAATTTAGTTCCGTTTTCGTTATGCTACGTTCGGTTATTTTTCCATATCCGTTACGTGTTCGATTCCTTTATGTTCCGTTCCTCTCTGTTTCCGTACCGCTTGTACTATTACGTTTCTGTTTCAGTCTCGCATCAATTCCGTTTCTTTTCTGTTCTATGCCCTTTTCGTTGCCTTTCCATCTTTTTCATTCACGTTACATTTCGTTACGTTACCCTTCCGCTTCCATCCTGTATCCAATTTGTTTTGGTTTCGGTTCCGTTGTCTCTTCCTTTCTATTCCGTTCCGTTCTTGTTCAATTTCCGTTACGATCCGTTTCCGGCCTGTTCCTCCGTTTACGGTTCATTCCGTCACTGATGTGCAGTCTCTGTTCTGTTTATTTTCTATTCCGTTTCTGTTACGTACCGCTTCGCTCCGGTTCATTCCGTTTCATTCCCGTGAGGAATTTGTTCCATTTCCTATTATGATTCGTTTCAGTTCCGGTCTCATTCTTTTCCGTTGCCCTTTTATTCAGTTCTGCTGGAGTTTCGGGTCCTTTCCGTTCCGTTCTCTTTTCTCTATTCTGTTTCCGTTCCGTTTTATGTCGCTCCTGTTCCCTCCCACTTCCCTTTTGTTTCGTTTCCATTTCCGTTTTCGTGCTGTTCCCTTTGCCTTTCTTTCTATTAATACCAAATTCATTCCGCTCTTGTTCCATTTCCTTTCTATTCCCATTCCGGTCCGCTTCGTTTTGTTCTGCAAATGTGTTTTACCACAGCGAGCTAGTCGTATATTTTGAAAATAATTAGCCGAACTTTTATTAGTTTAAAATTTAAACAATAATCTACAATTGTACTTCAGAAACACTTCCTAGAAACTTTGAGAGAAAACGGCAGCTTGATTACCTGTATTTTATTCTTGAATGCATACATAAGAAAGATTGTTGAGATGTGGCTTCTTATGACAGGGCAAATAAACGACAATTAATGCGTTTGGTTGTACCAAAATTACGGTTGCATGGAATTATCCGTGTTTAATAAATTGAAGTGTGGATATGTAAATTTAAGTGTACTTTTTAATTCATTTGGAACAATTAAGCATTTACTGTGCAAAAATGATTTACCAAGAGCTAGCATTACGCTATTAAAAAGCAACTTTTCAATGATAGGGTGCTTACAATAAGTGCGCTAAGTCTGATGGACTTGGTACTAGCATTTTGGGACAGTACCTACAAATATAGTAGGGTGCTAGCGGATTTCATTCACTTTCAATTAACCAATTCGACATATTGTGGATATCAAATCAACATTTTTTATTCCTTTGTATTCCCTACGGAGTTTGAGTGATTCCAACGGAATATTTGCGGAAGGTAGTTGAGCTCTTGAAATTGAAAAAATCGATCATATATTGAATCTGGAGTAATATGTAAACATTGGCAGATAAACGAGGTGATTTTAATTAATTTTTATCTCAAAGTAAGTACTAGAGGGCTCTTTACATACAAAATGTCAGGAGACATACTTCCTACTCAAGTTACACACCCTAACGACAAAAATGATCCTCCCACATATATTTCGTTCCTTGGTCTTTTCCTATTATCTTTTCCAAGATTTTTTTCCAATTGTTTTTACATCCTAATTCGACTGAACTGCGAAATGACACAAAACTCGTAGCCGAAGAGTTCTCTTATTATTAGGTACTCTTTGCCATGTAAGTGCCATGCAATATATATTTAAAGAGTATTTTAATAGATCACCCACTTGGATGTGCACAACAATGTATAGGTACCATTAAAGTTTGATAGCTGTAGCAGTGCAATAATGATCTACCACCTACACCTTGCAAGCAGAAATAACCCTGCGAAGTACGTACATTAGTTCAAAAGTACGGAAAATCTGTTTTTTTTAAATACAAATTGTAGGGGACTACTTACAAACACAACAATCATTCAGGCCCTATTTACTACAACGTACTTCACTGAAAAGGGTAGGTATACTAATTCTAAAACGAATTTTATAACAAAGCAAAAGCATTGTGTTGTACCGTTACATTTCGTTTTGTCTTGTCGCCAAGGCATGTAATTTTCAGCCGCAGTTGACTTGTATCTCTTTATCCCGAGCAACAAACCAAAATGTACACTTCCGCTTCCTTCCGTTCCCGTACTCATATGAGCTTCATCGCTCGCTAAAATACCACCCTTTTTATCCTTAACACATAGTCGAATGTTTAACCGGTTGAAATACATACATGACAATAACATTTTTATAGTCAAGAGGTACCTCATTATCGTGCAGATTTTTAGTTTTTCGAGTAATTTAAAATTCATCGGCCAATTGAAAAAATTATTATAACTTCAAGCATAGTCTCTTATATTGTAACTTACGTGACGATTTTGCCGTAAATGTAATCGGACTGTCCCACTCCTCCTTGTTTGCTTTTGGATCAGGCACTTCTTCTTCGCTTAATACTTGACTAATGTAATCTGAAAATACGGAAACATCAATATTATTCTGTGAAACTTTTCACGGTATATACAGCGTATGGGAAAATCTTAGCTCTATTCAATTTTCGCGGAATTGGGAGCCACTTCCTTCAGTTACGGTCTTTACTTTACAGAATATAATATTCTTGTGCAACGGTTGAGTGAAAACGTTATTCAATGGTGCAACGTATGAATTAATTTAAAATTGTAAGTAGATTGGGTTTATGTCAAATGGCTCTATTAGATGTAAGAAGTTTTGACTTGAACTTTTTGAATTTAGTAGCAATTCTTAATTCGTCAAAACCAGGGTCAAGACTATTCCTGCAAGTAAATTGTTGCCAACGGTTGTGGGTGAATAACAATATTGTAACAGGTGGTCGCTTTAGGCCTTTACGTGTACCGCTTTATAATGAAAGAGAACAGAACTCCTATTCGAGAAAATAAAGCAGGTTAAGATAAGAAACAAGTGTTCAAGTAGATAAGAGTCGAAACGTCACAGCGTTGCCACGATCTCACAGACCTCAAAAGTTGCGTTCCGTTTGCGAAAAGTCGAGCACGTGATGAAAATACGGGATTTGTATTGGTTAAGAGAGCGTGCTTTAAAAAAAAATGCGTTCAGAAAAAGTATTTAAGTAAGAATCTGGTGAGAGAGCGGAAGTCTGCGAAGAGAATCAGTCGGTCGGTTGAGCGAGATTTATAAATCGCGTAAAACGAAATTATTTGTAAAACTACCAAGGCGAATATTGTGATTTTGTGTGCCATTTTTTTGAGATCGCGGTGTGGGAGAATCTTTGGCCTCCCAACCAAAGACTGTGCCACCATTTTTAACGAGTTTAACGAATGTGGGTGCCTTCTAAATTCGCTATGAGTTACCCTCAAAAGTAAATAATAATACGTGGTTAGTTTATGCAGAAAGAGGATCTTTATTGTGTGACGAAATATTGAGAAGCTTGACCGTTAGCGAACATTTTTCGGTGCGGTGCAGATTTGGAGATTAAGATAAATTGTTACTACGAAAGAGTTTGGATCCAAGGTGCAAAACATTACATTGCACCAGATTTGAAGTAACAAGTTACGTACTACAACACCCAATTTGTTTATATGAAGTGCGAACAAAATTATGAAAAAAACGGCTACCGGTAAAAGGGTTAAAGACAATTAATTCAAGCTTCTGTTTGTTGTTAAAACCCTGTTAACAGATTTTTGACACGTACACACTGCGTAACATCGGTAATTTGTTATTGGGAATAACTGAAAGTTCAATTAAGTAAATAAGAGTAAGCCCGAAGCACGGGCTGGTCCCGAATCAAATTGCATCAACCGTTTTTCGGAATTAATTTTGAACAAGTAAACCAATTTCAGTGGTAATACAAGAGGTCCGAACGACCATCCAATTTTCCAAATTGCTGCTGCAGTCCAAAGGAAAAATTCAACTGACAATTGGAGAAAATTTCAATGCATCGAAAACAGTTTTTTTCTTCACACGTCAAAATATTAGGTCATTGTTTGACTGAGTAGAAGCCGCCAAAGTATGACATTATCGCTAGAGCAGATTTTATACTTTTCCTTTTCCTGTCTCCGAAGGGAAAAGTGTTGTAAAGGAAACATAACAATTCAATTTTCACTCAATAGTAAGATACATACTGCGTTGTCAAGGAAAAAGCACCTACCAGCTACCTACTCATGAAAAGGAAAACAAACCTCTACTTGACAATGAGGTTTAATTTAACGAACGTTATCAATATCCCATAAAAGCCTATCATTAAAATAATTACTGAATTTGACTGGTAGATCCTTTTCGAGAAATATGGACGGTATATAAAACAGTATGACGTAAGCCAGCCTTAGATATCGTAATTTACTTGCAGTTAAATAATCTTTATTGACAAATTCGGTTTTCAATGGATTGCGTAAACTGTGCAATCTTTTGAAAACTTCCGAGAAAAGGCCGAGTTGCCTTCGTTAATGAATTTTTTCAAATTTTATGATTCATAGGGTTTTATGAGTCTTTCGGTATTGCATAGCTTTTGAGAGTCTGTAATGGGCCACCTTTTTATTATTAATGCGTTAAGGCGCTTTTAATAATCTTTAAGAAGAACTTTAAGAGCTTTTATGTAACCTCAAAGATTTTTGGGATTCGTTAAAACCATTTGGCCTTCACTTGCTTCCAAGAGTTTTTAGGTTTTCAACCTAAAAAGCTTCGATGGAAGTTTAAAAGTCGTAAGAGCTCTCTTAGGGCTAGCCGATCTTTTAATTAACAGCTTTTGTTAGTCGTTGAGAGCTTTTAATGATGTAAGGACCTCATGGGTTTTAAGAACCTTAACGAAACAGTTAGGAGTGTTTCATGACATCAGAAACGAGGACGGGGGACGTATTCTGTCGAAGCTGGCGTTATTGAAATCGATTGTGATTGGCGGTTTATTGGAAATTTCTTAAAGAATGAGTTTATTTGATGGCGGAAGTAGCGATTCTTTAAATTCTGCAGACGACGAGAAAACGAGGCTACTGCTGCTGCTGCTAGTTTCGCGACGGCTTAAGAGCGTGTAAACTTGTTTATGCTAAATTTTTGGCAGTTAACTTGTTTTATTGAAGACGCAGTTCGTCATTTCTTTAATAAATGTGTGTAGAAGCAAGTTAACCGCAAGAAGTTTAATTTGTGTGATGTTCAGAAGCTGTCAGCGTTAGTGAGAGATAGGTGCGCCCGAATATCGCAAATCTTGTACGACCAGATTATTTGATCATTAAAAAAAACTGTAAGTAATTTTAAGATTTTTTATTTTATTTGTCGACTGTCTGCGTGCGGAGTAATATGTCCAAACAAGTTTTGTAAGATTTTCTCTGTGTCAGGGATTTTGGTTTAATTGTTTCATGTGTTTCGGAATAAATGTTTGTCTTTCTCCATCAATTAATTGTGTGTTTCTTCGACGGATGGAGTTATTCATGTCAGATTTTTCTTTTCGTGCCCAAGATTTATTTTAGGTGTTAATAAAAAGTTGTGTAATAAACTTTTTAGAATTTTAGGAAGTCGATCGAGGCTACTGACTGCTCCAAACTGTATTTAAAGTTAAGATTGAGATTTTCCATAGTGACAAGGGACGAACGAGGAAAATAATTACAATGTTAAAGGTTGTTTTGTTTTGAGCTACAGCTGGACAGCATACAGCAATATTAAAAAGTCTTTTAAAGTCCTAGAGAGCCTTTATAAACCCTGGACACACTTTAAAAGTTGACTTGACTTGAAACAAATCAAACCAAAGCCAAATCTATTTTATGAGTTTGTTTTAGAGCTGTATAGGAGAACACCCTGCATTTGAAATATTCCCCAGTTACAAATATATGCTTACCATGTGAAAATTGTTTAGCAGTACCATTTTGCTGAAATTCTGGAAAGCTGACGTGGTTTTGTTTACCGTCCTGAAATAATACGATGTAGGTACTAAATCACTTACTGTCAGCGTATACCTTCTGCAACTTTTTACTATGTCGTTTGTGGTGATGTCGTTTACTATCACCGACCATCCTTCTCATATTGTAATGCATCTTATAATTGACTTGGGTAGATAAATCCCTATCGTTTACAGCGTGCCTGCTGTAACTAAGACGCCGATGCTGAAATTAGAAGAAAATCACCAATTGTTAACTACCCACCTTTGTTTATTGTAAATTCCGTTGCACGTCACCGACAAAATAAAATTTTGTTTTTGTTATTTTCAATTCCAAAAATATTTAGGAAGTTTATACAAGTGTGTGGTATAATCAACATTGCCGAACGTTTTTCGGTTTTCCCTTTCAGTTATAAAAACTGCTCTTTTCAGAGCAAAATTGAAGTGTTGATTTCCTTTCGTCGAAATGCCGAAGTATATTTACATGGCAAAGCTAAATAATTGGTGGTTAGCTTAAACGATTATTTTGAAAGGGCCACGTACATCTAATGGCAGGCGTTAGAGGGGTGTGCATTTTTCGTTATTCAAAAACAAATACTTAACCTTGTTTATTGATCGCACCGGCTTTCAAAATAAACATTTCAACTGTTTGTATCATTTTCATTAATATAAATTAATTAATTTTATACGATTTAAGGCATGTAACACCACCATTTACCTATGAACAGTCAAAGTATACACCTTTTTGAAAACAATAAAACATCGTTTCAACCACTATTGAAAGATATTGGGACTAAACGGAAAAAAGATGAACCACAACGAATCTTAATGGAGTTATCTGACGTTGTTCGCAAAAAGGTCAACTTTTTAAAGCAATATAAGGTGACAAAGGCAAATGGTTCCCATCAATTCATATTTATAAACGAAACATGAATTTCTTTCAAATGGAACTATTGGACTCTCATAGCAAGACGATGACAAGCGAAGTGTATAAAAAGCATTAAAAGTAATGGCAAAACGTTCGTTTTTATATACGATCACTTAACAGGAATAGAAAGTGACAGGATACTGTTTGATGGACTTACATTACACTGCTGTATAGAGAAGGGCTTATCTTCCTGCCGTATAAAAATCTATTAAAACAACATAAAACATAGACGTTCTATTAATGATGCAAAGAAAGTATACGATGAACAATTATAATCTGGCTTCACAAAAAGAAAAAGAAATGACGTACGAATTGTTTAATAATTACCCTGTTAAACCAATGAATCTTTTATTAGTGGTAAATTTCCAAAAGAATTTTCAGTGATATCCCTTACGGTAAGGTAACATAACTTACATCAGAAAAATAGCACTATGGGAAAAAACTACGAAACGCTCTGTACATAACAATCGTGATAACTCTTCGATTTCTGCGCAGATACCGGGAAACAGGGATTTTGGGATATTAAACTTGGCGTTGGCAAGGAAAAGTTGACTTGAGTCTCTAGATTCCGAGCCCTCATCCAGCGTGCTGGCGTGCCGGTTGTTCTCAATGTTTATTAACGAGCTCCTAGCGAGTTTATAATTTTACGGTGTCTGTCCATCCGTCCGTCCGTCCGTTAGCACGATAACTCATAAACGAATGGACCGATTACGATGAAATTTTGCAGGTGGATTCTTTATCAAATTTGTAGATCGGAGTTCGTGAATTGGCAATGTAGCCCAAAAAATAAAGTAGGCCCTTTTGACATCTCCGTTAGTTATGAACCGAATTGCATGAAATTCTATATGCGCATAGCTTTAGTTATATAAAACACAATTCCAAAAGTTGAGCTTAATCGATCAGCATTCGACCATTTGCAGACCGAATTGCAAACTTTCTTATTTATGAAGTTGATACATAGCCTCTTGGAATAAAAGCAAATTTAACGCCAGTTTCAAAATTTGATTTTGCGCATGCGCAGTGCCAACTTTCTTATTTATGGAGGGATTTAAATGAAATTTGATACACAGCCACTTAGAATAAAAGCAAATGTAGCGCCATTTTCCAAATTTGGTTTTGTGTAGGATGTGCAGTGCGAGGTGCAGTGCCAACTTTCTTATTTATGGAAGCAATTAAATGAAATTTCATACATATACGCTTTAAATAAACGCAAAACTAACATCAGGTTTAAAATTTGGTTTTGCACATGCTATAGCCATACTCAGGAGCTCGTTTGCTATATTTGTTTAATTTATTTTGTTTTGAAACTCCCAATTATTTACATTTGTTATAAAATGCTGATATATGTTTATTGAAGCATGGCGTGCATCAGGCCAGGTTTATTTCTAATGTACAGGTGGCTTTATATTATTTTATTAAGTATTTATTTATGTATTCACGTGAAAGTATATTACCAGTGTGATGTTGCACTGTATAAATCGAATAACCGTTTATCCCGTGGAAAAAGTACCCCATACATTCCCTATTCTTCGCTGTATAGGTTGCCTCTTTAATCTCGTGTGGACTGCACCTCTTTGTGTCTTAGGAATGCGAGAAAGGGGGTCCTCTAATTAACATTTCTTCTGTTTATTATGCGGGGTCTGACTGTGATAATCGACCATACCGATGCTGGAGTAGAACCATGCCATTTTAATGTTTTTTATGTACATGAAATTTATCTTTTTACGAGTTGTTTGTCTAAATTTATCGTAGATTTTTGTACTAAATTAATTTTTCTGTAATTTCTTGTGAGACACCATGTCAATTATTACGTACAATTTTCGAGATTTTCTTGAAAGTTTTGGATACACAATACAATAAAAAAAAACATCGACAATTAATCAGAGAAAGGCACCTGATTTTTTAAAAAACTTTTTGGTTTTTGATTTCCAATACTCCAAATCTGGCGATACTGTCACAATCCACTTTATAAATATAATTTTAATAAAGTGGTACACCCTAAACGGGGGTGCAAAAGAAAACTCAACGATAAAGATTCCTTTCTCCACCTAATCCGGAACACTTTTTCGCGAGGAAAGCATAAATGTTCGTCAGGTGATTTCGACGACAAAACGCACTTAACATTTTTTGAAAAGTTTTTGTGTGTGTACCTACAAAATTCATGAAATTCTGACCATTTATTTTGGATTCGTAAGTTGTCTTCGGGGCTCTTCTTAGTTCTTACATACCAACTTTTGCCGAAATGATAACTTTTCGCGACCCTTTTAAGGCTGCACCATCTTGTCGTAGGAATTTTGGAAATGTTTTTGGAAAATCAAAGCATAAACAAAAACCAAGTAACTGTTATATCCGTTATAAATCCTGTGAGTTCTGGGGGTGTAGTTCCCAAACAATACGCCCCGAAAGATTTGGTTTATTTGGAAAAAAAACTGATTGTTTTACTCCTTTCTACTGCCCAATTTTTTGACATTTTTATGTGTTATACCCTGTAGAGTGTACATGTCTACCTACAGGGTTATTCCGTATATTCAGCGTCTATCATTACAGAAAAAACGCCCCGTATATTTTTAAAAAATTGAATAGATCTTTTTTTCATCTCTATAATATGTGGACATTGGTTTTTATTTGCATTGTTATCCAATTGTTTTAGCAAATCGGTGTTGACATAACAAAACAAATGGCCATTATTATTTAGTAGCATATTATTTTTACCCTGGAAATAACTTTAAACCAACTTGACTTTTTGATATTTATTTTCAATAATCAAAATGTTGTAACCAAAATGTACAAATGTTGGATATGATCACAATTAAAAAAAAAACCGCTAAAGCGAACGTCAACGTGTACATTTTTGAAATCAAAAAGAAAAGATCTATTCAATTTTTGAAAAATATACACGGCGTTCCATAAAAATTTATGAAATTTGCATTTTTTATTAACTTTGCGATATTCATTTGGTTTTTTACTTTACATTTTCTGGCGATTTATGATAAAATCTACAACTTTTGTATTTAAAGTTTATTTCTATCTCTTATACTAAACGCGTTACGCGCTGTCTAAAAATACGGAATAACCCTGTACAATAGTACAACCAAGAGTGATTACCGTTACGTCATAAAATTAGCTATTAAAAATGTTTATACCACCCTTTCATAAGAAACAGTAAATTAAATAAGGACAGTGAGTATTCATAGTGCCTTTCATGAAATTTGCTTGTGTTATTGAATTGGATAGGGACATATAACTAATAAAGTAGAAAGAGAAAACCATAAATGGCAAACCAATTTACTTTTGAACCACATGAATGATAGGATCTATGGCTTATTTTGGTTAGAATTCTAGTTTTGTTGTGATTTTAAGTTGGCAAGAAAGTTATAACTGAGAAATGGTGTCGCTGTCGTGTGGTCATGTTTGAGTTGAATCTGAATATTTAATTAAATAATGATTAAATAACTGAGTTTGTGGTTAATTTCTCATCCTAGTTTCTTGAAAGGGAAGCCAACAAATTCAGAAGCGGGATATAGAACGTCAGGAACAAATTAAAGTGCAATGAAACGTCAACGTCAAGCATAAGGCTGGTCGTCCACTGGAAGCGAAAACAAGCGGTTTCGAGCTTACGCGACCCGAGCGTCAACAAGCGGGAATAAGACAGGCGATCTTGTGCGACAGGGGTCGTCCATTGCAAGCTGTCTTACATCACTTCGGAACGTGCCCCAGCACAGCGACCAATCCTTGAGGCGACCCTACGTAATTATGCCCGATTTAAGTTAAATAATTCCCAACTTCAACGAACCAGGGGCAGAGAAGTGATGGAATGACTTGAAATTTGTACTTTACACTAACCTTTGGACTTGAATGGCGAGAAACGGACTTTGACCGTTCGGCAACCTTTAGACTTTACACGAATTCTTGGACCGAAAACCAACCTTTAGACTTTGATTAGCTGCGAATGGACGTTGACCGACTTAGAACAGGTGTGTAATGGACTTTGGCCGGTCAGCAACCTTTGGACTTTGCCCGATCGGCAACCTTTGGACTTTGAACAGCGGGTGGACTTTGATCGGTAGGTTGACCTACTTTTACAATGGACTTTTGACCGGGCAGCAACCTTTGGGTTTTGAACAGCAGAGAATGGACTTTGCCCCGATCTTCCTTGAAATGTGCGCATGCGTCATTTTAACGCACAACCAAGACCTGTCAGTTTTCTTCCAGATCGTGGCGAGTATACACGCGAAGTAATATGTATCTTGTGCAATGACGTTTTTGCGTAAGAGGCTGAACCTGGACGGATTATCGCATAGATGACTGTGGAGCAAATTAAGATAAGTAAAAACTTTGACCTTGCACTCCAGGCCAATTGCGAAAATTTGACCTAACCCCCCCCCCTCCCCCGCCAACTGCCAAAATTTGATCTTGCATCCCCGGGCCAATTGCCAAAATTAGATCTTGCACCCCCCCCCCCCCCCCCCACTGTCCCAAGAATTTTCCCAGGCTAAGGTACCGTAATACCTACTCTAGCCCAATACTGCAAAACTGGTCAGGCGAAATGAAATTGGAAACTGTGTGGCGACCAGCTAAAGATTAGTTTCACGTTAGGAGGGCGAAATTCCGTTCGTGGCCAAAGTTTCAGTTCCAGTACAAGTTATTATACCATGAGTACAAGGCATTAACTTTTGACTTGCGTGAAACGGTGACAGTCGCGTGGAGACGCATGGAAAAACGAGTACAACGTTGAATTGCATTTTCATGAAAAACCGAGAAGGTGCAACGTACTAAATTTAACCTTGGGCGAGTGTAAAGAACAAGCTGTGTCTGGTGCAGAAAGCATTAATTCCGGCTTTAATGGTCAAGGAACATAGCGATGCCAATGACCGTTTGCATGACATGGTATCCTTGCAAAGAGTAACACGAACCGGCGGCGAAACACTTTACAAAAAATCGTGGCGAGACAAATTATCCAATGGAGAAAACGCGCGACACGATGTGACACGTAAAGTCAGAGAGCTCAGGTGGCAAATCGAAACAAGCAGTGCGATGTTTCAATTGTGCGTCCGAGGGACATTATTCCAATGAATGTTCAATGTACCAATCGTGTACCAGTAAAAGTGTACCATATGGATCAATTAGCGAAGAAATATGGCCATTCAGTGTTACGATTGCCTCCATACCATTGTATCTTTAATCCAATTAAATTAATACCTAAGGGTCATTATCATAACTGGTGTATTGGTAGAGACGAAACAACCATTGAAAGTTGGTTAAGTATAAAGATTGAAGACAGTAACCCCTGAAATTGTAAAATTCAATTAAATATACATAAAATATACTTGGTCGTAGCATGAGCAATTTTAGTGGTAGTACCATTGGTATTAAAATTATGTGTGCATCTTTAGTAATAACACAATACAGAAAATTCTTATTGTGGAATTTTCCAGTGCGCGGTATATACGTTAATGACGTGCAACAGAATTTAAATTAATAATTGATCCCTAGTGAATTTGTATGACCTAAAAAAAGCTTACCCTTTTTGGTTGGCATAATTCTTCAGCCAGAAGATGATGAATCTTTGCATCCGTTAAATCCTTCTTGGAAGGATTATATTCCAATTCCTGCATATCTACATTCCAGTTGCTCGAGTCTAATTGACTAAAGCTCGTGCTAAAAAATTTGTTTAGTTCAACTTTTGGAAAATCTTTTTCGTTGGCGCAATAGCCAAATAGTTACAAGCAACGAAAAATGCTCTCTTACTCCTCACTAATTTGCATTTGAAGGTGAAGAATGCAAGCGTTACTAAGCAAAGCTCCTATGAGTTACCTAAGCTTAGATTAGAAAAGAAAAGTGGACTAGTGTGACGTGCTTATTCTACAAGTTAGAGAAAGGTTGGCAGTCTGTGCCGATGTTAGTTACCAGGTTAGTAATTTTTCTTCGCACCTGCCATCCAGATTTCCTGCTGTATAATTCTTGAAAATACCAGACATACTTTCAGTACCAGATATATTACCGATTGTTGAAGCGTTACGTCGCATAAACTCCATGGCGTCGCGCATCGCTAACTTGGAATAGGTTTCTAAAATTTTTGGTTCTGCTCCTTGGTAGTTGCGCAAAAGGAATGGGCGGATATATTTGTTGTCAAATCGTTTAAACCTGTAAAATAAGAAACAACAATTACTCATCATCTGTATTTCGAGTCTTAATTAGTTTGTCCCAATGTTGTGCCGTTTGTGAGGTTCGCGCGAACAAACGAACATGTTTTTTTTGCATTAGCGCGATCTTTTGCAATGCTCAAAGAATTTAACAGAAAAGCAAAAACGTTGCTGCGCAGCTATTATTTCACGGAATAAGATTTTTGTAAGATGAACGAAATAAAAACCTGAGAAGTGTGACAACATCGTTTAGATTTGTGAATTAACCAACATTCTGCCGTTTTCCGTAACAAAAACAGCTTAAAGGGTGTCCAATGAATAACGAACAGGTACGACCGGTATAGATTTCGACCCAAAGCCCAAAGATGAATGTCCATTCCGCAAGCGTGCAGAACTACATTAAATTAAGATAAGTTGAATCACATACGATTTTCAAGAGGTTAATTTTTCGATTAAGTCTTATCCGCAAATAGAAATACAAAACAATAGCAAAAAACTTTTATCTTCGCTTTGTGAGTACCTTTTCCGGCACTTTGTTTTCCAAAATGCACTAGGTATATCTCCGTTGTTAGTGATACGATTAGGTCAATGGATGAGAAACCTATATCATTTTCCATTTGCGAGTATCGACTTCCGATCCCCCGTTCTCGAGATACTCCCATTGAATGTTTCATCCCCCCTCCCATTTTAATTTTTTTTTCTTGCTAAAAATTCTCCTAAAAGAAATTAAATGAAAACATTGCAGGTTAGGCCCATTTCAGTGAAAGCGAATGCAATAACTCAAAGTACTGATTGCTCCAATAGAATGATTTAATGAATACAAAATCCTAGGTTTCGTCATTGAATAAAAAATTAATTCAATGGTTTCGCATAATGACTGGTTCACACATTTCAACTCTGTAAGTTAAAATTTCCACTATTGTTCGTATTTACCGTAATAGTTTCTAAGTCAATTGTCCGTTGTAACTGAGGAGCGCCAAAATTTTAATTCGGGCGTTTACACTTTACGCACGCACTTAGCACGAACGACATCTAAGCGAGTTTGACATAACTTCGCTTGCGGCTCAAGGCGAATTTTAATGTTCACAAAATAAAATCCCCCTACACTAATTTACAGGTACTTGACCTAATCCTGGTTTTGTATCAACGCGTGACGGTTCTCTAAGAACAAGCAAACCGAAATGTGTTTCGAGTCAACATCGATGGCAAGTAAAGTATTAAGTTCCCGCTCGTGTTATATTATAAATTGTGAGTGATGAATAATAATTACTGTGATAAATTAATCCATATCAAAACTGTCTACTAACTAAATTGATTTTTAGTTAATTGTAAGTAAATAAATAAATTACGTAATTAAATTTACACTCAATCGATGAAAAATCGTTTGCAGTACATAAGAAGTCACTTAAAATCTACTAAACCAAACACAAAGAAATCGCTTGAGATATAGTGCAATAATATTAATCAAATTCCATGAAATGGCTTACAATTACTAGCAACCATTTGAAATTACCTTGAAAACAACTAAAATCATTTTGAGAGCGTTTTAGGTAAATAAAAGCAATGAAATTCATTAGAACGATGTGAGTAAAATGGAGAGCAATTCAATTTAATTAAAGTTAATGAAATTATTGGAAATCGCATCACATTCTTAGCACATACAAAATGAGGGTCATACATATTGCTGTATTCGACGAAAATTTACCTACTGGCCATTTACTACAACCTTATGCGAAAATTGAGTAGGCAATTATATCGTAATTTTCTTTGGTAAATATACTACACGCAAATTTAGTGGCAGTTTTGACGCCTACAAAAAGGAGTGTTGGCAATATCTTTTTTTACATAGTGATGAAATTATCGGACTTTTTTTAAAGAAAAATCGTATGGAAAGTGGTAGGTACTTTTTTTCACGATTTTTACTATGCGTTTCCGTGGAGTTTAGTAGTCCTGTCTATGAACAATAGCATCCATTTTTGAGTGACAGTAAATCGCGAATGTCAATAAAATTATTCAATTGTGGGTTATTATGGATCACTATGGAAAAAAATTTCGTGTACAACACGTGTTGAAAGTGTCTTTTTTCCATGAATTTGCTTGATTAACTCGAGCTTCGCCCTCATTAATCAAACTGCAAATTCATGAAAAAAGTATCACTTTCAAAACTAGTTGTACAAATAACTATTTTGATATTGTGACAAATTTTAGGCCGTGGTTCAGGAAAGCGTAAAAGTTAATTAAATAATATTTTATTTATAAGATTTGGAAATTACATCTTAAAAGGACTAGAATTTGTGACATTCTCATGCAATCGTCTAAAAAAAGCTTTGAGCGATATGAAACCATTTCAAAACGAAAAATTCTTCACTATTGTAGCGAATATTCCAGTGCGACATCGGGGCGCCATCAGGTCGTCATTAATTCAAAAGGATAAGTCACCGGCGATAAGGAATGTGGGCGTAACGTATCCAGCGTTGATTAGTAGTTCGAAAAATAGGACGTGGGGGCAATACGCTCGTAGCCACGAGGACTGTCGCGTCAAGCGGGTCAAAAATGAAGAAGTGAAGAGTGTAGATCGGTCACCCGTAAGTTTGCGTGATAGAGGTAGGAGGAAGAAGAATAAACTTTTGCGACGGCAAATCAAATTTTTGTGTGACCAAAAGGACGAAGCTCGAAGAAATTTGTGGTGCGTTACGTACAACTAATCTAATACAGACAGTTATGCAATTGAACGGTGAACCGTGAACGCATACAGTAACATTGCTAATAAACTGCGATCCGCGCTCCAAGCCTCGTGAACTCAACTGGGGAAAGTTATTTGATTGACGAGTTGCACATTTTTATCTTATTTAATTTTCAGTTGCCACTTCTCCCATTTAGGTACAAAAAGATTTAAAAATTCCTAGTTACTTTTCTTTTGATATAGACATTTGCTGATTCAGGCCATTTATTACAACCTGATTTACAAAAATTGTATAATGAAACGATGACAATAATTATCTATGTTGACATAGTTCAACCCTATTCTAAACTACTTGAAAACAGTAAAATCATTTGACTCTTTTTAACAGGTGGTCGCTTAGGCTTTGAAGATTTTTTTACAAATTTTGCGGTATAGGAAATTTTATACGTGTACCGCTTCATAAGGAAAGAAAACGGAACTAACATGCGAGAAAATAAATCGCGTTAAGATAAGAAACCAGTGTTCAAGTGGTTCTGGGAAACATAAAGTTAACCCGAACCAAACAGAATCTTTTATTTACAAGATTTGGGAATTACAACTTGAAATGTCTTGAATTTGTCAGAAATTTTGATGCAATCGTCCAAACAAAAGTTTTTAGCGGCATGAAACCAGTTGAAATACCAAACATCCTTCAATACTGTAGCAAAACTTTAGCGACATCGGGGCACCTTCAGGTCGAATGATGTAACGCATTCAAGGTTGATTAGCACTTCAAAAAATAGACGTAGTGGTAATACGCTGTTGCCACGAGGTTAAATACTTGATGGCAAAAAATTCAGATAAACCAAGGAGTATAGTAATTGCGAAGAGTATACCTTCGCGACGGCAAATAAAATTCTTTTTGTTGTAACGAAGTACCCGTTTTCCGCCTGTAATTTACCAGTGTTAGTGATAACACGTAGATGAACTCCCGGTATCTAGAAGCGTTTTAAGTTGGGCGCTTCGTTGCGAAGATTGTTGTTCCGAAAATATTTATATCGATTTAGGAGTTGGAAATATAGGGTAGAAATTAGTGGGCTAATTTGTAGAGTTGCCCATTAAAGAAAATAAGAGCCAGTATTTAATTTGCCGTTTGCAACCGTTCCCGTAGCAATATTCAAATTATTTTCACAGCCGCGGAAAGCGAAAGGGAAGAAGAGAGAGAATCAATCTTGTTAAGTTTTAGGTCCCTTAATTATCCATTAATCGATTTTAAATTTCTAATGGTATACGAAAACCAGCATTAAACTGACAAGGTCGTGCAGTTTAAAGAAAATATCAACGTGATAAGAGATCTCGCCGCTTGACCTCACATTCCAAGGAACAAAAGGGCATTGTTGGACTGCCGAATTTGGAGATTTCATTCCCGCCATTTGAATATGTACAAGTAACCTTAATTAATTGGAAGGACTGATAACAGTCGCCGATTAAGTCGAGATTACGTGCGTTAGATGCGCACTTAAAAAACTTCAATTTTGACATCGCTCCAGTATTTTAAAGACGTCTGGGCGGATGTAATTAAATAAAAAAGTTTTATTTTCGAGCGTTATCGCAAGGACACGCCGTCGAGAGATAAAACCGTTGTAACCTCCTGGGCATAGCTGAATTTTATAAAGGATAAAGCGTTGTTTAGAGGCAATCTTTCTGCCTTTTACTTTCGTAAGCTACGTTTTGTAAATACCGTAATTTTGAGCTTTTTGGTAAATTTATTTTCCATTCGCACAGTTTAATTCTTGCTTTTACATTGTTTATTGCACCGTATCCATAGCTTTTGCTTTTTCTTGCACATTCATTTTTACCTTTCCGTTTAATTGCAAGGAAAGCTTTTTGTTACTTTCCCGATCATTAATTATAACGGGGGGGGGGGGGGGTATTGTTTCGACTTCCTGCATTTGATTTCCCGTAGATACCGCTACCAAATCTGATTCCCTGTTCCCGCTTAGGGAAATTGCTATGCGCTTTAATTTTGTTTTAGTATCCACCAGTAACTGGCCGCCGCTTGCTCTTCAGCCGACCGTTAAATTTTGCCCAGCCCAGCCGCCGAAACCGAGCGTATGTCCCATCCAAGAAGACATTGACTGATCGGTGGCATGAAGTTCGCCGGCGAGATAAGGGCGGAACCGACCGTATTGTTATATCCAAGAAAAGAAGATTTTCAAAACGCGGTTTGAAGTTCGCGGCCTCTGTTAGTTCTCCCATAAAACTAAGATAATTTTCCTGAAATTTTTTCAATCTTGTAAATAGCTCAAATTGTTCTAGAAAACTCTTCCTTATAGACTTCAGTAATATATCAAACTGGGTTGGAATATGACGGACTGTATAAATAATGATTGATCACACAGATTGGACAACCTTAATACAAATGATTAATGTGCTGCCAAAGTTGCGGAGTAAAAGTTACAAATAAGGTCACACTTGTATCAAACGCATACTTGACTTTAGGACTGGTGTTTCATGTTACCGTTACATTTAACATCCATAAGTTGAACTGAATCCCGCCCTTAGTGTTAAAAAATCAATGCACTTACCTATCCCTGACATGATAGTTCCCATGCTGTCCCAAAATATCCTCCACACCAGCCATTAAATGATCCATCAACTGAAAGTAGGCCATTTTCAAGAAGTTTGATATCCATTACTACGTTATTACCTTTTCGTGTATTCTTTCATTCATAGTAGGCTTTCTTTTTTCGGCAGTCTTTACGTTAAGTATTTTGACGAGGGGTTTAATTGTGATTCCTTGAAAGAATACTGTAAAGTACACAACGGCAATGGTGGTTGTCATAAACATGGGCTGTAAGGGTACGATCTCCTCGTCAATAAGAAGGACGAGGGCAAATGCCACAGCACCTCTCAGGCCACCGTAGGACATAACAAACTTTTCAACTTTACTCAATTGATTAAGTCTGAATTTGTTGGCGACCGCGGTCAATAGTATAACTCCTAAAATGATTTTTTTTAGAATGCGTGCGTGTTCCCTAATCCACCTACCTATCGCTCTGTAAATCGAACAGAAGAGAATTGTAAGCACTACAAACCATGTGTTCCACATATGCAACTTATTAACAGTAGCCACACCGAGGAACATGAAGATAATTGTTTCGGAAGAACTGCTTAACATTTTCATGGTGTATTTTATAGTAGTGTGAGACTTGTGGGAGATGTTTCCTTCCACATAATTTTTCATAGTAATACCACAGAACGTAATCCTAAAACACGTGGAGATAATAAGTAAGTGTTAATATTAAGTAAACCAGGTGTGTAATACTTACGCCAAAATACCCGACATATGAAAAATTTCGGCACATAAATATGCCATATAGGCCATCACGAATATAAAAATAGGTTCGATAACACGCACTTCATTCGTAAATCTAGTTACAAAACCAGTCGCCATACCCCAAAATATTCCTATCACAGTACCACCAACAGCCACCACAAAGAAGTTTGTACAACCTGCCACCACGTCCATGGTGACGATGCCCGTATCTTTCATCTCGGTGTACGCCTCGAACATGTGGTAAAGTACGACGGTGACGGCATCGTTCAGTAAAGATTCGCCAAAAACGACTATGTACAGAATTTCGTTGACGTGGATTTCCTCGAAGACTGCCAAGACGGCCACTGGATCGACGGCGGAGATGAGTGCGGCAAATAGGAACATGTCGAGCGGCGGCGTTTCGCCGCACTGAAACATGCCCGTTTGGCCGACGGCCCACAAGGAAGCGCCTGCAAAGTAAAACAATTAAATCGACACCGTAGGCAGATACGAGTTTGAAAGCACTACAGATTTATGTAGTGTCTATCGCGGGTAGCTCGCAACAAACAGTTTTTAAACGTGTGATAATCTACCGCTATGGTTAGGCAACACACTTTTACGTCTAAAACAAAAATACGATACGCTCTGTATACATCAATCGTGCTACATTTTCGATTTCGACCGTTTTGCGCAGATGCCGATAACTAGGGGATTTTCATAACGAAGCTAGGAGAACAAGTTACCGTGGGTTACCCAACGAAGAAAAATGGCGACGGCGCGGCGGCGATCATTACACTTTCCCGGGTTTTTCTCATTGATTATTTTGTTTGTTGTGTTGTGTATTTAAAAGTAGTAACCATTTTATACTTTATTGTACTAACTATTAATCATTGAATTTCATGTCAAAATCTGTTATTATTTATATTTTGCATAAAATATTTGTTTTTTTAAGCGAGACACACTCCATGCTTTTGCCTTGAATATTGTTAGGTATATGAATCCTCTTTGTTTCTTATACTGTACAGGTGATTATGCCATTATTTTGTTAGCATTATGATGTCACCCTCGGCGTTTGATCTAGAAATGTATCCCCGTAAAAAACGAACTGTGTATCTACAGTCCGATTTGTCCCTGTATATGTTTCTTTTTTCGCCTCGTACAGGCAGGTACCTAACACAGCCCGATTCTTCGCTGTATCAGTTGCCTGCTCGTCTCATACGGATTGCGGAACTTGTATCCTAGCAATATGAGCCTTTAGGGGCCCTCTAATAAACATTTCCTCTATTTAAAATATGTTTTGCTTGTGTGATAATCGACTTTCACATTTACACGTTTTGTGTTAAATTAGTTTACGTTAACTGAGGCTGGAGTAGATCCCCACCATTTTGATGTTTCCTATGTACATGCAATTTATCGTTTTACGAGTTGTTTTATCTCAATTGATTGTACATGTTTTTAATGTTTTTTTGTACTAAATTTATGGTGTCTCGTGTGTTTTGCATTTGATTCGATTGCGTCATCCTCATCGTACAATTTGAGGTGTTTTATTTGTGTAGTTTCTCTTGCATTTTGTTGTTGTAGTTGATTTATTTCCTGTATTCGTGTGTGTTATGCCAGGTTATTTTAGTGCTGGTTCTTTTTTCCCTGGCTTTTCGGAACCAAGTCTCGTGCGTAATAAATTTCATTTTCTTATTCCCTTCGGACGCACAAAAATTCTGTCTTTTATTTAATTCGCATCCCGATTATGTCTCACGTCCCAACACATAAAAGGACCGATTACACGACGTAGTAGTTCATTCGTGACATCCTCAACGGGCCGACTGCTACTGAGATACAAAAGTGCCGCAAAACGTCAGTCGTTTCGACGTTAAAGGTAGATGGCTCTGCTCGTAGTTTTTTTCCCAGAGTTGCGAACTGTAAGTATAGGGTAAGTCAACATTTTCTATGATGGCTTGGGAAACCCTAGGACCATTTCAAAAGATTCATCTTATGAGTTGTCGACGATAGTTGATGGAATTCATAAAGAAAGATTCCCTTAAGATAATGTATACGTACAATTCCTCTATGTATCCTTTTAAATGAGCCTAAATAGTAACACGCACCTTTTTATTTAACATTTTGGCTGCACTGCAAAAGGGACACTTCTCTTTTTAGTGTCATGTTGCGTTAACTCAGGGGGAGCACTTTATGCATTTCTTTATGTAGCTTATTCCATTAGTAAATTTGTCAAAGTACAGTTGCGTTAGGTAAATACAAGGGGAGCGGGGTTTCTTTCACTTACGCTGTCATTGATCGTACGTTTATAGGTATCGTGTCCATATTCATAATTAATTACTTGTCTCGGATATGTCCAGTATTTCTTGCGTACATTTTGAAATATTATCGTTATAACATTTCAGACTTGGTAAACTGCCCCTAATCACACCTATTGATTTTTTCTGTTAACGTGCCGCTCCCTACAATTTTTTTGTACTGAATTGATTTATCATGTTTTCCACTTTTATTTTGTACATTTCTTGTGTTTCGTTCTTTTTGATTTAACTGCATTTGACTTGTTTACCTGATTTTATTTATCGTGCTTTATGCTTGCGTTTACGAAGTCTCTTTTCTTTGTTTTTATAAATTTGTTTAAATGCAGCATTTGATTCAATTACCTGACTTTATCGCACAATTTGAGATGTTATTTGTGTAATTCCTCTTACATTTTGTGAGTCTAATTGATTTATTTCGTGTATTTATGTGGGCAGTACCGGGGTTTTTGTCCCGAAGAAGGTTTTCCGGGCCTTCTTGTGCGAGTATGTTCTTATCTTTTCGTACGCACAACATTCTGTGGTTTATTCAATTTCCTTCCCGATTATCTCTCACATCCCAACAACGCGAGGAAAGTAATAAAATAATGAACGAACACATATAACAGGGTGGTGCAACAATCGTCCATAGAATGGGAAATCATACTGTGTTGTTTTCACTCAACCTATATCCACAAAGGGGGTATATTTCACGGTGGTTTTCATTAAATAAACTGTCTCCGAACACTTTTTGAACAGTTTTCATATAAGATTATATTAATCTAAAAAATGAGAAAGTAAGTAATTATTTATATTACAGTGTGGCGCATTGAAAACGAAACACAATTAAGTTTATCGCTCAAGAGAGTACCTAGCCCCTCTGATGCAAGCTATGAACGATCGACACAATTTAGATTGTTAGTGCTTTGAACAACAGTACCTATTAGAAACAATCCATATACTCACTTACCTATTGCGAACGTATTAAAAATAGTACCAATAACAGCAAACAGCAGAATAGTACCGAGATGATCGAAAAACAATCGATTGGGCATAAAGTAACCGGCGTCCAAAATAATCGGCGGCAGCATGTAAATGAAGAACGTATCGGGCGTCAAAGGCGACATGTGAACGCTACCGGTCACGTGAACTAAAATTACTCCTATCACTACACCAACTACGATTAGAAGGCATGATTCCGGAAAGATCTCACTTAGTTTTGGAGCCATGTGAAAACCTGAAAAGAAAAAAAAACGGCATTAGTACGTTTTTGAGGTTTTTATTAAATTTTTATTAAAAATCAACGCGTAATTCGTTTCTATTTTAATATCGGGCATCAACCGGATTTGAGTTTAACTGAATATTTCGCTGTGCTAGACAAGAAGTAGAAGGTTTGCAGACTTTTTGTACTTTTGCGCTGATTTGTGAGATCCGAAGGAGAAGTCAATTTATTACGTTAGAATCCTTAGCTTTGCTCTAAATGGGCAAGTTTACTCTTTATTTAGTGTTTGTGGATTACTTGGGGAATGATTTCTTTCAGTGCGTTCTTTAGCTGCAATCGCACCGCTAAATGAAACATTTGTGATTTTTTTATGTATAATCATTTTTTTGTGAATTAAAGTGCTACTATCCTAGTCTATTTCCATGTTTAATGTATTTTGGATATAAGTTATGGGGTTGTACATTTAATTTCGTTAAATATAGCGGCCCCTACTGGAATAACTTCTATTTTACTGAATTTTATTTTGTGGCAACGCCCAAAAAGCTTTGACTGAGCTACCGAGCCTTGGCAAATTTTACCAGCACGTAACGAATGTATTTTGTAAAGTTTTACTTTAACGAAGCACCCGTTTTCGTACAAGCAATTATTATACCAGGATTAATGGACTTCGATGTCCATGAACTTGGCAGGCCTACTACAGCAGACCATGGTTCTGCTTACTCATATCGTTAGTGTTCCGTTAGTGCACGTTAGTGCCGCTGAAGAAATCGTTAGTGCACAAAAGGAAACTTACTATTTTTAAAAAATATTTGTGGGCCTGCTAACTTCATGCCAGCAGACCCATTTAAGAAAATCGATGCAATCTTTACACTAGTTAAACTAGCAGCGTTAGTGCTCGTTAGTGCCGCCAATATAAACGTTAGTGCTCAAAGTATAACAGCTCAAAACGTTGTAAAAAGGGGTCTGTTAACTTCATGCAGCAGACCCACATTTGTCAAATTGGCCCTGTCCTAATGCGAATTTGAAGCAGCTCGTTAGTGCTCATTAGTGCTTCACATGCGAACGTTAGTGCTGCAAGGGATCCGCGTCAAAAAGGTACCAAACTACCTCAAAATTAAACTTGACTTATTGGGACCTGCCAACTTTACGCCGGTATATCAACAAACGAAATTCGTTTGGTTTTCTACTTTAATCGATCAATTAGTATTAGTGTTCGTTAGTGTCGCAAAAAAAAGCGTTAGTGCTCAAAGCGCAACAGCTCAAGATGTGAAAATATGAGTTTGCTTTGTGAATAACTATATAACGATTAAATTAGTGATGTCTTTATTAGCTCTGGTTTCTATTTCTGACGTTTACAAGTGAAGTCCTAACGAGCACTAACGAGGAGCTTCAGATTCGCATTAAGGCAGGACCACTTTAATAAATGTGGGCTTGCTGCATGAATTTAGCAAACCCATAATTTCACGCTTGAGCTCTTGCGCTTTGAGCACTAACTTTTTTTTGCAACACTAACAATCACTAAAAGTGATAGATCGATTAAAGTAGAAAATCAAACGGATTTCGTTTGTTGGTCTACCGGCGTGAAGTTGGCAGGTCCCAATAAGCCACGTTTAATTTTGAGGTGGTTTGGTACCTTTTTGATGCGGATCCCTTGCAGCACTAACGTTCGAATGTGAAGCACTAACGATCCGCTTCAAATTCGCATTAGGACAGGGCCAATTTGACCAATGTGCGTCTGCTACATGAAATTAGCAGACCCCTTTTTACAACGTTTTGAGCTGGTACACTTTTAGCACTAACGTTTATATTGGCGGCACTAACGAGCACTAATAGTTACCGGTCGATTAAAGTAGAAAATCAAACGGATTTCGTTCGTTCGCCTACTGGCGTAAAGTTGGCAGGTCCCAATAAGTCAAATTTAATTTTGAGGTGGTTTGGTACCTTTTTGACGCGGATCCCTTGCAGCACTAACGTTCGCATGTGAAGCACTAATGAGCACTAACGAGCTGCTTCAAATTCGCATTAGGACAGGGCCAATTTGACAAATGTGGGTCTGCTGCATGAAGTTAGCAGACCCCTTTTTACAACGTTTTGAGCTGTTACACGTTGAGCACTAACGTTTATATTGGCGGCACTAACGAGCACTAACGCTGCTAGTTTAACTAGTGTAAAGATTGCATCGATTTTCTTAAATGGGTCGGCTGGCATGAAGTTAGCAGGCCCACAAATATTTTTAAAAAATAGTAAGTTTCCTTTTGTGCACTAACGATTTCTTCAGCGGCACTAACGTGCACTAACGGAACACTAACGATATGAGTAAGCAGAACCATGGTCTGCTGTAGTAGGCCTGCCAAGTTCATGGACATCGCCCTGTACCTTGCTGAAAGCTACGATTTTTACCCCATACCTAGATGGGCGCTTCCTTACAAGAACGTCTATTTCTTTTCTACCTTTTTCAATTGTTCTCGTAGAGATGCGTAAATTATTGTTGTAGTATCTGACAGCCCTTGGCATGGGGACGTAGGGGAAGAATATTTTAGGATTTCCCTCCGTTAATTAATTATTGAACGGTTTTATTTTCCCATTGTTAAACGAAAACGAGCAAGGCCGTGCAGTTTATTTGGATATCGCAGACCTTTTGAGACTGATCCGAATTCCATGTAACAATAGACATTACAGGGATACAGAATTTGGAAATTTCAGACCGGCTATTAATATCGGTATCCAAGGAGATGTGTTGCAGTGTCTGGTCTCAAATGAAGCGCGCTTAATTAACTTGAATTTTAAAATTGGTGTCAGTTTATTATGATGACTAGAAGGCGAGAAATTAAATAAAAAAGTTTTAATTTTTGGACATTATCACCCGATCACGGCTGCCGGCTGGAATTTTGGACGTTCTCTTTCCGTATTTTGGGAAGTTTATGTAAGGTAACAGCACGATTTAGGAGGATCTCGTTTTTCTGTTTTGGCTTTATGTCATTTTGGTTTACATTTTTTTGCTTTTGAAAGGTAAGCGCTCGATATCTTCATTCCGTCAAGTATAAAGGGGGTTTGTTTTCTTTGTTTCATTTTCGCGCAGCTAGTAGATACCGTTAGTGAATTTGTGTTCTTTTCAGCTTTGGGAAATCACTACCGTTTTGATCTAGCGTAAATCTGTTTTAGATTATTCGTGAGTGACTGGCCGTAAGTTTCCTGGAGTTTTCCGTTTTCTCTGTCTGTTTACCGGTGGCTGGCGAAATTGATCCGAAACTGACCGTGCTTGACCAGGAGCAAGGATCGACAAACTCCTGGTGGCGCTCGAGATTTAATCTAGAGACACTGTTCTCAATTTCTCCAAAGTTTTTCTCAAGTTCTCTTAAATCGCGATCTCTTAAACGTGAGTTCTTCTGTTCTCCCTCATGTTTATCCAACCTAATTCTTTTATGTTTTTCTCAATTTTCTGAAATTGTGACAAAATTTGTCGCAAGTTCCGTTCATGTCACGAACTTATAAATTAAGATGGACTGCTAATGCTGAATTGACAAATGACACTTGGCGCGAAGTTCAAATCAACTAATAAACAAGTATTAACCTCACGTTTTCTAAATAAATTACTGTGACATATGTCATTTTCCAAGGCTGCAATAGTCTCAAAACTTGAGCACTAGGAAAATTCCCCTAGAAAAGAACTAAAACGTGCACATCATGGCTGCGCCCATGCTAGGGCCATTTCTACCTTTATGCAACTGTTTGATCAGCAGTCCATCTTAATTTATAAGTTCGTAGTTCATGTTCTCCTCAAATTATTTTCGCGTTCACTTTTTAATTTCCTCTTCAATTCTTTTCAAGCCCTTTTTATATTCTCTGTAAGTTTCGTTAAAGTTTTCAAGTACCTATCAAGTTCTCAAATTATCTTCATGTCTTCTCAAGCTTTTACTAAAATTTCTCTTAAGTTAACTTATATCAAAAAGTATCAAGTTCATTTTCTTCAAGTTCTGCCAGAGTTCTCAAGGTTTTACTATCTCTTCAAATTCCTCTTCAAGTTTTCATCAAATTCCTTTCATGGTCTACATAAGCTTCTGTCAATTTCCTCATAAGCTGTACTCATAGACTTTACGATGTTCTCAAGATATCAGTTCCTTTCAAGTTTACATCACGTTGTTCCCAGGTTCTTCTCAAGATCATTTCAAGTTCACGAGTTTTTCTCACACATTTTATAATGCGTTCGTAGTTGAAGTGGTTTAACTTGGTCCAAGTCAGAAAGTGACTACAAAAATTAAAAAAAAATGTGGCTTATTTGTGAGCATATCTGGTCGTTGAAAAACACTTGGGAACTTGCTATCCGACCTACCTCATTTCATGGAAGATAATCAAGATTGTTTTTTCTTTGCAAGTTTTCTTCAATAATCAATAAAAGGTATGCTATGCAGGTAACCCAATGGAGATTTTTTTTTTACAAATAGGGGAAATGAGCTACCTGCACATCGGTAAAACCCAACTTATTTAATTTATTTTTCCGTTGTCAAGCGAGCGTCAAATTCCTGACTCAAAGATACAGTACGATAGATTAGATACCGTAATCGAATTATATAGTTGTTTGGTTTGTTTTGAGAGTACTTTAAATTGAACAAGTAAATTAAGGTGTATGCATACATCCTGATGACGACAGTAAACGCCAAGATTTCCCTCGTTGATTTCTATTAAATGAAACTTTTCAAATGTTTCTGCTTTGTTTTGGAACTAAAGTCAATAGCAAATAAAGGTAACTCAACAATCCACAACGAGAGATCAATTAAGATTAATTAAGAACAATAATTGAAGATCAGTATTCAGTGTAAAAACGATGTTAATAAATAAAATAAATAAAATAAATAAAATAAATAAAATAAATAAAATAAATAAAATAAATAAAATAAATAAAATAAATAAAATAAATAAAATAAATAAAATAAATAAAATAAATAAAATAAATAAAATAAATAAAATAAATAAAATAAATAAAATAAATAAAATAAATAAAATAAATAAAATAAATAAAATAAATAAAACATTTATCGCCATTGTAATATTCGCGCACTACATTATTATACAAACTAGTAACAGTTTTAGATGATCTTTGGAACTTGTGTCCATCTGTGCATTTCTAATGAACTCATTTACCTAACTTCAAAGTGGAAACCCCAACCGCTGGAACGGATCAGAGATTTCTACACATATCAATTTACATCTCACGGGGCACATAAGTTCCTGTCCAACTAATCCGTTCCTAATCATTTGATTAAAAAAGCAATGAAATTTCACTTGTTACCATTATTCAGTTTCAACGGAGACGGGCAGATAAAGTGTAATGATGGGTCAATAAATACCGAAGAAACATTTATTTCAAAGGAATCTCGATCGCATGCCTCAGTGCAAAGTGATCGACATAAATAGACTTTTGAGAGAAAAAAACCCTGCAATCGTGGTCTCATTGTTATGTGAATGTTCTCAGACTGGACGAGTAAAATAGAAATTAAGGAAGATACCGGTCGAAGCTTCTTTTGTTGAAAACGTGTAATTTCTCGACCGATCGATGTGGAATGTTTAGGTTGTACATACCCCATTTCTCACAGTAAAATATATTCTGCATAATGAAACGTGGCCCGTTCTAGTTTTCTAATATCGTGTTCAAACGTTGCTGCGTTATTAATGAACGTTTCGTAAACCTGTTTTAAAATTCAAAGACATGTCCTTTGATTGGTTTCTTTAGGTTTTCATAAGTGCCATATGGGGAATAAAATTAGTTTGTCTACGAGAATGAGTGAGTCGAGTTGGGTGAAACGTCCGGATTAATTCCATGCAAAAATGTAGCGGTCAAATTCGGGAAATAATGAATAAAGTTGGTATTAGAAGATTGACCCATCCACAGATTATTGTATTGTTGCTAGCAGGCCGATATGAGCGCACTTTGACCTTGAGATTTGCGCATGTGCCAAGGTGCCGATTCGGTTCGGTTTGCAGACGGAAACAGGTCTGTTTATAAGAAACTAGTCGGTTAAACGAACCTGATTCTGTTAAACGGACCTACCTTTACTGAACAGAGCTGTTTCTATGGAACGAATCTGATTTTAATGAACAGACCTGTTTCTGTTTGACTGACCTGGTTTCGTTTCCGTCGACAAGCAGAACAAAATCGAATGACCTGGAAAGCATGCTCAGATCTCAAGGTTAAGGTGCGCTCATTTTGGCCTTATTATTTATATTTATTTGGACATTCTATTTGAATTTTTGTTAACGGGATACATAGCTCATAGCTGACACTATTGTCCAAAGAAAGAAACATTCATCGCTATTTTGTACACTAATAACAGCATGCTTATACGAGCGGTAAATTGCGGCAATTTTTTAAAGGTTGAAACACCTCCTCTTATTGGAACGTATTTGTTTATGTTTACTTTCAAATGTAGTATTTCTTGTAAAGCACATCCACTTTCTTCCTCCGTGTACTCTGAAACTTTACTCCGCAATTTATCGAGCACTTTGTTTTCGTACCACTCCGTAAATGTATACCCACGTCAATAATAACACTATTCGTTGAGAACATTAAATCGAGATTTTGTGGATTAATGAAATTACATACGAGAACTACATTTTTCCCACTTTTTCCACGAAAATAATGTACCTAAGCGTTTTGCCAAAAAATTAACGATCCTTGTAAGCGAAAAATTATCACTTTGCTCGGGTTAAAAATATATCAACGGCCGAAGTGAGGTAATCAGAAATTCTTTTGCAGTATATGCTCAAACCGTTTCTCCTCCAGCATCCTACTAGCCATATACTCTACCTACGCAGCATAAAGATTTCGAGAATGTTACGCGCTGTCATATATGTGAAAAACCTGTGGTGGAGAGGGAGATACGCTGTAGGGATCGTAATCATCAAGGGAAAGGGCTTTATCGAGGCGCTTCGCACTCTCGACGCAACTTAAACTATCAAGATAGCCCTGTAATTCCGATAGTATTTCACAATCTAAGTGGTTACTCTTTCCGATTTATCGATTCGTTCCGATTCATGAGCAGTAGTATTGGTAAATTATCGACATACTTTGGTCATGACCAGAAAACCATAACTAAATCCTAAAGTCATAGTGAAACTGAGTTCAATTTGCTAACGAGAAAAAAGTGTTTTCCTCTACGAATACTTGGATTGTTGAGAAATGTTAGGACGAACGTTTACACATACTTTCATTTGGTAGTTTTTCCCCCTGTTCCGGCGCTTATCTTCCAGATAAAGCTATATGTAAAGTACTGTAAATGTTTATTGATTTGTATAAAAATAACGATCGGTTCTCTTTGAGAAAGTGCGTAAAATAGTATATTATATTATAAGGAGCTAAAGTGATACTTTTTATAGCGAGTCAGTGTTTGATACAGCACAGCAAAATATTGCCGAGGCATAAGAAGTTACTTTCAGCTTCGCATTATATGATATTTTTCTTCAAAAATTGGAAGAAACATTAACCCTATCATTATGGGTAGCCGTGGGCGCGTCGCTCTTTAGTATGTGCCCTGGCATTGGCAGCATATAAAAAAGTACTTGTTGCCGTTGACAGACGTCTAAAATATCAAACTTTTGAAAAATTGTCATGTTTTATTGACGTTTGAAGAAAAAAAGTTTTATTGAAAGTAGTAATAAAAAAGTGCTTGGGGAATTAGCTGATTGGAGTCAGTTTAAATGAGAATATTCTTATGAATGAGTTAAATTTTTTTAGCTATAAGATGTTTAGTCTTGTATAAAATCACCATATGTCCTATTATTGTTGAGGGTTAATTAGGGGTAAGTAATCGCGTTTTTATTATTATTATTAGATTTTGGTAATTATAAGGGTGGTCTTGAAATTAAGGGTTTCTTGAGTCTTGAGAATTATGAACCATACGAAGAGCGGTGGTTACTCCAAATTTTTGTTGCTTTATTGAAATATAACTACTTATTATAATGGATATGAAAATTAAAGTGACAGTTATTGCTAGAAATCTGTAGACCATCGTAGGAAACTTGAGGACCATAGCACCTGTGAATATTACACTTTATGAAGGATCCTGTGGCTATGGATGTTGTAATTTTAGCGTTTTCATCGGAACTTTGAAATAGTTGTTTGGTGATTTTTAATCGCTTCGAAACTTTGGTCCATTATGAATTGGGCGATTACATTTTCGATTTTCCCTTTACGTACGCTAATAACATGTCTTCATTTACTAAATGGATCCTCTTAATAATCTTAAGCCATTACTTGAAATCTTCATATTCTTTATGATATCGCTCCCTCTTTTTTCTGGTAGCAAATCGACACTTGCAGCCATGGAATCTGCTAATACGTCTGGAGGAATATTGATATTTCCTTCAATTTCGTGCATATTTTTGGAAAAACGTCATACAGCTTCTCAGCACGCGTTTTTAATGAATTGTTTACTTTTAAGTAGTTGCGTCCATGACAACCGCTAACATGTGACCATAAGCATACCATGATCAAGATAATTATTATATTTAACTATTACGAAAAGATGGATCTTTTAGTCCAGTCAAATAAGAAAAAATAAAAACATTAATCGGTAAAGATCTGAAATTTTGGTACACATGTTCATTAGTGTTCCCCATTGGACATACTAAAAGTCCCCGTCAAAATCTGTTGCGCTCGAGGCGCCATCCTGGAAAAAAGGAGCAGTTTTTCAGTTTCTTGCCTATATATCGGCAACAATTATTGATACGGAAAAATAGTTCAGATAAAAAATATAGTTTATTAAATTGCCCATAAAAAAGCATATTAACATTTTTCTGTATGCCCAATACTTTAGCTATAATCGGACATCGAATAGGGAATCAAGTATCCTGAGCTCTCGAAACAGTCGCGCAGATATTTTTTTACAACTTTTTACAAATCATTAAAAATTCATTGAAAATTCTACCAGTATTTCTTATATATGCGAAGTCGTCGCACTCAAGCTTGGTATGAGACACGTTTAGTAAGGTTTCTCATAAAACTCTCTCTCAATAGAACTTTCATCTTCAATGTGAGCACTGAGTGTCCGAACAGGGTCAAGGTCATTCTGAAGGTCTGATAACGATGTCGGTTTTAATATCTCTCACTAGCAGGCACGTTATACTTATGCAGATAAGGGCGTTCTTCAGCTTCAGAAATCATTTCGTTGCTCCAACACTTTTACACATTTTCGCTTACCTTTTTGAAAAAAACATGATGTATCATCAAACATTATGTCATTGGTAGAATGCTTTATCGCACGACGATTCTGTTCATTTTTTGGCTCTATTACAGCTATCGATGTAGTCATAAAAAAGACGGCCTCCTATAATTACGATACGGGGCCTAAACGCGTTCTGACGTATTCAACGTGAGATTACAGCTAAAGTACTGGAGATACAAAAAAAATGTAAATACTCTTTTTTATAGGGAATTTAGTAAACTATATTTTTCATGTAAACTATTTCTTCGTGTCAGTAATAATTGCCGAGACATGGGAAAAAAACTGGAAAAGTGTACCGTTTTTCCAAGATGGCGTCTCGAGCGCAACAGATTTTGACAGGGACTTTTAATATGTTCAATAGAAAGTCCCAATAAATGTGTATACCAAAATTCAGATCTTTACCAATTAATGTTTTTATTTGTCCAAAATTGCGCTAATTTGACTGGACTATTTATGGAAGTCAAAATATATAATTTCCAGATGATGGGATGACGAAAAATCTTGAACGACACACGGCCGATACGCAAATAACGGACTGGGTTGAATATAAACCTCGGCTGACGCCTCGGTTTACAAACTTCAACCACGTCCGTTATTTGCTACATATCGGCCTTATGACGTTAATAACTATAATGGGTGATAGGTGTCATTTTTTGATGATTTGGATCCTCTAGCAATCAAGTTATGAGAACCGCTAAGTGAACAAGTTTGAAATCAGCGGTTTTTCCCTAATGGGTTTTGAAAGCGTGGGATTCGTTAAAGGGGGCGTAGTTTATTGGCTCAACGACTAAAGATGGCTGCCGATTCCAATTAGCACCATTTTGAAGGTGTGGTTGTGAAAATTGAGAAAGTAGGAATGAAGCAAAGAGAGATTTTTGGAATTATTATGCGGGTAGCCGCGAGGCAGTAGACTTCGTAAGCGCGATCACACATTTATTATGCAGGTAGCAGTGAAGCAGTATGGTAACGTTTCCGTCTTTGGCTTTGAAATGGTTAGCCTGCACGTTCCGAAATACATTAAGCCTTCCACAGCACGAGAATCCAAGTCCGCCGAGATTCAGAAGAAATCGATCAATCTTCTACAAAGGAACAATTTTTGAGATCAGTATAATAATGTGGGTGATGGTGAACTCATTTTTTATAGTGTTGTATTCAATCCATTTCCGTGACTTTAAAGGCAAAAAGGTCAGATTTGCTGATTTTTGTGTATCTCGAACTGTCGTAAAACCCCTGTCGTAGGTACATTTTGAGATACATTCTATATCGTCGCAGTAAAAAATCAAAATTTAATAACGCGGTAAAGCATTTTCAACCCTTAAATGGTACAAATGTCGATAATTTCGGTAGAGAATTAACATGGTTTTTTATTGTGTCAAGTACCTATATTTGACTGTTAGTGTCATGATGGTCGTTTTTGGGAGCTTCAACAATTTGACTTCTTGTCTGGCAGGTACTGCTTGAGAGATTTGATTGTTTATATTTTTACGTATCTACTGCTCATACTCAGACTTCGCACTACTTTACGCGAAACTTTTCAAATTGTGCTACATTGTCATTGCACGAAATAAGTACCTGAGGTTTTTATCTATAACTAGAAGTTTCATGCAATCAATTTTTTTATCTTGCTATAGATAACAGCTGTACCTATTAACGACCTATAATAGCATAAAAAAATAATTCCGTTCTGCTTTCGTAACGGAGCATTCTCGCTCACTACATCTTCACCATGTCTTTACCGGCAGCGTATGCTGAACTATTTAAGTGAGTGTTGTCGTGTTAGTATTAGTGATATCTATCTACCTGTAATTGTTCACTTTTAGATACATTGATTCGCATAGCAGCGAGTACATTGAAACACTTCGAGAAGCTGTTGCTATTCAATCTGTATCTGCATCAGCTGAACGTCGGCAAGACACGTGTCGGATGGTCGACTGGACTGCGGAAAGGTTGCGAAATGCGAGATGCGACGTAGTGATTAAGGATATAGGGTACGAAAAATTGGCTGATGGAAGTGAAATTCCGTTGCCTCCGGTCATTTTTGCAACTTTGGGAAGTGACAAGAACAAAAAGACTATTTGTATTTACGGTCATTTGGACGTTCAACCTGCTTCGGTGGGGGACGGATGGGATTCTGATCCTTTTACTTTGACTGAACGCGATGGTAAATTGTACGGACGTGGTGCAACCGACGACAAAGGGCCGGTCTTGTGTTGGATTCACGCGATTGAAGCATATCATGCTATGGGAGTGGAAATACCGGTGAATATCAAATTTGTTTTTGAATCAATGGAAGAGTCTGCCAGTGTGGGTTTAGAAGAATTGCTAACTCAGGAAAAAAATACTTACTTTTCCGACATTGACTACGTATGCGTTTCTGATAATTATTGGGTTGGTACCCAAACGCCTAGTATTACGTATGGTTTAAGAGGAAATTGTGCTTTCCAAGTTGAAGTTGAATGCGCCAAGCAAGATCTGCACAGTGGAGTGCATGGAGGGACAGTGTAAGTAGATACCTTTAGGGCATCTTAGAGTTCACTTACCATAAATTTCTAGACACGAAGCAATGGCCGATTTAATTTATCTTCTAGATTCCTTAACCGACAACGAAGGTAATATACCAATCCCGAATTTTAGCAAGAGCGTTGCACCTCTAACAGAAGAGGAGAAGAGTTTATACGATCCCATTACCTTCGATGTTAATGAATGCCGCAAAACAATCGGCTGTAATAAATTGCGCCATAATGAGGATAAGGTACAGTTACTAATGCATCGTTGGCGCTATCCCGCACTTTCGATTCATGGAATTGAAGGGGCATTTAGCGGTTCCGGTTCAAAAACTGTAATTCCAAAGAAAGTTATTGGAAAATTTTCAATCAGAATTGTACCAAATCAGGAAACGGATGAGGTGAACGAGATGGTTGTTGCCTATTTGGGCGATAAGTGGAAAGAACGTGGCAGCCCAAACAATTTTAAAGTACGTCACCTCCACTACCGCTGGTACTTGTTTCAGTATTGTAATTTAGGTAATCGTGGAACGTTCGGGAAAACATTGGTCCGAAGACCCTTTCCATCCTCATTACACGGCGGCCCGTGAAGCAACGAGGCACGTGTACGGAGTGGAGCCTGATTTAACGCGAGAAGGTGGGTCTATAGCTATAGTAGCGGATTTGAAGCGCGTTTTACAAAAGAACATCGTGTTGTTGCCCGTCGGAACAGGCGATGACGGCGCTCACGCCGAAAATGAAAAGATCAATATAAGAAATTACATAGAAGGAGTGAGTATAGCAGATACATTAGTTGTAATATGATTTTATTTAATTATTTTCAGACGAAGATGTTCTTGGCCTACATGTACGAGGTGGCACAAATTTAATATCATATAATTATATCGCTGAGTGAGTCAGGGGAGGGGGAAGAAAGCTTGTTACTGTTGTACTTTCTCTGTTAAATTAAATACAAAACCTTTAACATATTTATGTAACGCTTGCGGCCTTTTTAAGTATAACAATTCCCAAAAAACATCAAACAAATACAAAAATTGAGTTATAATTGAAGAACAAATTGCAAAGGAGTAGAAGAATCGATGGAAGGCAGTGGTAATAAAGGATATCAGGTATTAGGGGGTTGTAAAGGTCCTTTTTTTAGTTTTTTTTATATATATTTATCTTTCTCTCCACAAATTCTGCATTTCCTTCTATTCTTGACTCTTCTTTCCCTCTCTCCTCATTTCCGCATCTAAACCTTGCTATTATCTTAATATTTTTATTTCCCTCCTTAGGTATTTCACCAACCAGTCCCTTATGAGCTCTCCGTTACTGTACGTGTGTATCAATCTCCCTTTTTGTCAGTTTATGTCGTTTCCCCTATTTTTCTCCTACTTTCGACCTTAGTCCATCCGTATCAATTTCTTTAATAGTATTGTTTCCTTCGTTCTTCCCAAATTCCTTTCGTGATCATTCTTGTTGACAAGCATTCCTTCAGTAATTCGCCTTCTCTTTCTCTCCATTCCTTGCATCTTACCGCCCTGCGTCCCGACGTTATCCTTATCTTCTCCATTTTTGTTTCTTCACCTCCTTTCGTTTAGACCCTATACCCATTCTTAATATATTTTTTGTATTCCTTCTGGTTCACCCCATTCGTTCAACCCCCATATCTCTGTTCCGAACATAAGAACGTCTCTCACCACTGCATCATAAAGCTATTTCCTTGTTCTAAAATTCTACAATATCTTCCCACTGCGATCCCTCAATATTTTTGTTCCATGTCTCTTATTACTATTAATTAAATAAGATGGACATCGCTGTCTCAGTCCATACATGACTCCGATCCTTACCCTCATTCTTGTCCCTCTGTCCTTTACCTTGTGGTATATTTTCCATACTTTCTTTTCCACTCTGTCACACGCTGCCTTTAAATCTATGACAAGCCTTTCCACCCTTTTTTTCTAATTCTTTTCCAATCCAATCTGTGCAGTACATATATACAGTCGACCATTTCCCTCCCTTTTTTGAGTTCCATTTATGTTTACTCCAACATCCTTTTCTCTTTCATTTCTCTTTCCGACCTTTCATTCAATACAATTGCATATATTCTGTACGCGTCATCATTATCGTGATTACCCTACATTTTCCATACAGTATTTATCACCTTTTTGGTAGATCAACCCTTCCTTCTATTCTTCCGGTAGTTCCCCTCCCTTGCATATCGTGTTTTATTACCTAGTTTCCTCATTTTTTCCTTGATACTTGATTTGAGATAAAAATCCAAGCCACATTTACTATTTCATCCTTACCTGCCGAACCTCTTCTTGAATCTCTTCCCTTTCCACCTCCTCTATCACCACCCCTTTCTCCTGCTTTCCTTGTAGTACCTTAATATCCCACTTGTTCTAGTTTCCCGTTTCCTGTGTTTATCATCTTCCAAAAGTCCTTCTCTGTTTTTATTTCTCCTGATTTCTTGTTCGTATTCTTTCAGTTTCTTTCGTACCTTTTAGCGCATTTTTTAAAAATTAAAAAAATGTGCCATTGTTTGCGTTTTGTCTGTCCGTCCTTCTCGACCCACTTCTGCGGTTTTGAACTACTTTTAAAGGAATACTGTCCTGGAATTTGTTTGCAATATGTAGTGTGACGGTGTGCCAGAGGCCCATCAAATTTTGTTGTCTTGTGCCCCCCCTCCATAAATTATTCTTTTGAAAATGGGAGATAAAGGTCTCAACAAAAGGAACCAAAGGTACCAACTACCAACCTTCTTTCCTACTCCTTTTCAAAATAGGGGGGGTCCTTCATGGTACTCTAATGAAAGGTCGCAATTAAAGGAATTATTTTCTCCCAACCATAGTCCTCTTCCTTGGCACCTTATCGTAATCAGTAATAATTCCTTATATCTCAAGAGCGGAGGGTACTTACAAAGAGCGATTCTCCAAGAAATATGAAACTGTCATCTGGGACCGAAATAAAAATCCTTTCAGGTCGATTTCTGCAAATGCAAAAGTTTTCCTTTACTTGTGCTTTGTTTGAAGCCTTCACAAACGCGTGTAATTGAGGTGCATTTCTAAATCTGTTCCATTCTCAATCGCAGCATTGTTTGAAGTTTTAAATGAATGCAAGATAGAAGATTTAATTAATACCTTTGACATTTACTTCATACATACCAGCATTATCGATGCATTTAAGACATTGTTCGTAACACGTTTCCTATCCATTTACGAAAACAACTTTTCTTATTCTTTATAATAGGCTTTACTAGATTTGGCTTTTGCACATACCAACTTTTTTTCTGCTTTTGCAACAAGCCAGAACGGGTTTTCGAGTATAACGTCAATATGATTTTATTTTATTTCTCTTATTTATACATTATATTGCAGGTATAATAAAAAAATACTATACGAAACACGTGTATAATAATTGGTCTACGCGTCGTGCTACTAAACTAGTTGCGCGTGTTTGAAAGACTTGTCTTAATATAGTATGTCTTAGGACTCGCCTTTCGGCATAACCTCTAGAACAGTTGGGCCTGTTCAGCTATTCGGTTGTCCCTCTTCTGGCTCAATGCCACCTTAAAAGCACCGCCTTTCACTGACTACAGCATCGACGAACTTCATTATCCTCAATGGTAGACGTCTCACTGATCAAATATGAAACAAGAAACAGGTATGGACGACGGTAGCCCATTTTTCATCCGTAGATTTGTATCTAACTCGACCGTATTGGGGTAGTGCTACTTGACCAGAAGATTTAGCTCCTGTACATCAATGCATTGTGTTTTGCAGTTTTCCCGGCGATACTGGTAAATAAATAAGAGCTTGCTCTACCAACTTAAAATAAAAGTGATGTGACAGGATGACCACAAAATCTAGTTCCTGTGTTTGACCTTTTCGCCGGCCAAATTAGTGTATAATTGAGAATTCTGCCATCAACAGCATAGTTTAGTATCCTAGTGAGTAGTAATATGTTTTCATTGGCTTTAAAGTCAAGATGATGCCCTTATACCAAATTGAAAGAAACATTTTTCGTAAAGGTTCATAGAGGTCGCCGAAAAATAAAATGGTAAATATAAGATTTATCAAATCCTTCACATACAAAATCCGCTTGAAAGTCCGAACATGTAATATAAATGCTTTATCCCCCGAGCTGTCACTTAAAAATGTCCTGTAATATACGATTCCAGGAATATTTAAGCAGAAATAAATGAAAAAAGTACTCGTCTACAATGAGAGTTGAAACAAAACTTTCTTGACAAATTCAATAAAACTGTCGTTTAGTTTTCAAGTGTAATTTAATTGAGGCGACATCTTCAAAAGTGTTTAATTAAATTTCTCCACGGTTCGATGATGACCGGTTAGGTCGAAACATTTTATTCATTTTAATGAATAGCTAAACGATTTTTGTTTATAACGCCCAGGTCGCTTGTCACCAAAAAAGCTTTTACGTCGAGTACTTTTCCATTTAGAGAAAAAAACGTCAAAGATAAACTCTGGTCCGTTACGTATGTAGGTCAAGAGCGAAACGAATTTTTCATGGTTCAAAGTCGACCTAAAGGACGGTCTTGATTTAAGAGCTTTCAAGAGAATTAGCATTTCTTAATTCCACCACGAGTTGGCCACCATTAAGGGATTGTCGCCACAATCGCCGACTTATTTCAGGGATATTTGGCCCAATTTGGGTATTGTCGACCGCAGCAGGAGCATAGCTATACATTGCACGTGCGGCCCGTGTTATTTGCAAGGTCATTGTCATAACAACAAAGAGGGTTGCAACCACATACAATATTTATATAGAGTTAATCTAGTGCACGAGGCAAGTGGAGCAAATCGATAATTTTGTATACGTACTGGCGCCGGTCGTCGGGCGGGACTCCCAAATAAGTTAGCCCTTGAATTTGCCATAACAAATTTCGGTGGGTGGTCTATTTCGAAGCTTGATGGTTATTTACGCGTTTCGGATTCGATCGATTTGAACCTGAAATTAATGTCCAAAAGAAAGCTGTTTACGTAACGAATAATCTATTTAATAAAACGTGGGGGCATATTTCTCTCTCGGGTTGGTAGAGAAGGAAAATCAGTGATTTAAAAGTACCTAATCCGATTGTTGCTATTTAGTAAAATTTGGAGCACGGGCCAAAATGAGGACGTTGAGGGAAGATATCCTTGAGTGAACACAAAAAATACAAAGGTTTGGTCATTTGATATACAGGGTAAGTAAAAAATCCCGGAGAGGTGAATCATCTCCGCTATGTATGAAAAATTTTTTTAAAAAATAATTCATGTGCCTATTAATATAACGTAAACACTGTGTCCAAGATAAGAACGTCTCTCATAGGGATCTCGGAAACCATAGACATAGAGGATACGACCATGGTTAAATTTGTGAAAATTTGAGCAATTAAACAGTTATTATCATGCTGGTTTCTGAATACGAGCTGAGTGGCAAAATATTCTCTTACTGAAAATCGTATGCGATTCTTGTTGTAATGTCTTATTAACTACCTACAAAAAATAAAGGTAACTTAGAGTAGGTAATATATTCCAACAATTTTCAGTTTTCGAATGGCTGTTAGTATTTTTTATTGTACAAATGCTATTAAGTATTCCTGCCTTTAGGTAGCGCTTGTGAAGCGCTTCGTCAGGGTCAATATTCAAACAGGCTTCCGCAGAAAACAAGGAGCTATAATTGTTAAATGACAATCAAACAATCAAACAGTAGGTATGTAATCAAACGTTATATTAAAGAGTCGTCGAAAATAACAAAATTATCTAACTAAGATCGCAATCTTTTCGAGCTCAGAAAGGGCGCTTGTCTGCCTTATCTCTGACAGATAACAACACAACCAAACAAACAAGAGAGATAGTGAATAGCGCGATAGCAAATATTGCGGTATAGCAATGTCTAACGTCTGACACTAATCAGGTATATTAAAACCGCAAATCCGCAAAGCGCATTCAATGGAGCACAGCCATAGCACATCGGAAATAGAGAGAAAACACTCTAAAGAAATATGATGCCAGCCAAAACAACAAGCCCTTATTTAGGTGGACACTAAGTCAAGTAAAAAACCAGGTGTCAAATTCTTGACAGAATAGCTTCCTAGCTGAAACCACAACCGTCTATAATTACAAGCCGTGCTGAGAATTATGGCAACACTGCATGGTAGGCCGATTTCCTAATTCAACTTGGCAGATTTCAGGTGTATTTTATGTGTGTTTTGGGTGTAATATTCCTTTTTACCTGTTTTAACAGAGCGAGATTGCGACAACTTGTGTTACTCCGTACGGAATGAACAGAAATTATTATTCAGGTAAGTTGCTAAACGAAATATATCGATTTGTTGTCATAACCTCTAAAGCAGGCTACTCCTTACTGGACCCTTTACAAGCACTTGTATTTGTTCAAAGTACCTGTACAAGCTCAAATATGACCTACACACTACGTGGTACGTAAGTACGGTAAGTGTTTATCGTGAAAGAATACAATAATTATTTTATTAGTTGGTATTTCAGATATTCTAGCACGGACATGTCAAGTCGATTTTCTGAAGGAACCTTCCGACTTATTCCCAGGAGTTCACGGTACGGGAATTTGAAGTCTACGGGGCTCCCCTCTTTAAAAGCGTCGTACCTAGACCCACTGGAGTAGCGACTGGCTTAAAATCTGCCATTCCGAATCACACCTGGTCGTTGATAAAACCTCGCTGATGCACATCGATTTACTGTCCTTTTACCGAAATTAAGTGCTCAAGCGTGTGCTTCACCTCGACCTCTTTCGACAGAAGTTCACCAATTTCGGAGATCTCGATGGAAAACACATTATGATGCAGTTACCAATTTACAGCGTTTCGAATTTTAAAGTCAAATAAAAATGTTATTATCCATTTTTGTAAATAAATAAAATATATGTACAATTGTAAGCTGCCTAAGTATCTTTCTTCTGTATTAAAACCACCAAGGCGAAACACAGGAGAGAGGAAAAATGCAATTTTTCAAGAGAAACAGGACGCCATTAAAACTTGAATCGGCCCACCGATTGACTTTCGAACAACGTTGCCAAACTTCTCAGCATGGCTTGTAATTATAGACGGCTGTGCTGAAACCAAAAATTGCCAACATATGTACGCACTTACAGACGGGAAAAATTTATTCTTTAAAAGTTGCTTAAAATGATCTAAAACGTCAACATTTGATGAAATTTCGCATTGTACCTAGCTCATGCTATGAAGACAAAACCGTCAATTCGTGGAATTGTAACAGGAAAATAAGGTCTTCCAAATAATAGAATAAAAATTTTAGGTTGCTATTTGAAAAAAAAAGTTCGATGCCGTTACGGCGCTCCAAAATTTTTTTTCAAAAATCCGGCCCGTTTTTTTTTCTGTTCGGTATGCCTAAAACATATATACAAAATTTCAACAAAATCCGTCGAGCCGTTTTCTCAGAAAATTGCCAACAAACGTACGTACATACAGACGGAAAAAAAATTTGTTCTTTAAAAGTTGCTTAAAATGGTCTAAAACGTCGACATTTGATGAAATTTTGAAATGTTCAAAAAACGGCTATCGCAATAGCTACCTAGCACATGCTAGGAAGCTAATAATAGCGTATCGAGAAAAATAATTTGCACACAATCATTGTAAAGACCAGATCGTATTTGCGCCAAAAGGAGTACAACTGTATGCAAGTTTAAATCAAAAAAGGGATAGAATTAGGAGTACCATGGATGACCTCTAGCGGTAAACTAAAGAACTAAGGTCAATTGTGTTACTCACATCTAAACTAAACGGGTTTACAAAGGAAATATCTAGATGGCGTAAGAATATTAAATTTAAATACAATAACCAAATGTTTCACGATACTTCTAAATATTTTTTTCTGGAATTGCATCGATCCCATAGTAATTCTCTGAAGACAAGATCTCCCTAAGTCAAAGTTTGTATTCGTGTTATGTGAAGTAAGGATGCACAAAATCTAGATTGACCTGCCTTAAGTTTCGCCCAGATTGAAGATATTTCCTTATTGAATTAATACGTCGTCAGCTTTTCTTAAGTCAAAGTGCGTCGTTGTTGATAAATAAATTAATTCCTTATAGATAAGAGTTTAGGAATTTTGCCGCACTCGAAGCTCGTTAATACATACGTAGAATTTCGCGTTTTTAATGTGCGAATTATTAGACATTAGACATCTAAAGAATTTCATGAAGAATTTCGCCGACCGTTAGAATGTTAGATAAGAAATTACGGATTTTTTCAATATCAGCCACTTGCTATGTCGTGCACATCTGGATCGTTTCTGTTTAACCTACTTCAACTGCGTCAAGCACCATTCTGTCTTATTTATAATTAAACCTAAAAATTTTCATGCTTGCCGCTCACTAATTACGAGAACGTGTCCTTATAAAGAGTGTTCCCTCTTCCTTTAACTCTAATTAGACGCCGCCGCGTCTAAAATGTAATTACAACACGACTGACTGAACCATCAATACTTTTCATTGCGTAAAAAATTTATTCCAACTAATCGATTCAAAACGAGCCCGTCGTATCGGCCTTTTCAAATAGGTAGGTATTAAATTCTTTAGTGGTAGATAAAACGGTGGGTATCGTAGCTCATAAATGTACTAAAACGTCTTATTGAGCGCTTTATTTAAACCAGACAGACAAAGCCCACTTGCTGCTCGTCATACTAAAAAAATTTAATCAACTTTTGATACACTGCCAGCGCGTGCATTACATTTCGCAACATCAAAATTGCATACTCACAAAACTTCGTATTAATATTTTGTTAGGTTACGGATTCGTTTTTCTAACTTTTGTAACTATGAAGAGAATTCTATGTTTAGCATTTGTAGGTGTGTGAAACGCCACGATTCAAATTTATGTTCCTTTCGCTTTCTGTAGAGAAAGGGAAAATATTTCGATTACTTAACCTATAAGCAATTTATTTATAGGGAGTGTCACCCTTAAGATGCAAACCTGTTGCATAATGACGCGGAACTGTGTGGCTCAAAAGAAAAGTGCCGTGGTAATTCAAAAAGTATTCCTTACTTCGGATCGAATGGTTTGATAAAAATAAACAAGTTAAAAAGTAATCGTAAACGATTTACAAAAAGCGCATTTCCACTTGCATTCATTTCCCATTTGTAAGATGTAACTTCTGTTAAAATCTTAAAATCCGGACACAAATATGAAAGATAGTTTTGCACATGTGCAATCCATTTTTGACGTGGTACTTCAATTTTTTTTTATAAGAAGAATTTCATTTCAATACTTTCTAAATAAGAAAGTTGGAACTGGGCATGCGCAAATCTAAATTTTGAAACTGGCGTTAGATTTTCATTTATTCCAAGTGCCTATGTATCAAATTTCATTCAAATACTTTTATAAATAAAAAAGTTTGCAATTCGGTTTATAAATGGTCGAGATGCGAAAAGGGCACTGTGAATTTTGAATCGATTCGACTCAACTTTTGGCATTGCGTATTATATGGCTAAAGCTATGCCCATATTCAATTTCATTCAATTTAGTTCATAACTAACGGAGATGTCAAAGCGATCGGGTATTTCTAAACAAAGTTATCGTTCACACGGACAGATAGAAGGACAGACAGACAGACAAAGGAACGGACGGACAGACCAACAGACAGACGACAGCCAGCAATACAAAATGATAAATGATCTCTAGGATCGTTAATAAACGGCAAAAGTGTACAATTATGGAACATGTAAAAAACGATTTGTTGTTTTTTTTACAATAACTTTTTTAGCAATAAACGCAGAAAAAATTATTTCCTTGGTGAAAGCTTCGACACCATAACGAACCAAATAGCGAAAAAAGTAGAACAATAGCTCTTAAGATAAAGAACTAATAGCGTCTCACGAACGAGCGGACGGACGAACGGACAAAGTGGCTACAATAGCGAATATTTTTTATTTTTGTGGAAATGCGCTAAAAAGATAGCGTTTAATCTCACTTTGACTGGCTGGCGGGATGGCAGCAAATGAAGGCCCGTAGAAGAACGCTTGTGGAAGAGGAGTGTACGTGTACTTACTGGGCCGTGTAATTAACAACTTTAGGGGCGGGACTACATTATGTGAGATTGGCGACATCTGGGCGCCATCCCCAAGCGTGATTACGAACGAGTCAAAATTTCAAACGTGAATTGCGGGTGAACGGAACGTCGGAAGCGGGTACCGACAAAGGGAATGTGGCAGTCCCCGACAAGATCTTACTGATGGAGTCAAAACTGGCTAACAGATCTGCCACACAAAAATGCGCCGAAGTCCTCACGCGAGGACTTTGAACAAAATGTATAAGACCACTACGACTACCAATAACCCACACAAGACCGATAAAAGGCCCTGTTGTGATTTTTTAATGACCCTAAAATTAAGGATTTAAGATCGCTTACGAATTCCTGAAAAGTTAGGATTGGAGTAGTTGATTTGTATGGAAAGACATGCACTCATATAGAAAGTTATCCATCTTAGCTGAAACATCAACAACTGGCCTAAGACATTAAAGTTACGCGTTATTGCATTGTAAGTGGAGTTGAATAAGGTAGGATAAATTCCGGAAAACCGGATTATAAGAAAATTGGCACAAAATCCACCAAATCAGGAAAAACTGTGGACGAACGTCAATAAAGACAAAGGTTTTAAAGGTGGAAATTGAGAGATATTTGTCTATTTACCTTCCAGAGAGCGAAACGGAATTCTTTATAAATTCAGCGTCTTTATTATCCAACTGCTTAATTTTAACTCTATTAGAATTCTTAATTCTTCTCCTTAATTCCTACAATGTGCAATGCACTGTCCCGAACCGACGACGTCTGGAGTCTGGAGCTAATGGCTGAAAACGTCGAAAAAAGTCAGTCGGCGAGGTTGTCGGCAGGTCTTTCACATCGCCGCCGCGACGTATGCAATTAAAATTTAAATTGGAAAGCCATTGCATTACGACCAGGAAATTTGCTATTAAAAAACGTCCGCTGGACGTCCACTGTGCGCGATGTAACCAGTTTTTCGTAAGCAAAAAGGGGTAGTATTAAGCTTTTTCCTGGTAATGGAGTCAGTTCTGTAATGCGGTTTCTACAAGCTCTCAATTGTAAGGTCGGTTGAAAATCTCAATAAAATGTAGGAAAAGCTGCTCTTAAAAGCATCATCTTGACAGCTTTGGTTTGTATAACTCCCTCGGGATGTTGTGCCACAATTTACATGTTTTCTCCGCCACTTGATATTCAAAATACTGCACGATTTAGTTGGGTTTTCTCTGTATAAAAATGAAAAGGACTTCTTACGTAAATTTGTGGCGCGTTGATCATGTGCAAGAGGGTTAGAAAACATGGGTGCAGCATCTGTCCCAATCGATAGTTTACGACCCCGAACTTTATGCGGCAGCACGAGGTCTATTTTCAAACACAATTTTCTTAAATTTATTATGTTTGTCCTTCTAGTTACACGCCTCCAAAGTCGATTGGAAATAAACATTTAGCTGTACGATTATCCTTTAGGGATGAATTAATCTTTTGTAGGTAGGTAGTAATAGTAATAAATCGTGCTCTTTGGAAACGAGATTGTCAGGGTGTTCACATTTTTCTTCGTTTCCAATTTTCACTACCACACCTGGATGCGACCCACAAACGAAATAAACACGATCGATGAATTACCCACTTGTCATTTTTGGTTAACTAATCGCATCGCATGGGGAAATGTACAAGCCAGAATATCGTTTCTTTACATGAAAGCTCAGAAGTTATTCAATAGAAAACTCGTGGTATAGAGAGATTACGCACGAAATCGTTAATCTTTCTAAAATAAACTTACATCGTGGAGAAACTGCACGGAGTGGATCAGAGGTTTCATGTCGGAAACGACAGCGATAGATGTAGTAGTAATCAGTTCTTATAGTTACATACTGTGTACCTATTGTACTAAGGCATTGTGTCAGTGAAAGGAAGTGACTAATCCAAAAAATCTTTTGTCGTTCTGATCTCGGGGCTGTGCTACACCCTATAAGACAGAAACCACAACGAAAAAGCTTAAACTGAAGGACTAGTAGTGGTACAGACGAACAAAGTATGGACAATAGCGTTCATTTTCTTTTTGGAAAATGCGCTAAAAAGCGTATTTCCACATAAATAGTTTTATTTCCGAAAGAATTAGTTATCCCCAAATTGGTGACAAAAATGATGACCAACCGTTATTTGAATAAGACCGTCTGAAATAAACGGGGTTGGTATTTTTAACAAGGGAAGTAGCTAATTCAATGGGGCTAATTGTTGGTCAAAGCTCATTAGTATGATCTACTGTAAACTTACCTTTCGTGACTAACTCTAACTAATATAAACAAACATCGTGATTTTCTCCAATGAATTAGGTAACTAAGGGGGGGAGGGGGGAGTGACTTCCTGAAGGGTTAATAAGATGGAGCTCATACCTATTTGGTCATCAAGGGTTACGCCGCGCGCGCGTCTTATTTAAGATACACATCCCGCCTCGACCCTCTGACTTAGGATCCTCGGCCGTAGATCGCTAACTCTCATTGCCCTCCCGGTGCAATTAATGTGTTCCTTGTAGGGGCGTCTGTACCACTTCTTCTCGGGCTTCTCCTGTAACGGTGGTTGCCGATGCCACTTTTACCGAGAATGCCTCCATCCACATGCTAAAGAGGCCCGTACTGACGACTATTTGTGGGTGTGGCGTTAAAGGGGCCCATTATGGCCACCGAGACTGACTCCCAGGGTCGTGTGGATTGGCGTGGGCGTACCGTCACATTCTGGACCGAACCTCTCTTAACTGCGGCGCAAATCCAACATTCGCGGACGTAATCTCGGGCGTGGGCGTCTATTTTGAGGAAAAAGTAACTCTGGGAGGCGATCCTGGCGGTTTCTTCGGCTTATGGATGGAGATGGTGGAGAACACTTTTGCTGTGTTGCGAGTTCTGACGGTGGTGGTCGACGCAGAATCGCGTCCTTCTTTTTCACCAGGACGATCGCGGATGCGTAGCTTGACGTGCTTGGCTTGATCATTTGGTCCGCGAGCGCATGGTCTCGACCTCTTGCGGTATGAGGCGCTCCTTTTCCGGCGAGTAGCAATACGGCGTGTTGTTGGTGGATGGTCGGTTGGTTTTGTTAGAGACTGCGCGGAAGGTAGGTAGCGTTTCTTGAAGACGAGTTTTGTAGTTTTCCGGGAAACCGTTGTTGATTTCCGAGGTTGGCGTGTTGTCTGCCGGTGCGTTCGTGCTTATTGTATGCAACGGCGGGCGTAGTCCATGACGATGTGTTGGCGTTGTAGTCACTCCTGGCCCAAGATGAGTGGTGTGCTGTCAGGTCGCGTGCGACTAAGAAACGGCTTATTGGCGGTGGCCCTTCATTTCAAAAGTAAGCGCCGCACATCCTTCGATCTTCAAGTATTGACCAGAAGCCGCCAAGTGCGCCGTCGCGTGTGAATATGGCGTTAGCTTCTCGGCTAGGTGTCCTCGGACGAAGTTGTGTGTGGCACCAGAGTCTGGCAAGGCCGAGCACGTGCGTCTCGTACGACATCTGAATGATTTCGGCGGCCGGAGAACTATTGGTTCGGCCGTTTCCCCAGGCGTGCGAGCAATCGCGGTGGAACTGTCATTCCGGGCAATAATGACACTGAAGTAGGGATATCTGGCGCCTGCTGGTTGTCACGACCGTTGCAGCTGTGTCATCTTCGATAGATGTAGCAGTTCCAGGATGTTGGTCGGTGGTCTAAGCGTCCGGGGCGGATTGCTAGCTGGGCTTTTCTGTGCAGAAACGTCAAGGATGATTCGGCTTTTTGTTCCCTGTGGCAATACTCCGCCGTGAGCGGTGTGCTCGTCTAGGGGTTGTCGTACTGCTCCATAACGAGTTTGTTCATTTCCTCGTACGTGAGTTGGAAATAGGAGTATGCTGCTTTACTAACTATTTCTCGGCTGGTTCCTTCCAAGATGTCGAAGGGATGTCCATCTATGCGAAATCTGCGATTTCGGCGTCTCCCAGCATCAGGAGGCTTGCCCAACTCAAGTGGTTTTTGCTGGGTTTGCGTACCAGTAACACACCTAGGATTTGTTCTGTCGCGTTATAGTATTGCCGCTTTCTGTCATATTACAAATTGTCTATGCTAAGAGTGCGCTTTTAAGTATATCGTATTACAGTCACTTTGTAGCGACAGTGGGTACAACAGGAGCCCAGCCACCATGTTGCATCGACTATTCCAATTAGAAGTAGGCAGCACACAGTACATGTATGACATGTGTTGCGTGTACTATAGTTAATAATACACTATTATACATACACGATGCACCATGGCGGCCGATCTCCACAACCAATCAAAAATTAAACACGGCCGCCATGTTTCCTTCAGACTTTAATGTACTAATTCAAATCTAGTATAATATGCTCAACTGGAGAATGAATTTATAATTTGTTTGCGTCGGTTTTATATTATGTAACGGTAGCTTTTAATTTACAATATTTTTGGAATTTTTATAAAGTGTGCGTGGTTATAAGTTTGATAGCAGAAACTATACAGGGTGCTCAGAGTATAGGCCTAGAAATTTTGAGTAAATTTAGATTTGCTTACACGTTCCATTTAAAATTTCGCAATCGTTTGAATTCTATAGGGTGTTGACTTTTTTATAGGTTTAGGAAATTGTGGGCTCCAGTTTGTCGAAAATAACAGGAAGTAATCTTATTCTATGGAGATTTTTGTGAAATGAATAGCCGACATTGTAACGGTCCTAGTGGTTACAGGCTACCCTTTGCCTCTTCGTAACCCAAGGACCTCTAAAATCTCCCTTTCTAAACCACATCCTGTTCGCCCAGACAAACTGTATGGTTGGTTGTCTACGCTTCAGGATCACCGGGAGTGATGCTGTAGCTCTAGAGCCGGAGATAACAGGTCACCACTATTTTAATGAACTAAACCTTGGTATAATACAAGAAATATAATTAAAAAATATATGTACACAAACTAAATAAATATTTACACTTTGACATTCCTTGGGAGTTTTATTTATCTGTAATTGAATCTCGTTAGCATCCAGTATCAACAACCGGCAGGTAGTTTCAAAGACAATTTTTGATATGATTTAACTTTGAACGGGATCAATACAAATCAAGTAAGTTTTACGTTATAAGACAAACTAAAACATTATCCAGGGTATATAACAGGAGGGCTTGTTCCGGGTGAGCGCGAATGTACATTCGCAGCTTCTACCGAAATTTTACAACAGGCATAACTTAATTATGAGCACGGCTATACAGCCGTACACTCTTAATTCACGGACGGTAACTGGGAGAGAGCACGGTCCTACAACCGACACCGTTAATTCAGGGACAGGTAACTGGAGAGGGTGACAGCGGTGAAACCGCCACTCCGGCATTGTTAGAGCGCGATTTACAATCGCTACTTCAACCAGTGAATGGGACTGTGGTACTTAGGATCAGGGCAAAGACCTAAGACCTCCTTTCTTGTTCGGTTTCTACTTTTATAGTGTTTGGAAGGAAGTGGGAATGTAATGGTGATGGTAATGGTACTGGTGGGAATGTCAACAAACATGACATCTCCGAAACTTCCGCCCCTCCTGATTAATTTCAGATTCCTACAGGAGTCAAATTAAGAATTAATCTTATTAAATTTCGCATCATTACAACATAAAATAACGTAGTTGTATTTAGGGTGCGTGAGTTTTCAAGGAACAGCCTAACTAACAAGCACTTTGGGAGGTACAGCGATTCCGATTCGCTGTTAAAGATAGATGCAATTAGACGCTATTTTGACAGGGGAGTTAATTAATACACAAATAAATAGGTAGGAATTATAGACCGGGAGGGGAGGCAGCGTACATAGTAACTAAACCATAAGCGACAAAAAATTCGACAATACAGGCTGAAAGTACGTTGAAAACTAATAATAAAATCACTAGTCTGCTAGTCGTAAGTGGCAGCATTAACTTGGGGCGGCGCTGAATAGGTGACTTCTTTAGGTGATCAACTAAATTCCCAAACTATAAGGTCACGGAAAAGATTTGTATCAAGAAATCCCATTTTTTCCATAGTTTTCAAATATGCTATGGCAGACGATTTCAAGTGCAGCGTTGGTAGCGAAAGACGCCCTCCAATGTAGGGAAAAACACCCCTGAACTAAACCATGAGGACCGTATAAAAATTATACATAAAAAATTCCTCTTTTTGTCACTACTTTAAAATATATCCTGGCAGACAATATTAAGCGTAGCTTTAATAGTGGCAGACGTCTTAGAAGTTAAAAAATTTAGCTATAGTAAATCCCAGCGAGTGCGAGCGTGTGAGAGATAAGCGCGCGAGAGCACAACGAACTGAGATAGCTATAGATTTACGCACCGCTTGGAGTTACCAAACGAATTAAATTAGGGAAAATAATAAATTGTTTATTTCGCGATAAGATTGTCGGTATTTCTTGAATTCTTCTCAGACTGAGAAACAGAAAACTTGAAGAGAAAAGAAGATAGATCTTCAGCTCGTTCTAAACTATCCTCTGACTCCAGTTCCGTTGTGTTTATGCAACATTGATGGATCGATGATTAAAATCGACAAGTTTATTTTGCTGAAACTTTTTCGGAAGTTTGATTTCTTCAAGTGCTCCTAGTCCACCGCCAGTTGTAGATGTTGTTTTAATCGATGGATTATTTTTTTGCATCTTTTAAAAGATCTCCGGTAAACCTTTGAGCGATTTTCTGAACACATCCTCGGCAAGATTTGTGCTGTGTGAGCGAGAGAAGTACAGCTTACTTTTGACAAATAGTTACCCCTTCCATGAAGGACGCAGAACATGATCGTTGGGATCAAAATAAGGAAAGATTACAATCCTACTCAATTTCTGTTTCCACTCAGAAGTAGCCTGCAAATTTCATAAAACCACTTCGCAATGATAGCTCAAAGCCTCTCTTATAGATTACTTATACCGTTCATAGGCAAAAAAGACCTGTTGTGCTTTACTTGGAAAGAAAGTTGTGTTTTCCACATATAAAGATAAGTGCTATAAATTTGTGACAAGGGAAGATGATGTGGTAAAAACTGAATTGTGCTGCAGCCACTAAGAGGCAGATTCTCGAATAATTTACCATCTTCGTAAACTACCAACAAGTAGCAAAGTCATTATTAGCGCTTCCGATATGGATATTGCTGTTATTGCTTTGGGAAATGTAAAATTGACGCTACCATCAAGGTATAGATGGAAGTAGGTCTCTTTTCCAATAACACACAGAAATTCATAAATCTTCGAGAGATGTTCGTGAATTTGGGTGTTGATGTGTGTAACGCGCAGGGTAACGCGTTACCGGGTTCCCACGCATTTACCGGTTGTATGACTTGTGTATGGTCCTCATGGTTTAATTCATCGCAATTTGGGCGAATGCCACCGAAAAATGTCTGAGTTTCTACAATCCGTTTGATTGAAGTGGATGGAACGATGTGAATCAGAAGTTTAGAATCAAATGGTTTGAAAGATCTCAGTAGTCAGTATCCTATCGCTATCTCTGTTGGATATGCTCTCGCGAGCTTATCTCTCACACGCTCGCACTCGCTGGGATTTACTATACCTAAATTTTTTAACTTCTAAGACGTCTGCCACTATTAAAGCTACACTTAATATCGTCTGCCAGGATATATACTTTAAAGTAGTGACAAAAAGAGGAATTTTTTATGTATAATTTTTATACGGTCCTCATGGTTTAGTTCAGAGGTGTTTTTCCCTACATTGAAGAGCGTCTTTCGCTACCAACGCTGCATTTGAAATCGTCTGCCATAGCATATTTGAAAACTATGGAAAAAATGGGATTTCTTGATACAAATCTTTTCCGTGACCCTTATAGTCCAGTCAACCTGTGTCGTAAAACACCCGTTGAAGGCCAAAAATAGTATAAAGCTAATTTTTTCCCCATCGACTACTACCATTTAGACAAGTGTTTAGCCAAAAGTCCCCACCTCTACCCCCCTTGCTTCCCTCCCTGTGCCCCCCTAAACATGAAAAGTGTAAGGGTTTCTTAAATCGCGTCTCTCTCGATTACTAAACGACATATCGGATTGCAATTTGTTTTATTCTCTTTGCTATAACATTGTCTACAAATAAGTTTCAATTGACTTTCGTCGTAACTTTTACCGTTTATTGGTAATGACTATGAAAAGGTAAAAAGTGGTATATTTTTCGGTACGTAATTTTACTTTTTGTCGCAGAAATTTTCACGCCGACATTTTATCAAAAAATGTTGCCTACAAAAGTTGTAGCTCCCATTATTACCTTTAAAATGATATGACATAGTACGTACTTTGTTGAAGAGCCTGCGAGATTCAGCCGGTGTAATGCAGAATGCGTACCCAGTCGTGGCGGGCTTCGTCGAGGTGGGCCCGGCGGCGGCGCGGCGTTACAATGCTAATATTGTTGTATAGTGAGTGTTTTTTTTTAACTTTAAGGTACACTATTGCATTTTCTCTAAACAAAACCTAAATTCCACCCTTTTTCAATTTGTGTCAAATGTTAATAAGTCCTTGTATACAGCTAAAAATCGTATTTTAAATAGTTTTCTATTACCCAAAATCGTCCTGAAACCTTCATTTTCATGCTTATTTTCTGTCAGGAAATTTTAGTTTCCATGACAGAGGCAGAGCAGACTACGTTTCCTGCCGTTTGTCACTTTACTGGCCGCACCTGTCACTTTACCGGCCGCACCGTCACTTTACCAATTATCGGCCGCATTTGTGACATTTCCAAATGTCTATAAAGACTCCTGTCATCACTGAGACTGACATTAATCAAAAGTTCAATATAAAAATTGAAATTTGATATTAAAATACGATTTCGGGTAAAATTTCATACAAACCTCGTCAGTAAAATGACATTACCTGACTCGGAAATTAAAGTACTCGACAGTAGGTAATGTATCATTTACCTGACTTTTATGTAAATAACTATTGTTTAAAAATGCATGTAATATTTTTTTTATGTTATTTTAGAACAAACTAATTGCGGTATCTTAATTTGAAGTAAAAAATATTTTCAGATTATTCACATTACAAAATAAATTGATGTTGACCATTTCCGATTTCCTAAACTTCCAGGACAAGTTCTTCATTTTCCTTGACTTCAACCAAAGTTAGATTACTGCATGATCCGCCACAGCTCCCACACATTTCTGTGCAACAAGTAATGCTTTAAAGCAGCTACCATTACTTTTGCAAGCCTTTTTGCAGTTGCAGGATCCAGTTTTGAATCTGATAGTATGCTCGATAGACGATAAGCGTGTTGTTCAGCAGCACCAGATGTTGGAGGGAGGGATGCGATGTTAAATTTGGATTTTAATGACATTTTTGCAACAGCTTTAAGTTACATTGAATATCAGACATGCAGACCTTGTGCATCCATATTTTTTTCAAGAAAAAAACCTCTCCTACCTCTTTGAGAATATTTTTGTCTGCCTGTTTTTCATAAAACTGTCTTTTGATGAACTTAGCAACTTGTACCTATGCGTTGATTTTGGAAGAGCAATAGTGTCTCCTGACTCCCAGATTCAAAGTGTGAGGCCTACAGTTTTCGTTCTATTCTTAGGGCTACCACAGTGCCAAAATGTACAACTCTTCTTCCAAACCCTCTGGCATACCATCAACCTATGACATCGGCAAGACCCGTGAAGAGATTGGTGATATGAAGGATGTGATATTATTTTTTTTATGCTATCACAGAATGTGATACCACGTCTTCTTTATTCGGCAAAGGCAAAATCAACGAGAACAAATCGGAAATGGTCAACAGCAATTTATTTTTTAATAAAAAAAATTAAGATACCGCAATTATTTTCTTCAACATAAACGAAATATTACATGCATTTTCAAACAAAAAACTATTTAAAATACGTTTTTTAGCTGTACTTATACAAGGACTTATTAATATTTGACACAAATTTAAAAAGGGTGGAATTTAGGTTTCACTGAGACTCGTTTGGTTTTGTTTAGAGAAAATGCAATAGTGTACCTTAAAGTTAAAAAAAACACTGACTATACAACAATATTAGCATTGCAACGTCGCGCCGCCGGGCCTACCTCGACGAAGCCCGCCACGACTGGGTGCGCATTCTGCATTATACCGGCTGAATCTCGCAGGCTCTTCAACAAAGTACGTACTATGTCATATCATTTTAAAGGTAATAATGGGAGCTACAACTTTTGTAGGCAACATTTTTTGATAAAATGTCGGCGTGAAAATTTCTGCGACAAAAAGTAAAATTACGTGCCGAAAAATATACCACTTTTATTTATTTTTATTTATTTATTTTGCCTTTATTTTTTACCTTTTCATAGTCAGTACCAACAAACGGTAAAAGTTACGACGAAAGTCAACTGAAACTTATTTGTAGACAATGTTATAGCAAAGAGAATAAAACAAATTGCAATCCGATATGTCGTTTAGTAATCGAGAGAGACGCGATTTAAGAAACCCTTACACTTTTCATGTTTAGGGGGGCACAGGGAGGGAAGCAAGGGGGGTAGGGGTGGGGACTTTTGGCTAAACACTTGTCTAAATGGTAGTAGTCGATGGTGAAAAAATTAGCTTTATACTATTTTTTTCCCACTAAAAACACAGGTTGACTGGACTATTATAGTTTGGTAATTTAGTTGATCACCTAAAGAAGTCACCTATTCAGCGCCGCCCCAAGTTAATGTTGCCACTTACGACTGGCAGACGAGTGATTTTATTATTAGATTACAACGTACTTTCAGCCTGTATTGTCGAATTTTTTGTCGCTTATGGTTTAGTTACTATGTACGCTGCCTCCCGGTCTATTAAGTTAGAGAGAGACGGACATTGGGTTTTGGGCTACGAGAGAGATTCCGGTTTTGATTAAAAAAGAGTAACTACGTCGGCGTCGGTTTCGGGAGAAAATTCGTTGCTATTTTTCGGGAACTGCAACGCCAGGTCATTGAAATTTCAAGGGCGAACTCATATAAGTTATTTAATCAGTTTTTCATTCAATGTTTAATGGTTAATTTCTAGTTGGACTTTTAAATCAAAAGTAATTTTTAATTATAAACACAATGAAATGCGGTGGTGCATCTACATTCTATAACCATGGAATTTACATATCTACAGTCATTGTTTCTTTTAAACAATGCTACGGTTTATTACTTATCATACCTATAGGGTCCAAGCCTAACCCAATTTGCATTTAGTGATTTTAATTATCCGTGCTGGGTAGGTTGCATTTCAAAATAAAGATAATTTTTAAAGCCCGTTTTACATGCTGAATCGTGACCGATGTACCTTACATAGGTACTGCTATCCTATTTCACTTTCAAGTGAAATTTTGCTAATACCAACCTAAAAAAAATAGGCTTGATCGCTGCTTTTCATAACTTCTTTTTTATTTCTAGGAAGTAATTTTTGTTCAATAATCTGCCTTTACCCCCGTCAACATAAATCACCATTAAATGACACAAAATATAACATTAATTTTAAATGTCCACTCTTAGAGTGGACATTTCGAATTGGAAACGGAATTCAAGGTACTGTTAACGGTAACAGCCAGTTAAAAGCTGTTTTATCAAGGTTAAGTAAAATATTTGTGCAGCGCTTTATATTTTGACGGCATTCGGTAGGATATTTAAAGACAAATAATAGATGCATTAACTCATACCATAAAGCTTAATTTAATGTGGACAAATTTTAATATCAGCACAGCGGAACATTGACGTTTTATTCCAGTGCATAATATCAATATCACGTATTATGGGAGCTGGTTCAGTTTGCGTTGGAGACGTTTCGGTTTTCCTGGTCGACACGGTTTCCAGATAAAAATAGTAGGTTGCGATTGGCAGAGAACCGGCGGAGGGTACCGCGTTTGTGCGGGCACTAATGAAATTCCTGTTCCCTGTCGGTTTTCCTAGGTACCTTCATAAGAAAGATGTAAAAGTAGAAGAGAAGAGCGGCCGCGAGAGTCTAAGATTTGTCTAAAAAAAGAATCCAGAAAGTCAAGGGACGTTTTTGTTTCATTAACAAAGATTGTAGAGCGAGTTGCGACTAGTCGAAGAACTGTCATAACAAATTTTCGAACCCGAGAAAAAAGTTAAGACGAAGATGGCGCTCGTTGAGCCACGGGTATTTAAGTTTTCAGTATCAAAAAATGAAATTCGCAACTGCAACAGCATTGGCGTTAAGGTGCAAGAGAGAGAAAGAGTTCAGTTCAGCCGGAAAATATATACAGGATGTTACATATAAGCATGTAAAAAATTTGGTGGTAGAGGGGATCAAAACAAGCATGTTTTCCAAATAAACCGAAGGTCTAACCTGTTTCGTTTGGGAACCACCCCTAAAAAAGTGGTGAAATGTTCTTCTTTAATTTTATTCTCAGCAACCATTAGAGTTAGAAAGACTGGTCGTACATTTTTAATAGGTTTTCAGGTATGCCCTTTCGGATTTTACAAAAAATGTCTCAGCATTTCTACCATGAAGGAGCATCCCTAAATGGGGGTGCGAACAAAAATTCTGATTTCGACGAAATTTGTATCTGGGGGTTTTTGAATATGAAAATCACGAATCTGACATTAGTTTTTGAAAATTCTAAAAGAAAATTCCACTGAAATTCTTGGCCGGACAACTAAAATGGAGAAAATTCCACGAAATTCGTTTTCAATTGGGCGTTCGGGTCACAAAGTGTCGCCCACCTACTAGTGAGTGATCCAATTTCGCATGTAGTTAATTGAAAATGTCGCAAATAACAAAAAAAAAAAGATTGAAGTCGACACCCTCTATTGCGTAAATGGTAGTTCAGTTCACAGTACCACGAAAAGCTATTGTGGATTATCAGTATGTCTGTGGATCATGAAGGGATTGTCGTGAATATTTAGTGCCAGAAATGTTTGCGTAAAAAAGCGTGCGATCAAAGATTTCCTTTTGAGACCGTCCACGCACGGGGGAAACTACGTGAAACGTGACGCTGTTTTGTACAAAGATAATGTAAGTTTAAATGACATTCTCCTTACTGACGGATTGCGCAATCTGTGCAATCATATGAAATCTCCCAAATTCGAATCGTATTCTTTTATTGATAATTTACCATTGATTTTTTATCGCCAACTCTTGAGGATCATCCAAGTTGGTCAGGCTGTACTGCAATTGTATGATACAGGAATACCGATTCCATAAATTACGATTGATAAAGTTCTTCTATTTTGTATTCAAGTAAAAATCGTTTTTCTAGGGCGTTAAATTGCTAGTTGAACAGTAAGAAAATAAATGATTTTGTCATAGCATAAAAGGTTTAAGAGCAAGTATAATCAGTAAATTTTGTAAGTACTCGTTGCAATTTTAACATCCGTTGTAAGAGATTTGTCGATATTAATTGTTAAGCAATTTCTAATTAAACTGGCGTCGTTAGAAACATACGAAACTTTCCTTCAAAACTTGTACCTCTCAAATTTTAATTGCTTTTCCGCAAATGAGCTAAGGATCTGCAATTAGGTTACGTACGTTTGATAAATTCAGAATTAACTCCGCGTCAAACTGAAAAACAACTCCACGAACGATGTAACCGCCGTAATGACAATTAAACAAGTCCTAACTGTGGAAAAATAAATTATTTCTTTGAGATGGGATGGCGAAAAAGCGGAAAATTACGACCGAGATATTCGATAGGTTAACTACGAATAAAATAACGAGTAAAAGTAGTCAACTTGATTAAAGTGGGCACGTGTTGGTTGGTAAATAGGGAATTTGAGAGTTAATTTGATGAGATGAGATCTGATATAACTCGATGTTTTGGATTACCTGATCTGTAATTTCACCCTATGTACTACGAAATGTACTTAATCAAAGTTAAAAATGATGAAGAAAATGAAGTTTCGACGTAATGAAACTAAAGTACGTATCTCCCAGAAGAGCAAATTTCAAAACAGGTTTGTCATCCAGCGGTAGCGTACGAAATTACGAATACAGAAGAACCGGGTTCTACTCCTAGACCCACCAGACCCTCTCGGCATTTTTTCATCCGCGAGGTTCTAGTTCATATTCTCTCGCAAGAAATTAAGAGGTGGATTGAGTAAATGATGAATTAATTTTAATCCGACGTAGCCCATAGGTCAGGAAGCCAGCACAAATGAAACAAATGACAGTGCCGGTAATGTGGTGCAACCGACTCCAGTGAACAAAGAAAAATCGAAGTTTCCGACAAGCGCCTACATTTCCACATTGCAATCATAATGTTAAAGTTCGTAATAAAATCCTTATTATTTTTAATTTAATTTGAGTTGATATGCATTATTATTATTGAATGTACAACGTTGTGTTACGGTAAATACAGGGTAATCGTAGGTGGTATATTATATACATTATTTATAATTAAGGTAAACAAAGACGAAACCTCCCGTCGATTTTACAGTGTTCCAATGCTTTAAAATTCGGCAAGGTTTACCTATTTGGAATAATACAAAGAATCTAACGAGGTAGCGGGCAGTACGGATATTTTAAGTTTATGTAACAACCCCTACCAAAATTATACAGGTACATTTAGGAACGAACCCTTATCGATACATTGCAACTTTATTTTGAGGGCGCGCACGTCATCAATTCTGTTTTTGGGGAATTTTGTAATGCCAATATATTAACTGCAAAACATTAAGGAAACAAAAGGGTGGAATTACGTGTTCATGTTAGACTGATCAATGTATTTCACAAAATATAAGTTTTTCAGGCGTCTCACTGTGATATTCTGTGCCAACAGTTATATAACACAAAAATGCCATCGGGTTTACCAAGAAAAAGTAATAAACTTATTCGTTATTTTAAACGAGAAAGATATAACTGTGGTGCACTTTTACCAGTCGCAGCAGTAAGTGAGGTGAGTGGATACTTTAATGTTCGTAATATACGCATACGTAACAAGTTTCATTCCACAGAGAGTTGTGGGTGCATTAAATATTAGTCTGCAAACAGGGACTTCGTTTTCACAAATTTCTAAAACGGGTAAACCTCTAGAAAAACAAGGCAAACCTGTTAGCGATGTTGATGGTTTCACACAAGCAGCAATTCGAAACTCCATCTACGGCATGATCCAACACAGTAAGTTAAACATACGTTGAATGGTTGATTATATTACATTAAATTAATATTTGTAGGTTTGTATTTTAGAACATCTTACGCATCAATCCCTTTTCGAAAAGAGAAAAGCCATATTTAATGGGTTCAACAGTTCCTTAAGAAAAGTTATTGCGAATATTGGTTTCCTCTATCAAAAAGAATAGGTTTAATAGAATGGAGAATATTATACTATCAAGAGTCAATATGCAATACAATATACAATGCAGTGGTACCATTGGAATTGAGGAAATATAACTTTTCTTTTGTCTAAAAATCTGAATATTCCAGACTTATCACGCCGAAATTGTTTAAATTAATTATCTAGACGTCTTTACGCAAATGGGGAACGGCTGTATCCTCTTGAGGTATATTTATTTTCATAGGATTCCTTCTTTGGTAACCCTTTTTTTATGCAAAACCCATTTTTGTTTTGCCTACATCGCAATCCGAAACCCATTTATTAATGGGGTACGCGAGTTTGAATTAATTGGATTCGGGTCTGATTTTAACATTGTAGTTTTTGGATGTATATTTCGTGTAATGAGCATTGACCACTCTTATCGATGAGTACCGTTCTCTTATGAAATGCTAAAACGAGTTCACCAATCCCTGATTGCTATGTCTGCTCAGCTGGTATTTACGATCACACGTTCTGCAATGCAATGTGTGAACTATCGACGCCGCTGCCAAGGTGCAGATAAACTGTAATAGCTTTTGTCGTGTCTTTTCCGTTGCCGTAGATATAGAAGTTGCTCATGTCCAATCAATTGTAAATTCCCTTTTAATTTACCTATCTTATGCCTTTGTCGTTAGTGTTATAAGCAATAAGCTGTGCTGAACATTTGCATTTAGTTAAGTGTAACCTTGCCCCGAACTGCTATTTTATTTACTGTTTTATGGAATTAAATATCTTTTGTATATGTAGATTATTTGCCAAGACAAAGGTGTTTATACCCACTAGTGCCCGATGATTCACAAAGCTTGTATTCTTACTTTATTTTTAATTTATGTTTTTATTTATTACTTTTTGGCGTGACCTCTGCTTAGCTGTGTACAATCTCCTTTTCCTTCTCGAGGTTCACTGTAATTACTGGAGCATCTTCAATTTTGTTTCAAAAACTAATGATGAAGTGAAATTTTTGGAAGATTTGTTTCCTTAAGTTCCATGCAGAATGGTTTATTTGCAGTGCGGACATGCGTTACTCCAGTTGCCGCCCTATCATTGCGTTGTCAATCGCATCGAAAATATATGGGGAATTTACAAACAACATTATCATCGATACATTGGCGAGAAAAGCTATCGCAGAGAAAAGTGTTTAGATATGTGACAATAAGCCTTTGATGCCGTTACACCCGATATAGCGAAACGCACTGTAGAGCACACCAGCAAAATTATGTTAGATTGGTGGCACAGAGAAGTTTAAACGAGAGTCAGCAAAACGGTTGGTGTTTTAAAATTCATAGAGAGATCCAAAAGGAACGCGCCTTGGATAAAAAGGCTGTGGTTCGATTTTTACCAGGACGAAAACAGGAAGATCGGTGAAAGTTTATCGGCCTTCAACAACCAGCTGGAACGATGCAAGTTGATGTTTTTGGATCTCGAATCTTGAAATTGGTGACCTGATTTTTATTGTTACACAATTTGAAATGTTTGTGTATTTTCTTCTGCTTTTGTTGTCTTAATTTAGTTCGTGTATTTGTGTGGGCGATGCCAGGGTTTTTGTCCCGCAGAAGGTTTCCCTGACATCGCCTGCTTGTGTGCGTAACATATTTTATATGTTCTTGTCTTTTTTTGCGTACAAAATTATGAGTGATTATTCAACTTCCTTTCCCAGAACCGCCACTGGTAAAAGATGTATCATCGACAACCTGTTACAAATAACTGCCGAAACATTTTTTAATAATTGGTCAACAGAAGTCGTTGGTGTAATGGGTATCTTGCCCACAATCACTCACTGTCTGTATGGCTGCTTACATGCGTATTATCTCCCATTGACTGCATGATGTATGTAAATACCCTTTGTGATGACGTCATAATATCCCGATGGCGTGCGCGCAAACTAAGGAAAATCCTACTATACATAAAGGGTGGTTAGAAAACACTAATTAAACTCTGACCCTATATTTATTAAAAAAAATATACCTTCCAACGACCAATACGCTATTGCAGTTAAGTACCGAAAATTAATAGCTTGCAATTCGACAATTTATTTCACGAATGCCCGAACACATCACGCGCAAAATAAGCTAAAGTAAATATACGGCTAGGTATTAACACAGACAATAATAATGTTATTTTATTATAGAGACAGATGACTCCAACAAATTAAATACAATAATCGTTCCCAGACCATTACCAAACCGTAATTAATGTATCGATAAAATGCCACATAAAACCTTTAACATGTTTTGAGTAATGAAAAGTAACTGTCACCAAAATGTAATTACATTAAGCGAAATTGCGGTTATGAATATTGTGAGTTATGATAATCGCTAAAGCTTAGCACATAAGTAGCTTAAGCGCCCTACAGACGGTACGATTTGTCGTACAACTTATCGTACGACAAGTCGTATCAAACATCGTTTCAGCTTGTCGTACGACGTGATTCCCTACAAACGTAAACGATAAGTCGAACGACAAATGTCGCAAATTATAAAAGCAAACTTTAGTTGACAAATGTCTATTGTGGCGTTGGAGAGTAATTCCTTATATTTTATTAGCAATTCTTCATAACTTGAATTGCGTTTAATTTTATTTGCATACTCCTTCGACTTTATATTCCACAAACAACTATGTTGTCTATATAAGCTTATGAATTCCTCCCAAAGATCTTTATATTAAGCATCCATTCTAATAAAGGTAAAGTAAGTAGCGAGAAATGCCTAAATAATAGACTCATCACCTTTCCTGTAGTCGAAATCGTACTAAAGTTGGTCAGATATCGCACAGTTCACATACACACGATACGATCTGCAATTTGCAAGTCGAGTAGTACGCCAAGTTTTATGGCAGGTTCATACTACCATCCGATACGATTTCGACTAACGATCCGTCGTACGACATCGCTACACACGGTACGATTATCTGTCAGACTGTAGTATCGATCTAAGTCGTACGATAAGTTGTACGACAAATCGTACCGCTCACAGTGCGGCCGAAGGCCACGATATGCGGCCAAAATTCGAAAAAAGATAGTTTGTAGATGTGACTTTTTCATCATTTAGTTTGCTACAAGGATCCTTTAAGAAGTGAAAACCGTTCATAGTATGCCCCTATACCCTAATTCCCCTCTTTAACTTTCAGTCGGAATGTGACCTTCGTCTAAGTACAACATTATTGTAGATATAAAGGCAAAAGTTATAAACGTATAAAAGTACTGGAAGTAAAGGAAATCCAACAAAACCAAATTAAATTTACGTCTGAACGTTAGTAAAATACGTAAAAAGTTTTGTGTATAACAATATTGTAACAGAAAACTTGTAGAAATAGAAATATAAGGGTATTTTGTTTCGTTTTTTTAACAAAATTCAAGCTGTTAATTGAAACAGTAATAACACGCTGTGGGATGCCGCCTTTAAACCTATTGGTAGTTATTGAGAAAAGTATTAGCTACTGAAAAAAACAAATATCAGCTGCTACTATCTGCTACTTCAATCACAATGAATTTTTTCTCATGAAAGAATATTCGATAACGAAGTTACAACGAATGAATGAAGTACAGCGTGTGGGTGTGCATGAGAGAGAGAGAGAGAGAAGAGGGGGAGGGAGAGGGAGAGAGAGAGAAAGACAAAGAGTGCGGGAGAAATAAAAGAGGGCCTTAGAAAATGAAAAAGAGGAGGGATAAAAGATGATTGTATAGTGAAGCAGTGAGCTCTGTTTACCACCAATAACATGGCCGCCTATAGTCCCTTTTCGTAGGATTAAACCAGCTACCGTACTGTACCATTTGCACAAAATTATAATAAAGTCAATTTATATGCTTACAATCACGCACGGCCAAAAATGCAAACATCTGCAGGACATAAACAAGAAGTAAAATCGCTTTGTTTGCCACCAAGCCTTGGGAAAATTTGCTTCGTCCCACAGCATGTCATTTGATTGGGTATTATGGGTCCCCTCCTTCCATAGTTTCAAAAGGGGGCGTACATCGTTAACAGCGGATCCAGTTACACAGAAAGGTAACTTTTTGTAAACTGTGGATGTGCTTGTCTGTGTGTGCCATTAAACCGCCCTTCATTGAAAACAAACAATAGACCAATATTGAGATTATACATCGTAGTAGATTTACACTGTGGAGCTGGTCGGCCGCGTGGTATAATTACCTATTTCATATTCGGAAGTCGGAACCCTGCAAAATTAAGGTATGATTATGAATTAGAAAATATGTGTGCGCTCAGTTTTTATTTTTATTTAAATGGCCGCGGGTAATTTCGAACTCCACTTTTTATAAATTTACTCTCGTTATTATTCAAAAAGTACACACAGGTAGGTAATTTAAAAAAATAAAACTGTGCAGGTAATACGATTTTCTTCAATTTTGCTGTAAAATCCCTGGTAAATTCAAGTTAAATTTAAGATATATACAGTGTGAGCAACAATGATTGAAGCGTGCGTCATCACCGCTTGTTCCTATTAATATCAAAACTACCTTCTTTGTATGGAGTTGTATACGAAAATGACGTTCTGCGCTGTCACAGTGACGTGCGTCTATTCGTATTTCGTATCTTGTATCAAATCAGCATATGCTATGAGCGGCACATTGCCAATTTAGCTGAAGCGGCACGCTTCAATCTTTGTTGCTCACTCTGTATATATTTGTAGGTTTCGGTATGTCGACTACTGGTGATTTAACAAGGCTGGGATTGTTCAATACAATAAAAGATATTTTGAAGGATGACATTCATCAAATTTATACAAGGATGGAAACATTTTTGTCTGAAAACCAAAACTCAAATTACCATTTATCGCATGAAGAAAAACGGCAAATATCAGATTTAGTGTCCAAGATGAAATCTAGATGGGATTTAAGTACAAGAGTGGAAGAAAAGTTTTTAAAAAAAAATCACGATTGGCTGCTGAAATCCGTTGAACTAAAAAAATATGACAAAAGCAATAATGATTCAGAAGAAAAGAAAGATGTTGAGCAGAATTCCAACGTAGGTCGGCCAGAACGCAGTTTCTCAGACTCTTCAGAACGAACTAAGCGCAGGAAAACAGCAGATCTACGGGCGAATGTATCGACTGAAGCACTCCTATACTCAGCAACAAGTAAATTGCGATCTGAAGGTAAGACTGATTTTGCAAAAGTGGTGCGCGATATTTCCGAAGGGAGTCCTACTAAAGCTTCGAAATACAGAAAGTCTTTGGAGTCTGCAAATACAAATATACCTTTCACTAATGACGAAGCCTTATCATTGTTTATTGAACTTGGCTTATCCCAAGGTAAATATCAGCAGCTGCGTAATGCTCATGTGCAAAAAAAATCAAAGATGATTCCATCATATAAAAAGCTACAGACAGCAAAATTACAATGTTATCCAGCTTCAGGTCTTTCTTTCACTGACGATGAAGCAGCAGTAAAATTGCAATCTCTATTAGATCACACAGTGGACCGTATTATTCTTTTCCAAATGGAAGTTGTAGAATGTTTATCTGGAGAAAAACTCGAAAATTTAACCTTAATTGTTAAATGGGGTTGCGATGGCAGTTCAGGCCACAGTGAATATAAGCACAAGCTGGATGAAAACAGTCTAAGTGACGAAAGTGTTTTTTTTACCTCTCTCGTCCCATTACAACTGGTACACACAGACTCTGTAACGAAAGAAACTATTGTAGCCTGGAAAAATCCAAGACCATCATCACCAAGATATTGTCGACCCATTAAAATTCAATGTGCGAGAGAATCGGTGGACTTAACAAAAAAAACAACCAATGACGTAGAACAACAGATAAAGGATCTACATCCATTTGAAAGAACTGTTGCTGGGAGAAGCGTCCGCGTTACATATAATTTGACTTTCACAATGGTAGATACAAAGGTATGCAATTCATTGACAGATACCACATCTGCAATGCGTTGTTACTTATGCGGTTGTACATCAAAATATTTCAACGACATAGATGCAATGCTAAGCAAGGAAATTTGCGCAGATCATTTAAAGTTTGGCCTATCATCTTTACATTGCTGGATTCGATGTTTCGAATTTTTATTACATTTGTCATACAAATTAGAAATCGAGAAATGGCAGGCTCGTACAAAAGAAGACAAAGAGTCGGTTGGACAAAGGAAAAAAACAATACAAGTTGCATTTAAGAAAGAAATGGGTTTGGATGTGGATAAGCCGAAAGCTGGAAGTGGAACTTCGAACGATGGTAACACTGCTCGTCATTTCTTTGAAAAGTACCAATTATCTGCAAAAATAACTGGAATTAATCAGGACATTATACATCGTTTTTATATTGTATTGCAATCCATCTCAAGTGGTCACGAAATTAATGTGGAAAATTTTCGGCAGTACACTGTGGAACTAGCTAAACGAATTGTACAAACTTATAGTTGGTATTGCATGCCTACTTTAGTGCATAAACTTTTAATTCATGGTCCAGAAATTATACAACATTCAGTGTTACCTATCGGCCAAATGTCAGAAGATGCACAGGAGGCCTGCAACAAGTTTTATTCGATTTATCGCCTGAGATTTGCTCGAAAGAATTATCGTCAAAAAACAATGGAGGATATTTTCAAAAGATTTTTAGTAGCTTCTGACCCATATATTTCCAGTTGCCGAAAATTGCCAGTTAAACCACTCAAATCCTTATCCCCAGAAGCTGTTAATTTATTGTCCTCTCCATCTGTCACTAGAGAAAAGGAAGAACCAGAAAGCATTGACAGTAGTTCGGCCTCTGAGTCAGAAACAGATGTAGACGTTGATGACCATGACAATGAAAATTTTTTCATGTAGTATTTTTTTTTATCAGGAAATATTTTTCAGACGTGTAGCTATAATGAATATATTTTATAAAAAGTTAATATGGTTATTTGTACCAGTTATACTTACTATAGTTCGAAACGCGGAAAAACTTTAAAATTTTTTCGACGCCATATTGGATCCGCCATTTTGAATTTTATAATTCTGACATCGGATTCGTAATAAGCGACCCCGAAAACCCCCTAGTACGGAATTGCAAATATTTTCTTTAAAAATTTAAATTTCTCACACAATACGACGCCATTTTGGATCCGCCATTTTGAATTTTGTAATTCTGACATCGAATTCGTAATCAGCGACCCCAAAAACCCCTTGGTACAAAATTACAAATCTTTCTTTATAGTTTCGAATTTTGGCCGCAAAACGCGGCTTTCCGCCGCACTGTGGCGGTCTGTAGGGCGGTTTTACGTATGATTGTACTGCCCGGAATAAAGGATTTTTTGTTATAGCTTTTCTAATTACGAGGATGTTTTTTTTGCTATCATCAAAACATTTTCTCATTGCCACTTTTTGAGCTCTACAAGACACCGTTCAAAGATTTTCAATACAACTTTTCGTTTTCGATAAACCATGCTCAGCTTTTTTTTTATATGGCCCGTAAAAAAGTACATACTTTATTGAATAGCATTTATTACTACGAATAGGTAGAAGGATGTACGGCATACACAAAAAAGACAAGGACTTCCCGCCCATAACGGCCTAATCGTGCGAGAATACCTATGGGACAAATTTTCCAACAAATTTGTCCGATAGGTATTCTCGCACAATTCGGGCGTTATGCGCTGGTTGAAATCAACACTTTCTACTCTTTATTTTTTGTGTGTGCCATACATGGTTGTATTCGTCATAAAAAAAGCTACGTAATACAGTAGGTCCTTTTTTTACGGCCCATATACAAAATAACGTTGATAATGATTTCTCCGGAATGAAACGTTGTATTGAAAATCTCTCAACGGTGTCTTGTAGAGCTCAAAAAGTGGCAATGAGAAAGTGTTTTTTGTATCTGTTCGAATCAGAAAAAAATATTACAAAATCGGCAAATTTCGGTTTTTCTAACATATCTTCGGAAGTAATCGGAATTTTCTGGTTTTCTTTACAGCATGGTAATAACTATTTAAGTACACATCTTTTTCGTAATTTGACCATCTTCGTATCCTCTATACCAGTGTTTCTCAACCTTTTTTTACTGGTCGCCTACTTGTGAATATTATTTATCTCTGTGGCCCCCCCTCCGCTTTGACAGGAGGGGTATGGGGTATGGAATCCCTCCCCTGGAGAGAGGGGGAGATCATATCCCGGGAAATTTTTGACATTTAAGTAGCTTTATACGTGTATATATATTATAGTTGTGGAAAAACTAATGTCTATAGAATAGTATATTTCATTACCAGTCCAGAAAGGAAGATTTTCCCGGGGGCGCATGACGTTTCCCGTGTGAGGCGAAGCCGAACACGGGAAGTCATGCAAACACGGGAAAAGCCTTTCTGGACGTGTAATGAACGATATTTTTCATTATACCTTTCCGAAAATAACGGATTATAATTATTTACATTGAAGTCCCAATCCAATTTGACAACAAATTCTGTTGCTTGTCTTATGACCCTACCCCCATTATCTTCAACACATCATCAATAGTCGATCGAATTGTATCGTCTCCTCTGCATCTTGCTACAAATTTCCGAATACTAAAATAACCTTAGTAAGTAATAACCATTTTTATCTCTGCAGCTTCATTCAAAAATTGCTCCCTTGTTATACAGGGTGTTTTTTTGGGAGCTTTAGTTAAAAGTTTCTGGGAAAGTAAAATAGGTAGGTTTTTGAAAATTTGTACTTAGGAGTTACTCTGAAGGCCGAATCGATGTAAAATATTTTCAAAATGGCCGCGCTTCCGGAAACACGGGAAGTAGATAGTAACTTCGTTATTTTAAATGGCAACCCCTATTTTTTTATTGCTTTTTTGGATTCTACGTGAAATTTCACTTCTTTTGATACCCATATGTCGATATCTACCATTTCTGGTTTTTAAGTTATTTTGACTTTAAGAAAAAAATGGCGGATGCAGATGGTACCTTGATAATTGATTACTTGCAAACGGTTGTAGTCATGGCAACCTATTTTTATCAGTGCATAGAGAATGAATAGGTCTTTCTTTTAGTGCACTTAAAAAAAAGTTAAGTTGCGTACGACCGCCCCTATGGATATCCAAATTTATGAAACTTCAAAGACCAAAAACTCAGTTTTTTTAAATGGAATGACCATGTTCTTACTATTCCATGAGATAGAGAATCGAAATGGGTATATTTTGACAATACATGTTCCTATAGCTATCTTTAACAGTTTCTGACTTATTCCCATTTTATTGAATTGACACTATTTTTTTCGGATTTTCTTTTTAGTAGTCGGCCATGATTCTATAACAATTGAATTTTAAACAAATCTAGTGACACTAATCCATCACCCACTGTTATAGGTTAACATAAGTTTTTCAAAAATCGAAAAATGGCTCGCAGTGGTTTCACCTATTTTGGAATTTAATTGTTATTTATGGTGAAATGGGCAGAATCGCGGCGCGTGCTTTCCGTACATTCATTCGAAAACTCGAACGAAATTGTATGAATTTTGGAAATTTTGTACCCCTAATGCACTTACAAACCGTTGAAGCAGAAGTGATACAAAGCTCTACAAGAGAATATTTAAGAAAATGAATTGAATTGCAAATGCAAGATTAACAAAATAAATTCAATGCAAAATATAAAAAACTTGGTTGAAACATTTTTGGTATGGAATTGTTGCTAGAACAGATATCGCATTACCTCTCTTAATTTCCAGACTTATACGTTGTTTAAGAAATTCAGTTGAACGACTGTCTAGATTTCTCAAAAATTATCCGTCCTATATCCTTAATAAATGACTTATTTATTAATGAATTATTTAGACTAGAATCAATGATATTAAAGAATCCTTTTCTTGATTTGTTTAAAATTCGATTGTTATAAAATCACGGCCAACTACTAAAATGAAAATTCAAAAAAATGGCATCAATTCAATGAAATGGGAATAAATCAGAAAATGTTAAAGATAGCTATAGGAACATGTAATATCAAAATATGCCAATTTCGATTCTCTATCTCATGCAATATTAAGAACATGGTCATTCCATTTAAAAAAACTGAGTTTATAGACTTTGAAGTTTCTTAAATTTGGATCTCCATAGGTGCGGTTGTACGCAACTTAACTTTTTTTTAAGTACACTAAAAGAAAGCCCTATTCATTCTCTATGCACTGATAAAAATGGGTTGCCATGACTATAACCTTTTCAAGTAATCAATTATCAAGGTACCATCTACATCCGCCATTTTTTTTCTTAAAGTCAAAATAACTTAAAAACCATAAATGGCAGATATCGACATATGGGTATCAAAAGAACTGAAATTTCACGTAGAATCCAAAAATGCAATTTAAAATAACGGAATTACTATCTACTTCCGGTGTTTCCGGAAGTGCGGACATTTTGAAAATATTTTACATCGATTCGGCCTTCAGAGTAACTCCTAAGTACAAATTTTCAAAATCCTACCTATTTTACTTTCCCAGAAACTTTTAACTAAAGCTCCCAAAAAAACACCCTGTATGGAGGTGACATCGCGAGGGATACTTTGGATTTCCTGAGGTATAAGACGTTTGTCACTTCAAAGAGCATAAATCTCGCCCGTTTGTCACCGACCGACGGAAGATACAGCATCCCATCATGCAGCAAGGTGCTACCTCCAAGTGCAGAAGCGGCGGGGAAGTTATCAAAAATATAACTCTGCTATAATTATTATTAAACATTTACCAAAAATCCAAACACGAAAATTGTTTTAATTTAAGTAATGATTAGCAAGTTCTTCAAAAGATTAAATATTATTAAAATGATTAATGAATTGAGGGTGTTCTGACTTGTCACAAGGCATTTTAGAAACATTTAATATTTGCAGTATCAATATCCTGCTAATTTTGACTTGAATAAAAAGTTAAAATAATTTTCGTTGTTGACTTTTTGAAGAATAGCAGGCTTACTTACATTTACACTTTTAACTTTCTTTGACACCTTTACTTTTTTCTAATAGTTTTTTTTGATAACTTACAAACAAGTAGCGTCAGTAGAAGGCTTGGAGAGCTCAGCAAGTATCCACTTGAGTTTTCTGCCATGATTCATTTTCACAATGAAAATATTTCGTCCATTCCTAGATGATCTGGGAGGGTGCCCCTAATGCTAGCGGCGTTTCCACGTTGGATGGCAAGCGATATTCTTTGGAATAGGAAACTTTTAGCACGGCTGTCTCCGGATTCTGCTATGAGGTTTTGTCCAATACACTTCAAAAATGATGTTGTTTCCGAGCTGCAGGGGCCAAAGGTTTCAAAAGCAACAGCCACAAAGAAAAAATTGTTAGATTTCAAACCGGAATATTTTTCGTGCTTCTTCTTTGCTTGAATTTCACTAGCTGATCCGGCGGTTATTGATGTTTGATGTATGTATGATGCTGCAACAGTGTCCACGCAGGTGACATCCCAAATTAAGCGTTGTCCTCTTCGCCATGGTGCTAGAGTGACTCCATCCGGTCGTTTTCCATCGTCGCGTGACAAACCTACAGGCTCTAGAATTGAACAAATCTTAATTGACGCAAGAGCTCTCTGAATGATGTGATTCAGCTCTGTGTGCCGTGAAAGTCTTCCCTTGCTAGATAAGCAGCTTAAACCGTGATGCCCATTTTCCTCTACAACCTTTCCACAGTTGCATTGGTGCTTTTGAAACCTCTTGCAGCCAAGGCGGAGAGCCATACAGGTTTCAAAGTCTTGGCTATCCAACATGGTACCAATATTGGCAGAAGGAATACATTGGAGCCAAGCTCCAGATAGTGCACCTTGAACTGCAAGGAATCGTGCATTATCAGTATTTGTCTGGGATTTAAATTCGCTTGATGTTGATTAGATCCCAGGATTTTTGACTATGAGGAATTGCAGCAATCTCAGTATTTAAATAACTCCATGCCGTTAAAGCATCAGCCTGAAGGTGGACAGGAAATTGGCCATCCATATGGGGAAGAATTTGAGACGCCAAAGTCTGAGCACCGTAGGTTGAGCTGAGAAAGCAAGGTAGTGCTATGTCGCATATTTTTCGAAGGCCAGTTCCTCCGTCAATTACAGGTAAAGTTGCTTGTCGCCATTCGTCATCGTTGATATTCATGTTGAGGACGTTGGTAAAGGAGCTAGGAGGTCGTCGAATGATATCAACATTTGTGGAAAATTCCACACTGCGCATGTACGTAAGAAGTAAGTTAATTTCGGAATGAAAAGGCAGTTACGTAATAAGAAATACGCTATGTGAGTGTTAGTTCCTGAGAGGCGATCCGTTAAACATTGGAGTTGGTGTAACTTTTTCATAAAGCAGTTTGAGTATGCTTCTTCGAAGATTGGAGAACCAAGAATTTCTAGATCATGACAAGTTACTAGACGGATACCTGAGCAAATTTGTAGAAAGGAACGTAATACAATCTCGTTCACGTAACCATTACAAAAGAAAAGTTTACATTTTCCTGTATTAATTTCCAATCCTCTTTCATTAGCAAGCTTCAATAGATTTATAAAATCAGCCAACACAGTCTTGAAATTATCTGCAAGGGAGGCATCATCAAGATACCATACGTTCAGTTCCGAAGTCATCTGTTCTACAAGATGGTTGTACGGTTAGACTGAAACCCAATGGTCCGCATGGGTCGCCTTGTTGTGCTCCGCGTTGTGATAAAATTGTGGTTTTATCGTAGAAGAGCAACGTGGGTTTGCAGTAGCACTGATACATCAAAGGGTAAAGCTCGGGCACAAAGGACTTGAATTCTTCCAGCATGTTATCTTGTTCGATGTTGTTGAAAGCATTACGAAAGTCGATTTTGAGTCAAACTTTTTTGGAATTTGCTGGGTTGTTTACATAGGTTCTGATAGAATGAACCGCGCTTTCCCATCCACGTTTTGTTGCTACTCCAACTTCGTGTGGGGCCAGGCGTTTTTGGATTTTCTCATTTGATCTTGTGCATGCTGTGTGCTCAACTAGGCGTCTTAAGGTGTTGCCAACTGCGATAGGACGTATTCCTCCATCTTTTTTGTGAAGGGCGTAAAGTATTGGCAAAATTTCTGGGAGTACTTTACCGTCTAGCATAAAGTGACAAAGTTTAGTTAATGCTCTTTTCCCTGCATCTCCGGTCGATTTTGAGATGATGTAATTTGCGGAGGTACCTCTACTCTAGTAACGACTACTTATCGCAATTTTATTAATTATTATTAATTTAACTTATATAAATACGTAGACAAAATGAACGTTTGGAATGAGATTAGATTGAGTGTTTATGAGAGAATGCGTGTGAATGATAGTGATAATGGTGACAATTCAACTCATGTATAAAAAATCGCATAAGCCGCAGTGCAATTGTCACTTTGCAGGCGACAAAAGTTACCTGCAACTTTTCCTAGCGACAAATGCATAGTGGTTTTTTTTTTTTTTTCACTTATTTTCATTTTCGAACTGCAATTATTTCGCATCTATCTTTCCAATGAGTGACTAGTTTGACGGGGTCTGTCAATAATTGAATTAGTTTGGTGAATTTCTAATTTCTTTGTTCGTTAATTGTCCTGGCCGAATTACAATCGAGGGTTTGTATTGTAACCGACGTAAATTTGGGTTGTGGAATTCAAGATTCTGTTTCCTTTTAGCAATTGGAAGAACTCGACAAACCTGTCAACTAAAAATGCTCCACTGCGGTGTCGCATTTTTATTAGTTGACAGTTTTTTTCTTGTCTAATTGCTAGGCAACAGATTTTCATTTATCCTAAACAACCCAATTTTACTCGGTAAATACAAACTCTTGTGCAATTATAAGTGATTATCCTTGCTGTTTATTCGAACGGCCAAACCAGGTGTTGTAAATGATTCATGATATTGTATTTTTTAATTTTATCAAGTGAGTAAAAGTCAATCAATAATATTTTTTAAAATAATAAAATTTGTATCATTCTGCGAAGCCTAAATCTTCTTAAAAGTTATTTTCAACATTTGGCGACCGTGACAGGACAAGGGGTTTGTGTAAAATCTCTCTGCAATAAGATTGTTAACATTTTAGGCTGATTTTTAAACGATTTGTGTATCGTTTTCGTTTGTACGACTATACGCTTTAAAGATATGGATCGGGCAACGAAGTCGCGTTCAGCGGTACGTAGGGCGTTCACGACGATCGCAAATAAGTTGACTGAGATGATAGAAGCAGAATCACCAGACATTAATACCATTCGTGCCAATTTAGAGCTGTTTCATGATAAAGCTGAATCTCTACGACACGCCAATCAAGAGATTTATAACTTGATGTTGGATGCTGACGCTACGGAGGATCAGTTAGATACGGAAATAGCATGTGTAGATAGGTATGAGTTTTCTTTTAAGAGCTTGAATCTGCAATGTGAAGAACTAGTCTCTTCTGCTGTAATTTGTAATAATGGAGCTCATAACGAAACTCAAAGCGTGAAACAAATAGTAACAAAGGGATCTTCCGCAGAATCAAGCTGCCTACTATTGAATTTAAAAAATTCAATGGTGATATACGTAATTGGTTGTCATTTTGGAGTCAATTTCGTAAGATACACGAGGACAATGTACTCACTAATGAAGATAAATTTCAATATTTGATTCAAGCAATGTCTTCAGGTACTCGTGCAAGTGAATTATTAAATAGTTTTCCTCCCACGGGCGACAATTATACTGAAGCTATTGAAAGTCTAAAGGATCGTTTTGGGAGGAAAGACCTATTAGTTGAAGTCTACGTACGGGAGCTATTAAAAATTATTTTAAATAAGGCATTGTCTCCTAATCAAAAACTAGGTCTGTCTAGTTTATATGATCGTATTGAAACACAATTAAGAGCATTAAGTACTCTTGGAGTGACCACTGATACATGTTCCGCTATGCTATACCCTTTAGTCGAATCTTGTTTGCCAGAAGATTTATTAAGAGCTTGGCAACGATCATCTCAGTTTTCGGGTAATGCTGGTGGAACATTAAAAACAAGATTAGATGCTTTAATGTGTTTTATAAGGTCTGAGGTACAAAATGATGAACGCATTAATTTAGCTGTTGAAGGGTTTTTACCTCAGACAGATAATAAAGACAAGAAATCCAAATTTAAAACGAGTGAGTCGATACCGACTGCAGCAGCTCTACTGTCAGTAAACAGTCTTGCAAAATGTTTGTTTTGCGAAAAAGATCATGCTCGGTGGAGATACTCATAGGCGCAGATGTTGCTGGAAAACTACTAACAGGCAAAAAGTATGTTTTAGATTGTGGTCCAGTAGCTGTAGAAACGTATTTGGGTTGGACATTGTTGGGCAAAGTTCCTGTTTTGAACAAACAGAAAAGCATTACTGCTATGTCTGTGACCTCGATGTTATGTAAGGATGTTACCATTACAAATTTATGGAATTTGGATATTATCGGCATTGATGATCCTGTTGACAAACAATCTAAAGAAGAGATCAATTTAGCAGTAAACGAGTATTTTTTGGAAACGGTTCAAATAGACGAGGATGGACGGTATGTGGTACAAATGCCATGGAAACAAGGACACCCACCTTTAAGAAAGAATATAGATATCGCTAAAAAACGTATCGAAAGTATAGCTAAGAAACTACAACGAGATGGTTTATTTGATGACTATGGGGATGTGCTTAAAGAATGGGAACAAATTGGTATTATTGAAGAGGTAACAGAAAGAAACGCAATAAATAATGAAAATGTGTTTTATCTGCTACATCGACCAATAATAAAAGCTAGTAGCACAACTACTAAAATTCGCCCTGTATTTGATGCATCATCACATGAAAAAGGACATCCTTCGTTAAATGACTGTCTGGAAAGGGGTCCAAATTTGATAGAGCAAATTCCTTCTCTAAAAGCGCTATTTCTAACTGTATTTCATGCAAGCGTCACTCAGTGAACAAAATGGAACAAGATAGTCCTCCTTTACCTTTTAACAGAGTTCGTGACGCTGCCATATTTGAAGTTATTGGTGTGGACTTAGCTGGACCTTTGATTTTGAAAGAATCTCAAAAAGGTTGGGTATGTGTCTTCACTTGTGCCGTGTATCGTGCAGTACATTTTGAACTTGTTACCTCGTTATCGACAAATTGTTTTCTTCAAGCTTTACGCAGATTCATCAGTCGTCGTGGACGCCCTCGTATAGTATATAGTGATTGCGGAACAAATTTTATCGGTTCGCGAAACGCATTATCAAAAATTGACTGGTCCACTATTTTAAAGTATAGTGAAATTAATCGCATAACGTGGTATTTTAACCCACCAACCGCCGCGTGGTGGGGCGGATTTTGGGAAAGAATAATAAGAATTTTGAAATCTTTACTTCGGAGAGTACTAGGCAGAGCTTCCATGAATTATGAAGAATTGGTATCGGTTTTATGTGATTGTGAAGCTATAGTTGTGATTGTGAAGCTATAGTTAATTCAAGGCCAATCACATATCTATCAGATGATCTATCGGAACTCTCTCCATTAACACCAAATTCTTTTCTACAAGAACAACGGGATATTGGTGTACCTGACTTGGATGCAATTGATTCGTCTTCTTTAAATAAGCGGATTGCATATCGTCAGAAACTTCGAGAAAATCTTCGTCAGCGTTTTAGAACAGAATACTTGGGTCAACTGAAGTTGTCTTCCAAAGGAAAGAAAAATATTCAAGTTCGATTGAATGAAATTGTGCTGATTGGTAATGATCAGGATAAACGAATAGACTGGCCATTAGGAAGAATTACAGAAATATTTCCTGGAAAGGATCGTCAGGTTCGGCTAGTGCGACTTAAAACTGCCAAGGGGATTGTATTACGTCCAATTCAACGACTCTACCCTCTCGAATGTCTTGATTCGATTGAAGAGAACTTGGACAACAAAACTTCATCGTCGCCATCAGGTGTATCATCGGATTTGAATGGGTCTTTAGAAAATGAACATTGTGATTCTACTTTAAATGTTGCACAAGGTACAAGCAGTGGTAATGAGTCTGCTAAGGTACCTAAAGTGAGCAGAAGTGGACGAATTATTAAACCAGTTTTGCGTTTGTCTTTATAATTTATTGTTCACTAATGGTTTCGTTCCCAAGGTGGGAGAATGTTGTAAATGATTCATGATATTGAATTTTTTAATTTATCAAGTGAGTAAAAGTCTGTCAATCAATCATATTTTTAATAATAAAATTTGTATCATTCTGCGAAGCCTAAATCTTCTTAAAAGTTATTTTCAACACCAGGTGCACACAGGTCGAATGGCGATAGCAAAATGGCGTGCTTCCGTGATTGCCAATCAATGGTCCAATCCCAATGGCAGCTACCTACTCTTCAAGATCAGAAATATCGCTTGACCATTAATGAATCGTAAATCGGAGATCAGAGAGCCTTCAGGTTATTAAACGGCTCAAGATATAAATTGAATGCTAAATATGCACAATACCAATCGCATTCATTTGATAGATACATGCGGTCCAGAATCTATTTCGTAACAAGCCTTACATGAATCGGCAATTATCTTAATGTAGTCCGTAGTACTGAATTAGTTCGCTCTTAAGTAAAACTCTAACAATTATTATTCGACTTTTCGTTTGTGCTATCTCTGACTGTCTTCCCAGAAAAATGCCAAACCCGCTCCCACTATCGCTTAACTCATAAAACTCGTTCACCGCCAAATTCAATTTATATTTGAAGTTTAAACGCTAATTTTGAAACGTTACAAGGTATACTTAAATAGTTATTTATGCATCAAGGGCATTAAGGCGGTATTTATGCCGGTAGGGCAACAAAGTGAGCCCGAGGGCGTTCTCCAAGTGCTGTCAATCGAGAGATTGTTAAGTCGGTCGAATGGCCGGGGGTTAAATATTGGCAGTAATGCAGAAATATCGCTTGACCATTAATGAATCGTAAATCGGAGATCAGAGAGCCTTCAGGTTATTAAACGGCTCAAGATATAAATTGAATGCTAAATATGCACAATACCAATCGCATTCATTTGATAGATACATGCGGTCCAGAATCTATTTCGTAACAAGCCTTACATGAATCGGCAATTATCTTAATGTAGTCCGTAGTACTGAATTAGTTCGCTCTTAAGTAAAACTCTAACAATTATTATTCGTATCTCTGACTGTCTTCCCAGAAAAATGCCAAACCCGCTCCCACTATCGCTTAACTCATAAAACTCGTTCACCGCCAAATTCAATTTATATTTGAAGTTTAAACGCTAATTTTGAAACGTTACAAGGTATACTTAAATAGTTATTTATGCATCAAGTTAAGGCGGTATTTATGCCGAGGGCAACAGAGCCCGAGGGCCTCCGGCCCGAGAGATTGTAAGTCGCCCGGGGGTTAAATATTGAGTAATGCCTGAGGTGCATACAACATTTTATTTTTCATCGTTCCAAAGAATGCATTTCCAATCAAATGTTCATTATCGAACAGTGCTTCATACGAATCAAGTTGCATCTTTTTTTATTACATAACATAACTCCATCAATCAATTTGACAGGCCGTTTGAGGGCATAATGAGATGACAATCCATTATGCCCTTGGGCGTAATAGACTGCTGTATATATCAGATATGGCAGATATAATTGACATATAATAGGCAAATGAAATAAAAACCTTTACAGCCGACCGACTGATCGACCGACTGAACAGCCAAAGTAAATATATAATCGCTACTTCGTTTTAAAAAAAAGCCCTAACTAAAGTAAAGTTACTGTTTCAGTTTTTAAAGATTACGTTATATCAGGAAGACCTCCCTCTCTGAAAAAGTACGTACTCATCAAGGCGCGTCCGAAAATTATCCATAACGTCTAGTAGCATAAATGCTGAAATGTTATAACAATCTCTTCGCGAATGTTTTGATTATGTTGATGAATACATATTTGAGAAGGTTCATACTCCCTCTTGCTGTTTGGCTCGTTGCTCCATCTTGCTGTAAACATTGTTTTTCATTCAGGGCGTACTGGGCTAGGCGAGGAATGAAAAATGTTCCGTGATGGCGTTGTTGGTTGGTCCAACGTTGAACATTCGATGGCTACTAAAATACTTTGAGCTAGTAGTGCCACGGTGACTGTCAAAAACGCCCTCCTTTCTTTACCTAACTTTTCCTGCGCTCTTCTAAATCACCGATTTCACTGCCCCGCCTTGTACCACACAATACACCTTATAGAGAGAATTTCAAGAAATTTTGTTCAAGGCGTGAAACAAAACTTGGTCTGGGTTGGAAATAGAAGAGTTTTTCAGTGACCATGTCTAAGCAAACTTTAGTGAACACTCGGAGACAAATTAGCGATATCAAAGAAGACTAAAATTGCAAAATTACCTAATGCAAAATTGTTCTATATATATTACACACATTGTTTGCTACTTCTTTATTTAATTTCAATTTGACAGTTTATTACATCCGATTTACAAACAGAAATTGTAATATAGGTAGGTACTGATACATCTCAAGTTGTGTAATAGTGTTCAAGAAAAGATTTCAATCAGTTTAATAATTCATATAAGATTAACAATACACATCTATATTTTTTTAGATTAAAGGATTGCAAGATGCTGGTTCGCTATGAACCTTTTGCATTTATGTGAATCCTTCTGCTCAAAATTGTCACAGGTGCGCCACGTCTACTGAAAAAGAGCGTCAGAAATTCTAAAAAGTGTAAAATACATCTACAGCACAATTATTCGTTGCATTCTCGCCGAGACACGATAAATGATACACTCCATAAGAAAAGCTGCAACAGAAATTCCATATCCAAGAGCAAGAATGAAAAAAGCACCGCTAACATGAATAAACTTCAATCCTGTTTGGAAATCGTGTTCGGGGTCTACTTTAGCTATACCATAGCTTGGGACTTCAGGTTCTACGTTGTAGGTATAGTCAACGCTATTCGTAAGCCGACTATGATAACCAGATTCATATAAATAAGATATTATTCGATTTAAGCTGGGAAGAAAGTAATTACCCTTGACCATGACAAAGCAAAACTGATGAAGTAAACCTGAAAATTCATCACAAAAAAAATTTGGTCCTTTTCCGTTTAAATAGTTTGCTACAACAGATGCATGTTGTTTGGGCGTTGTCACTTGTGACCTTCTTGCTACTACGAAGTAATTTGTATGGTTTAACTTTGTTAAATAAGGAGCATAGTCATTTCCGATTACAGTCAGCCTGTCCTTGATTCTCTCATAATGTTCAAGATTGTTTTTTAAATATTGATTGTATACAGATTCCGGGACGTAGATTTCCATGTCACTCTTTTCCAATTGGTCCATGTTGTTAATTGAGTCCTCGTACTTAGGCAATACCAAGATATTGATCAAATTTGATGTATAAGCTGTTTGAATGTGGATTACGTATACTAGATAGGAGATAATCAAAATTTTTAGAGCAATTCTACGCGTTTCGGTGGATATGGACACGCCTAAAAGTAGGCTTATCACATCAACAGAGATAGCCGAAACAGTTCTAAAAGATTCGGTCTTGTAGAGCATAAGCCACCATGTCAGGGTTACTGCAATGAGCGTAACAATTACAATTATCCATAAGATACCCTTAAATGGTAGAAAATATGTAACGCATGGTGATATAACTTTTGGTGTTGGTCCCATCCAGATGTAACTTTCCGTCCAAAATTCATCGCTCATGTCAACGTTATCAGTCAGTCCTTTCTGGGCCATCAATATTACCATATCGTTCTGTTGAGCTAATTCGTAAAATTTGTCAATGGTCATGCGAATATAGCGTATTACTCTTGCATTTAAAAACTCTTCTACCAGTTCTAACATGGACAAAATTATATAATCTGGTAGATCGAATGGTTTCTTCAATCCGTAGTGCAGTGCTCCTGTAATTACTTCACATCTCCCAAAATTTCGAACGTACTCATCAAATATAACAGACAATCTCGAATCGCACTGTTGGTAGCGGAAAGCTGTGGGCACTTTCCCGCAACCATTTCGTTCGTCAAATGGATTGCCTGTAATAACTGTTGCATTTCTTCCATCAAATTCGGTTGTGTATTGAATTACGACCACATTTATCATATGCATTTTCCAAAAAACACGAAACGTGAGAGTTAAATTTTTCTCCGCCGTGAGTAGAAGAAAACGTCCCCGGTTTATCCTTCCATGATCCCAAATAGGACTTCGAAATAATTTTTGGATGGTCTTTATTAATTTATTGCCATTTTTCGCTTCTATAACGTAATCATTTTCATAGTTACCATAATATCCGTGTATCGTGCGACTAATGTTGACGATTACACGAGGAACATTGAAATTATTCGGAAAATATTCTGGATGATCATTAAAAATATAAGCAAAGGATACGTTCTTGGGAAAAACCTTCTGTAATACCTCAACAATACACTCAGTAACTAACTTCTTCGGTTGTAATTTTGCAATTTCGTCACTATTCGCGTATTGCGTCACCACACATAGCAGTACAACAAAGCACCACGCTGGCATTTCTGAGCGCTTTACAAGTCGAAAGGGCACCGGACAACTTACTAACCAAATGCATACTTAGTGTGGAACATTATATTTGTCGGATAATTGGACAAAATGAGACGTTAAAAGGAAAATCTAATTTATTATTCAAGAGATAATGATTTGTACATTAAGCTCTAATTCTACGTTGCTATGCATTAAAGCAACAAAAACTAATGATATGGTTCGAATACTAAGTTTTCCAGTTTAATTAGAGCGAAAGGTAATTTGTATGGAACGAATTTATTTATTTATTTATTTATTATCCCTCTCTTGTTCTGGGCCCTCAACAGGTTTGCGTCCCATTACAGAATGACTTAAGGTCTTAAGTTGTTTTATACTACTCCGGTATTTACCTTATGAACTCGGAAAACTGCAAGAAAACCTAATCCGGAGTAGCCGGCAGAATGCTCGAAACTGGTCTAGGGAAATTCCCATCTCTGTCACAGATGAAAAATTTTTACCTCAGCTTAGGTTCGAACGCCCAACCTCCAGCTTTATAGCCCAACGCTCTACCATTGAACTACAAAGATAATATAAATACGTGAAAGTGAAGTTTAGTTTATTAACGGGCTCCTAGCGAGTTTATAATTTTGCGGTCTCTGTTCGTCCGTCCGTTAGCACGAATGGACCGATTACGATGAAATTTTGCAGGTGGATTATTTATCAAATTTATTGATCGGAGTTCGTGAATTGGCAATGTAGACCAAAAAATAAAGTAGGCCCTTTTGATATCTCCGTTAATTATGAACCGAATTGCATGAAATTCATTATGCGCATAGCTTTAGTATACAACACAATTCGAAAAGTTGAGCCTAATCGATCAGCATTCACAGTGCCCTTTGCGCATCTCGACCATTTACAGACTGAATTGCAAACTTCCTTATTTATGAAGGTATTTAAATGAAATTTGATACATAGCTACTTGGAATAAAAGCAATAATGTAGCGCCATTTTCCAAATTTGGTTTTGCGCATGCGCAGTGCCAACTTTTTTATTTATGGAAGCAATTAAATGAAATTTCATACATATCCACTTTAAATAAAAGCAAAACTAACATCAGGTTTAAAATTTGGTTTTGCACATGCTATAGCCATACCCAGGAGCTCGTTGGCTATATTTGTTTAATTTATTATAGATATTGATGATGGCTGTTGACTGTGGGTAGAAGAGCTTTTTACTGTGTAATATTATAACGTACATTTAATTGGAAACACCGGAGCTCCTTGTGGTCGTTGAAGTACAACAAAAACACCATTAGACAACAAAAATATATTACAATATTGAACGCGCTTCAATAGCAAGGAAGGAAATTCACTGATGATGACAAACTTGCTGTCGAAAGGCGTTCGATTTTTTTAATATACACTGTGCCCAATATAAGGAGGGCCATTATGAGCATTCTAGAAACGGTAAAGGATGCAAATTTGGCTAAGTGAGAGAAATGGAGATTTTAGGCAGCTTTCTATTGTAATTACCAGTACATTTATAGGTTTATATACCGTGTGTCCCAGGTTGCACCACAGGCAAACAGAGTTGATACTTGATACTTTGACATATGCCTGGCGTCGCCGCCTCTTCCAGGATTTAGTGAACTGTTGTGGGGATGCGTCCCTGGTAGGCACTATCAGGGGTGTTTCACCACTACTTTTGTTGCCATCGCGACATATGGCAAACAATGTGGTGGATTGGGGGGGGGGGGGGGCTAACTGCTTTCGCCACTGGTATAAATCTGCCTTAGCCTCTGCTTTCTGGCGATAGCTTTTTCTCCGGGCGTTCATTGGTTTCCGATGTTCCTATCCTTTGATCTCGTTCCTCTCCCTGTTTTCCCTCGTGTTCCTCCCCTTTTTATTGTTGTCCTCTCTCTGCGTTACTTTCTGTCCTCTTTTCCTCCTCCTCTTGGCTACTTGTGCTTATGTCAGATTCTTCCTCCACCTTCACTATTCTTCTGCTTTCTTTCTTCCTTTGCTGTTTGTCTCTGCTCTACTCTTCCCATCTTCCCATGGTAACCCGAGATCTCTACCGTTTGGTCTATGGTGGTGTTCCATGTGTTGCAGGGTCGGCCTACCTTCCATTCCGAGGCCCATAGATTCTTGGCAGCCCGTATGATATGTTCTTTGTTCCTCCTGTTGGTATGTCCCCAGTATCTCATCTGCCTCATCTTCAGTCTCCTGGTAATCGTCTTTCCCTCTAGTAGTTCTCTTCTCTGTCTTCTTGTGAGGTTGCTGTTTTCCATCAGTATCAGTGCCTTCCACTCCGCCCTCCTCAGTGTTCGTCTGTTGCTCCTTGTTAGCGCTGAAGTGTTATTTCCGTATAAGATTGTCGGTGCTATGATCGTGTTGTAAATCATCACTTTCAAGCTATCCGGTATCTTCTTCTCTCGTAAGAAGTTCCAGATTCCGTGTGTGATTCTGAATGCGTTGGTTATTCTGTCTTTCACTGTGTTGTGCCTGCTGAGTGTGCTGCCTATGTACGTTCCCAGATATTTGATCCTTCCTTCCCTGCTATTATGATCTTCTCTCCTTCTTTGTACTGGGGGTGTTGTTTCCTGGCATTCTTGTCATCATGTAGGTCTTTTCGTTGATTATTTGTAGGTCCACCATTTTCAGGCGTACCTCCAGGGTGGTATTAACGCATAAGCAGACTAAGCACGTGCTTAGGGCACCACCCAAATTGGGGCACCAACCAAAAAATAATGTGAGAACGAGGAAAAAGAAACTTCTTCAATTTTAATTTTAAACAATTGATTAATAAATATTGTAGGTTCTAACAATTTTGATTCAATATATTAATAATTTTGAAATAATAATATAAAATATACACTTTGATAAATATTACTAATTGTGTTCCATGTGAAATGATACAGGCGGGGGGGGGTTAAAAATTAATTTATTAGTATTCTAATTAAAGGTTCGTCAACGAAAGGAACAAAGTTTTCTACGAAACATCTGCCCTTCTCTTTGCTGTCCGTCTTATCAAAGTACGGGCTAGGAGGAAGGGAGGGGGGGGGAGTGGAACTAGTTTTAGATGCCGTGCCTCATGGGTACATCTAATGAAAGGGTCTTAACGAAAGGAATTTAATTAATTATACTAACCATAGTTCTTTCCTCTTCGTATCCCTTGGTACGTGAAAGGTCGGATTATTTATATTCCTTATATCTTAAGAGTGAATTGTCAAAGGAATGTACCTACAAAGGGCGATTGGGACGTATGGAAGAAATATAACCATTGGGAATTTAAATAAAATTTGGTACATAGCCACTTGGAATAAAAGCAAATTTAACGCCAATTTCAAAATTTGGTTTTGCGCATGCGCAGTGCCAACTTTCTTATTTATGAAGGGATTTTAATGAAATTTGATACATAGCCACTTGGAACAAAAGCAAATGTAGCGCCATTTTCCAAATTTGGTAGGATGTGCAGTGCCAACTTTTTTATTTATGGAAGAAATTTCGTAGGGGTGTTTAAAAAAATGTGCTGTACCTGCACGAGGGTTGTGCACAATTTGTACTTGTTTTAAAATATGGCCCTGATATTCCTATGTCGTACACTTAAAGCGCTCTTTTTCTGAATTCAATGATTCTGTTTAGTTTCGTTTACGAGCTTAAGAAAATTCTTATTGCACAAGAGTTTCAGTTAGATAAAGGGCCGCACCTAACGGATGTCTGCGATTTGTTTATCTTTGTCTTGGCCTGCTTCTTGGTTGAGCCTAGCTTCACGGAGGATATTTGTTAATTTGAGAAGGTAAGGTGTATAACTTCGGGGATGAAGTTATCCGATAGGTCCGGTGTTCTTAATTCGCGGCCAATGGATCGGTAGGCTCAGATGAATCCGGTTGACCGACCGCAGGTCGTGTTCATAGCTAATCTTACGGAAACCAAGTGACTGGGCCAGTGGAAATGGTTACCTTTCACCGGGTTTGCCAATTGTGTCTTCAGGTCCCTATTTTTCCTTTCTGCAGGATTGCGTCGAGGATGGTAAACCGAGGTGGGCAATTGCGTAATTCCTAGGCAGTTTGTTATGGGTTGCATGGTGCTACTACGAACTGTGTCCCGTTGACGCTTCGTATTCGCCTTGGGGTTTGGTATCGAAGGCGGAAGCGCAATTTTGGGTATCTTCTTGCCTGAGAATGGAGATTTCAACGCACCTGGTGGGGACGTCTTCTACGACAATATCCATAGTTCGCGCATGGTAGCTTTGGGGCCGAAGAGGTCTGTGGAGAAAACCTCAAATCGTGGCGTGGTTTCTGATTTAGATTCTGTGATTGGCTTGTGGATGGGGCGTCGTTATAGTCTTGTAGAATCCGACATCTTTCTTAGCTGAGGCTCCTCTTTGCCCTGGTCGTGCATGAACCGGTACATGAAGATCCACCTAGACAGTGCGTATGGCGCATATATTGCGTCTCTTGAGCCTGTGATGTTTATATTAAGTAAAACTGAGTTTCTCAAACTCGCAAATAATTTATTGAAAATACAATAAACAAAAGAATAGTGGTTCTTTACAAACATAGATACCCATAATGTATAATAAGAATTACTTCCCGTTCACTCACGCATGCACACATTTAAATTACAAAAAAAAACAATACCTAGGTACACAAAGTAGCCCAAAATGTGGGACTATCGGTGGGTATTACATAAACAAATATAAAATGGCAAGACGCCTATAAAACACAACTTTTAATAACTTTTCTGGGTATACTTAATATCTCGCATGACCGCTGGGTGTTTTCGCAAAGGTTACCTGCAGTTCGACCGTCTCCTAGCCGATAATGATGATAAGAAACAATTTGCTTTCCGAAACTTTGATTGTCCTTGGGTGGCCGGCAGGTGATAAGACAGCTGGACGGAGAGTTGATTTGCTCTCTCGTTGTTTCACAATAAAAAACGGGACTCGGTGGGCCAACCTGCGGTAAATCCCGTGACTGGACCGACCCTGACTGGGCGATTATGCTTTAGCTACTTGTTCTTCTTTTTTATTCGTAACCCGAGTAATGGGAAATGGAACTTCCTTTTTCAATCCACCCTGGATAAGATTAGGTGGGTATTTACCAATTGTCAAACTAAAGGCAATAATTATAACTGTACCCAACGGCCTAAAAGATTAAACACACAATTACCCTAAGTTTATTGACCGAACCCCACTTACCGAATATCGACACGAACACCCCAAAATCACCCTGAAGAAACAAACTAACAAAGGCAATTTTTTTTAACAAATGTGGGTAAAGAATCAGCTTACAGCGTTCGGTTAAACCACATTCAATCTAATGCCGAACTTCACGTGGAAAACCGCTTTGCTTATCGTACATGTACATGCAAGGGCAACCACTTGCCTTGATTTCACAAATTTTTAAAACAAATTACGCGGGAACAATTTAAAATCACTACGAAACGCTACAAACCCTGGCTAAATTCAGGGGATACGTTGTGTTTTCAGAACGCGCACCTCGGCTTTTTGGAGGCATCCTGAGTATGGGATGCGAATTTGGGCGGTGGACAATCGACTTCCTGCGTCAGGATTATGGGTTTTTGCTTACGCCTCCCCTTGGTTATATCTTCTATTGCAACTTCTTGATTTTGAATTTCTAGCTCTCCATCTAAGGCGTTTTGATTCTGAGCAACTATTTCTCCTTGTGGAACAATTTCATTATCATAGTATTCATCGGTAGGGACCTCTTGTATTTCAGAAAGCACTCCTTCTTCTTCCTTTAAAATCGTTTATGAATTTGCTGTCAATATTTTTAATCTCAAATGTCTCAGTTGGGTTCTCATTCACTTGGTGCTGTCGACACAGGTTGTTTAAATGAAACAGCTCTTCCTGGAAGATTACACCTCTTCTGATGATTATCTTTCCTCGCCCCAAACTCGATAACCAATCATCCTTAGTGTTTTCGGCGAAACCAATCAGTACACATTTTTCTGCTTTTGATTCACATTTCTTCGCCCAAGTTTGACAACCGACAATCTTAAATTTACTTTTACATTATAGACTCGATCGTCCACTCCTACATTCTTTAGCTCCTTAGTTTTGTTGCCATGGTTCTTCGTCCTCTTACGTTGGTTCGTTTTCGACTTCTGCACTGCTGCCATAGCTTTGACCGCGTCTGCTTTCGTCACCAGTCCGTCTAATCTGGTTTGACGTTTTTCTTCCACCAGCAATCTACTTATGATGTCTTCACGACTCCCCTTGGGAGACTCCTCAGGATGAACATGGAGAGGCCACATTTTTCAAAGGTAATGCCGCAACGTAGAATCTTGCGGTTGAGGTTGAGGTCAATGTATCCTGTCATTGTCTCTCCTTTCTTTATGATGGTTAAGAAATGCAGCCTGATGCATCACACTGAAACCCTGATGCGAGCTAGACAGGGCTATCCACGCCTTTTGGGCCGTTTTATGACCTATGCAATCAATATATTTGTCACTTACCGAATAAGATAAATGACAAGGCTTGGAGTTTTTCTTCTCCTGCTTAATGGAATAATTTCTACAAGTAAGGAAATTGAACACAAATAAAACAGAGCTGCAACTTTATCATTTTACAATGTCTTATCAGTTTAAATAAAAGCAATAATTTCACATTTTTACCTAATAATGGCCTAAACTCAAATTAACAAAGACTAATCATCCATAGCGTAATTAGTTTTTTTCATAAAACATTAAATAATTAGGCAAACTGAAATTATGTATCACAGAAATACTTTATAACTGGAACTGCCCAATCATGTACTGTCCATTTCCACAGATGATACGGATGTTATAGGTTGCCAATTGGCCATCACTTGGCATAATAACGAAACATGTACAAAACAACATTTTTGGAATTCACGATAAACGTAAACGTAGAGAAAAAAGTTATTGATAGTCATCATCGCTTAACTTCGTCTAATAAATATGGACGCAGTCGGATTTTAATTTGTTTCTAAAAAGCTCTCCTCATTATAGAGATTCATGTTCCTATTCGTTGTGAAAAACGTTATTGAGTTAATCAAAATAATGATAATGTGCGCGTACTCGTATAAGATTAGCATAACTAAAAAATAAAATCCACACGCATAATTTGCGTTAGAAAAAAATAAACAGTCGTCGTTAGACTTCAGTTTATGATCGCTGAAGGTGTCCAACATATGAATATTATTATTAGGCATCGTGGATTAGGTATTTAAATATTTATAAATCACTTCTTACGAAGTAATTATAACTATTTACATAAATAAGTGAGTGGACGCGCGACTCTCGCCTACATATTAAAAATTGTTGACTATTACTGCCGATTACTGCCATCGTAAAATTCAAAAGTATTCTGGAAGATTTTACTCCAGATTTGTAACGGATGTGAAGTCTCCCAGAAGTGTCTACGTACGAATAAGAAATTCTATGCGATTCCAAAAACACAAAATGCCGTAATTTTTGAATATTTGACGAAAAATCAAATAATAAAATGGTTCCAATTTACATTGCTCCTTTACAAGTTTTCTATTTATGATTTTTGTAATTAACCAAATTTATTTTAGTGGCTACTGTCTTGGATGAATTACTCCTCACTTAATATCGAATCTAATTACAATATTCTGAACAAATTGATATACACAGTTCATCAAAAAATAATTAGAAAGCACTCACTGCATTGGAAGTTCTATTTATTGAAATCGGAACCAATTAACTTTAAATGAAAAAAGTTTTATCTATCAAACCCAGTTCGAGTGGGGGTTCTTCTTTTAAATGGCGCAATACATGCAATGAAAAACCACTTCAATCACCAATAAGTCGATCTCGTTAAGAAAGTACAAATTAAAATTCTCCTTATTAAATGTTTTAATTCAAATTTAAGGTGTTTTTCGTTATTTGACATAGATCAATTAATATTACAGTACCTCGTAACCAGATTATCCTGGTAACGAATGCTGGTGACACAATAACGATGTAGGAACACCCTCCGTACATCGACGATAACGTAGAGATGATTAATAATTGAGCTATGTCATTGAACCTCTCCGACGGATAATTTTTTTTCTATTAATGGACCACGGTATGAAGTTTCCATGAACAGTTTAATCCTGTGTTCAATGGTACAAGCAAGTGACCCTTTTATTATGATGTACTGAGTTTTTCTAGATCAGGGATTCGCAAACTATTTTGGGTCATAGACGCCTTTTCCAAAATGAACGGGTACCTCAGACCCCTATAGTAAGAATCCTATCTCTAGTTTTTTTCCTAATGATACAAACTACTTACCAATTGGAATTGGAAAAGGTTTACAATGGTTTGTGTCTTATAATGCGGATATACTGACGCACTTTTTAGTTTGTCCTTGATCACGTTGGCTGTCTGGTTTACCTTACGGAATGCATTTTGATTCAAATTTCTGGTGCTTCGAAGCGTGTATTTCCGTAAAAAAAAGGGGGGAGGTCATTTTTACCGCACTAACGTACGGATACTAAAAAGATGGATGCGTGAAGATTCAGTTGTATCGGATTTTTTTTAATACATCTTTTCTAGAGTGTCGACCGATGCGGAGATATCACAAGGCGGCAAATGCAAATTTTATCGTCGCGCACTACCGTGGAACCATTCCTGAATGAAGGTGAGGGGGACCCGCTGCGTCGTTGTTCCGAAGATATGTTCTCCTCACGGTCTTGAATCTGGAGCGGATTAACTTTGTTTGTCAGGCTGTCCACGGTGGCTGTGAGTTTAAGGAATGCGGTTTCCCACTCGCTGGAAACGCTTGTTGGTGGTTTATGGGATGTGACGGCGACTGTGCGTTGGTCGTAATAAACTTCGGCAGCCATTGGCGCTATCTTCTCGAGGTCACTTGAGGATATTGTCGCCGTGCGTTAGTCGTTACTGCAGAGCAATTGGCGAAACGAGCGTCGATCCGTATTTAAATGGCCGGGATCAATCGCGAGTGGTGAATCGGGTTAACCAATCAGGCGTTGAGTTTTGTCAGTCGGTGACGAGACGGAACTCAGTTGCCATACTCTTCAAAAACGGATATAATGGCTTTGGTCGAAAAATGCATAGTTTAGGAGATATAGAGCAAAAACTGAAAAAAGACCGGTTTTTCGTGTGCTACGCTTTTTCCACAACTTTTAGAGTGTTACAAACTTGGGAATACACTACCCTAGTGGGTCCAATTAACATACTTAAAAATTAGAGATACATCAAGCTTTGCCAATTTTGCGATTTTGACTGGGCTAGTGTAGGTAACACAACGTTTGCGTTAAACTCGAATTAAAACATTTAATTTTATAACAGTATCTAAACTTTCTTCCACAAGAACTTTATAACCACCAAGACTGACTGTTTTTTACCAAAGAATAGCATTAATTAAGGTTGACTGACAAACACCAATAAGCTACCCAAAAAGCATCGTTTAACGTCTACTTAACGACTCTTCCCTTCTATCACTTTTCGATGCTGTTTCTCTAACATTTTCTCAACATTAGCCAATCCAGTTTACTTTAGCCGCCAGCAAAACTTCGAAAGAAAGACCGCTAACTTGGAGTAGGAATTTTTGGAAAATGGTTTACATTGAAGAACATAGGTAAAAACGTGGCCAAATTTGTTCATTCTATGTGCTAAAGAAATTCAAGAAGATCTTCAGTTTATTTAGAAAATGTTTTGTTTTTGGTTCCCCCCTTTCAGTCATTTTTAGCGCATTTTTGCAAATTTATTTGTAAAAAGGTAGCTTTTAATCTCACTTTGGCTGGCTGGCTGGCAGTAAATGCGAGCCCGTAGAAGAACACTTGTAAAATGATGAGGAGCGTACATGTACCTATAGGGGCCGTGTAATTAACAACTTTAAGGACGGGGCTACAAGATATGGGGTCGGCAACATCTGGGCGCCATCCCCGAGCGTGTTATGCTAACCTGGAGATTTTTTAGTTTTTTTCTATCTTCTTCTACAGTTTTTCTCCGATTGTTTTCGAATTAGTGTCGTCGGAAAGATCTTGTCAACGCGCACAACTCCTGCGCGACGGAAATTTTGTTTCTTTTCCTAGGGGCGAAATAAATCACCTTCTGCACGGCGCGCTTCGAGGGGTGGTCGACTTTGGGCGCCCAAAAGATTCTTAGAGCTCAAATCGCGGTCTCTCTTTCTTGTGTCGCCAATAGAAGCTCGAACGATGAGTTTTTTAGGGGGGTTTTTAGCAAAATTCACCAAAATGCGAATTGCGGGTTGACTTCGGAGGCGGGTACCGAAAAAGGGAATATGGTAACCCCCGACAAGATCTTATTGATGGTGGAGTCAACACTGGCCATTAAAACACTGATCTGCCACACAAAAGTCCCTTCGATCTCTCACGCGGCCTTTGATAATTTTTTTAACCCAAAATCGTCCTGAAACCTTCATTTTCATGACTATTTTCTGTCGGGAAATTTTAGTTTCCATGACAGACTCAGAGCAGACAACGTTTCCTGCTGCTTGTCACTTTACTACCCGCACCGTCACTTTACCGGCCGCATCTGTGACATTGCTAAACGTCTATAAGGACTCCTGTCATCACTGACAGATTGACATTTATCAAAAGTTCTACATAAAAAGTTTATAATGAAATACGATTTAGGGTAAAATTTAATATAAAACTCGTCAGTAAAATGACATTACTTGACTCGGAAATTAAAGTACTCGGCCTCAAAGTGTTTCCTCGTCAGTAATGTATCATTTTCCGGACTCTCATGTAAATAACTATTACATACCTGTATTTTGACATACTTTAAACTTTGTACATTGATTGATACACTAACGGTTCCATAAAACCATTGATTTTGAAAGACTTTTTCAAATTCAAGTCAATGAAGTCATATGTACCGGGTGACCCAATAAGACTGTTCCTCGGCCATATCTCGAGAACCGTTCTTCATATGACTTTAGGGGTAAAAAAAAATTATTGGGTAAATGGGTCATGAAGAGTCGCTGGAAAATATTTTCAAGTTCTAAAAATGGCCAACAGAGGGCGTAACTGCCATCTTAAATTTTTTAATTGCATTTTCTTTAAATTTCGCATAATAAAACTAAACATTCATTTTTCACATTTTTAAAGAAAACCAGTTGATCTATCATTTTCGTAAAAACAAAAACTCAGTTATTTCAAAAACAAAGATGGCGTGGGGCGTTCAATTGTTTTTGCAATAACCTGCTTACTTCTTAACGGTTTGACTGCTTTTAACAAATTTGGTATCGTTGAAAAGAGCAATGAGAATCAACCAAAATATAGTTAATTTAGTGGAATCCTTCTTCGCCAGGGGGCTAGTTTTGACAGTATGACCCAAAATCCTAAAAAAATCAAACGGAATGATATGACTTTTTCTTTATGAAAATGTAGTCAAATAACATCCACAGAGGCCAGTGAAATCCGTTTTTCAAAATCTCGATCCTAACCTCAAATATTGGAAAAATGAGATTAATTAATTAATTAATAAAAATGCTTAAATTGTATCTTATTTGACGTATTTCCGGTATTTGTCGATGGTGCGAAAGATTGTTTGGAGAAGGACCCTACACTTTTAGGTAGGCCTTGGAAAATTAAACAAATAAAACACGATGCATTGTAAAATAATAACAGCCATAATTTGTAAATTATTCCGCAGGGTTTACATTCAGAAAGTGCAGTGTTTTGAATTTGTAATCTTCTCTAAAATGCCGATTTCTAACCAAGAAGCATTTAATATGCTGGCGACTGTTATTATTTATTTGTTTTATTTTCCAAGGCCTACTTAAAAGTGTATGGTGCGTTTCTTTCGCGTCATCGACAAATACTGGAAATACGAAGTTAAGCATTTTAATTAATTAATTAATTAATCTCATTTTCCCAATATTTGAGGTTAGGAACGAGATTTTGACAAACGGTTTTCACTGGCCCCTTTGGATGTTATTTGGCTACATTTATATAAAGAAAAAGTCATCATTCCATTTGATTTTTTTAGGGTTTTGGGTCATAGTGTCAAAACTATCCCCCTGGCGGAGAAGGATTCAACTATATTAACTATATTTTGATTGATTCTCATTGCCCAAGGAATGCTCTTTTCAACCATACCAAATTTGTTAAAATCGGTCAAACGGTTAAGAAATTAAAGCAGGTTATTGCAAAAACAATTTGTTTTTGAAATAACTGAGTTTTTGTTTTTACGAAAATGATAGATAAACTGGTTCTCTTTAAAAATGTGAAAAATGAATGTTTAGTTTATTACGCGAAATTTAAAGAAAATGCAATTAAAAAATTTAAGATGGCAGTTACGCCCTCTGATGGTCATTTTTAGAACTTGAAAATATTTTCCAGCGATTCTTCATAACCGATTTACCCAATAATTTTTTTAACCCCTAAGTCATACGACGAACGGTTCCAGAGATATGGCCGAGGAACAGACTTATTGGGTCACCCGGTACATAGCTCAAAAGAAAAGCAGTTCAACGTCAAAAATTTTGAAAAATCTTGAATAACCTGAAAACCTTTGATGCTGGTTATAGGGAAATACACATCCGGTTAACACCGAAAGTGAAACGATCATGATAATATTTTCTTAGGATATATCGCGAAAAGTTGCAAATTTCCAGATTTAAGTTGTTAAAGAGGGTCTGAATACCTTTAGGTAACGGTTTGGGTGAAACACCCTGTATAATTGTGTTGTAACATGCCGAACAACACACTTCACACATTTACACTGTATGGTATTCTGTATATTTATCGGGAGCAGAACATTCGTTAATTTCTCAATGAGACACTTGCGTTAAAGTTACAATCTTTTGCTGTATGGATCTTAAATTGACATGAAATTCTTGTTTTTAATATTTGTAATCTAGCAATCTAAGAATAAATTAGAGAGATCTTCAAGTATTTGTAAACAAAGGTGAATGTGTACAATACAACACTGTCTTTGTACATTTTCATAAAAAATTAAAGCATTGCTGAAACGAGATGGAAAACAACCAATGGTCATTCGCCTTTATATTATTCAATTAGGTTAGGGTTCGATACAGTTCAATCTTAACAGAATAGAAAGACACGTCTTGGGATGACTAAATAAATAAGACAAATTGCATAACCGCATACTTTTTAAGCGGACAAGCCTTTATATAATTCGGTCCTATTAAATGAAGTGCTTGGTAACGCAATTTCTTCACTTTTATTAATTGAGACTATTCACTCGATGACGACTCGCGTTGCATGACCCGACGTCTACACTCTACAGTCTGAATTTAACCATTTAGTGCTTGTAACGCTTACGTAAGCTGTTTCAAGTGGATTTCTCTTAGAGTAACGTCCAAAAAAAGATTTTCTTCTCGCCCGACGCGGCCTGGCGGATGAAGATGTAGAAAATCCATCTCTGCTCCGGCAGTAAGGATGGTTGAGACTGCACGGCGCGGTATGGTATGCACGAAACAAACGAGGTAGAATGCCGGTGAACTAGTTATTGTATTTATTTATTTCCACCAGGTGTAAAAGCTTGCTTAAGATGCAAAAATGTTCAGGCGTTCATTCGAATTGGTTTTTTATATGCGCGTGGGACGGCCGATATATCGCCTACATAATATTTAATTGCACTAAAAAACTTGATGCTCGTAGATTTTGATGTTTTTAGATCTTGGATAATCTCACGCAATATATCTGAGAACAAGTAATACTTGCATTCCAATTGCCACAATTACGTATGGTAAGCTCGTGCTGGTGCTAAATTTATTCTTCTACTTTGCTTGGGTGGAGATTTGCAGGTCTAAATTTGCATAGCATGGAAATCAATCAATCTTCGACCAATTAAACTACTGTTTCCGGGATCAATCTCAGTCAACGTTTGACGATTAACGATTAGTTTATAGTTATATCATTTCAACAACAGTTATTCATTGAGGCAACTATTTATAGCCATTTACTGCGGAAAGCTTGCACCGGATAATCATCAGTTCATCATCGGATAATTTTCAGAAGTGGAATAACCAGCAGGAACAATATAAAGGAAGCATTTTCGGACCATGCGTTTTATTAGTAGTGGCGTTTTCGACCTGAGGGTGAGAAATTTTACATTTTTCAGGAAATTTGCTGTCAAACTAATTAGACGTGACCACGGCCTTATCTTAATCAAAATTTTGTTGCTAAACATAACTTTGTTGTTAAATAAATACAAGTTTTGTAGTGTAGGTACTTAACCCCCAGGTTCTACGCTAACTTCACACTACAAGAACACGGAAATAAAGTCAACCCGGCAACGTTTAAAAATGGCCACCCGAATGACTATTCCCTCGAAAACTAAACAAGATCCCGCTTAAATTTGCAAGGTGGCACATGATAAGACATTTAAGACAAGGCCCCCCTTACGTTAGTTGTAGACGACGCTTTGACCTGAAACACAGTAGGGAAGGAACGTAAAAACAACCCTCAAATTGTGAAGAGTTTGTTTAATAATGATCGCAATTATTAAGATTGTGACATCTCGGAAATTTAAGTCCAAAATAAATTACATTGCAAAAATAAACTTTGAAAATGGTAGTTCACCGAAAAAAAAATTGGCTGGGAAAAAAGAACTTACCAATAAAAAAACAAGCCGTCAAATTAATATCAAATTGTGTTGTAAAATTAATTGTTTGTAATGATGTGAATGCGTAACAAAATTATAACATCACAAAAGTAGCAGGTAAACTTCAAGAGCTAACATATAGGTTAAAAACAAGTTTTCGGAATTATGGATACCAAGATTTTATGAAAGGGTGAAATACATAGAATGTGACTCATCTTTGGTGCAATAAAGTCCTTTTGTTACAAGCAAGATGGAAAATTACATGGCCTTGTAGGAAAATTTAACCAAAAACAAGATATGTGCAAATTTTTGAATCGCCACTCATTTGTCGCACATAGATTCTAAACTGAAGAGCTTTGATTAGCGTAATCCCGCTCAGGCAAGATGGGTAACCCGCCCCTGGTTTCGGGGTTTCGAGATACAGTTGGATGTCGAAGACAATCACGGAATTAGGTGTCGTGCTTCAATTTTGACTACAGTTTTTACCACTCCCGTGATTGCTTCGTTCACGGAGAAAATTGCTGTAACAAACAACAAGTCAGTACATACATGAAACGAATCGGTAATTTCCACATATTAAAATAAAATTATCAAAACTTATAGAATGACTGCACCGGTATAAAAGAATGCCATTTGGGCTACGGAACACCCCCGTAATTTTCCAGCGGCTTATAAATCACGTAAAGGCTCAACTTGTCGCCCAATACGCGAAACCACTGACGGCACTGTTAAAGAAAACGCAACATGAACGTGGGGGCCCGAAACAAGAAGCCACCTTTAATCTCTTTCGAAATGCACTATATCCGTTTTTCGACAAATACTTTTAATAAAATTCACTTTTTTTGTTTTCACGGAAAAATTCACGGAACTCGTTTGAAGATCTTTAATTCCAAACACATATACTGGTCATAACTGCGTTCCCAAACTCGAATCTGTCTCAAATTTCTCTAGGGGTCGCGCGGCACGGTGATTCATAGATTACGATTTTTTACTGTTCACAACACACTGGTCGCATCCCTGGCTCAAGCGCGAATAAGACTCCCTGATTAAATAACGCCTACAGAATGGCTTTTTATTAACGACAACGGACATCTTCAGTTACTGATTCGTTCATTTCTGCTCTACCAATTAAATGAGAGCTAGGGTAATAAATCAAACCCAGTAAGAAAACAATGCATAAAATACATACAATTTCAAATTCTATGGGCTATAGAAACCCTACTGCCAATGTGTTCCCCTTTGATTCCTTCTGTAACTGATCTTACAAATTTACTTCATCTCTGTCTTCTGGTTTATTAAATTGGGCGTGGTTCTTATTTTCTTAAAAATATCTCCTTTGCTTTATTATTTATACACCAGGAGTTCTCTAGATGATTTTTGGTTGCTGCGCCTTCTTGACTTGGATATGGTTAAAAGCACACGGACCGATGAGCCAAAACCAATTGATTCTTCGATGCGGAAATGAAATGGGACTCCCAGGTGCGCTCTGCACGGACCGGTCACAGAATCCGGGGACTGTGTTCCGTTGCGGGAACTTATCTGGTTCTCTTCTCGAACGTGTTGCCAAAATCTTTTTCAGCGTTACGGTGGTGGCTTGGTGGCGTCGATATCTAACTCTAGTTCTTCGGAAATTACTCTGGTGGATGATATCTAGGGCTCGTACCGATTAGCTAGCTGCAATCAATTAATTGCTTACGACGGTGAACAATTCGGGAATATGGGAGACCAAGAAAGCTTTCACATGGTCTTATTTTAGGGTCATAGGGTCATATAACACAGGCTCTATTTTCCTTAAAACGGAATGTTGTAGTGACCTTCTTGTTTCCCAATAAGGTCGGCTAGGATTTTACCGTGTTAGCGTCCCTTAAAAGGAATCTTCCGAGCGATTCAAACAGCCCGTCTGAAGACGCAGTTGAATCTTTTGATAGGCTCATGAATCAAAACCAAAAAAAAAAAATTAACAGGACTAGGGAGAAGAATAACAAATGAATGAAAGGTATCTAGTGACTGGGGAATAAACGGAAAAAGTACCACGGGAATAAGGAATTAATGAACGGACCTGGAATATACGGGGATACGGATCTGGATTAATATCTGCCTCTGATCGGTGAAGGTCTTTTATTTATATACAACAAGGAGCATACACAAGTGGTGAACGAAGAAAGGATTTCAATTCAAAAGTTATTTTTGCACTAAAATAATATAGCAAACGAACATCAAAAAATAACAATAAACATAAAACAAATTCTTTTACTTAGGTGCATAAAAACCGCTTCCAAGGTGTAATTAAGTTGTTAATTAAACGATAGGTACTTTTTTTACAATTACCACCATTAAACGTCGTATCTTCCATTAATTAAATCAACGATGTTGTTACAGCGCCCATTAAAAAGAAAATTTCCCACGTAAGTGTGTGTTTACATTTTTTTCCATCCGTCTACCATACCATCTGTTTCCTATTAACGTGCACGTTTTAAAAGGTCTCTTTGAAGATTTCTGTGTTTGAACTTGGTCTTTCATTAAAGCGGCACCGGATAAGAGAAATGTCAACTCATCGGCCTTTCCCGTTTATTATTGTTGCATGGTGCGTGATTTGCTTCAGTCTTCAGATTTTTTTTTTGGTAGTTAGTGGTACCTACCAGCAATGATGGGGTTACGTGCAAATCACGTTCGGGTTAGGTGAAAAATGTTCAAGATTGCGTTGATATGACAGGTACGTAATTGAGTAATAAGTTGGGTGGATATAAATAAGCGCGTGGAGAGGTTGTTGACCTGCACCTGCCTTTCTTCTCGACCCTTCGCAGGCTTTATGCATCATACTTCAAGTACCATGGCCCACAGAATTAAATTTTTACTCGTTTTCTGTTGTTCTAAATCGGCGTAAAATTAATACAAGTTGTAGATCAGCTTATGCATGATTAAAGCGCATTTTTGGTAATACAGATCACTAATTTATTAGCAAAGTTTAAAATTATCGATCTCACGAATAATCTAACTCAAAATAGACTAGAGCCTCCACATCAACACTATAGCAGAAAGCTTTTAGTGAAAATTTGATGTCTATTGTAATGCTGAGATCTCAGCCGGACAGTCAGCCAGCCATAACGAATATAATAGCGTATTTTTTAACAGTCTACATTGCTTTGTACGTTAACATACCTACACAATTACAAATCGATATCTGTAATAACTGATTTTTGGTCTTGGTCTTGCTCGCGAAAAGTTTGGTGAAGTGCTGTCGTTGAAAAACTTCGTGGTGCATATTTGGTGATGAAGTGTTCATAATTGGTTTGACGAAATCAAGTTTTGTGTGTTTTACGTGAGAGACGTTCAATTTCTGCCGTTACTGAAAAAAATACGGCTTCTGTTCGGCAAATGATTGAAGAACATGTAATAACCCAAGTCCAGTCGAGAAACGACTGCGCAACTCAAAACCAAAAATCAAAACTCCCGCAAAAATTAATTGAAACTCATTGCACGTGATCTTCCAGTAACAAACCTATCTTGTGTTGTGAAACGAGTGGCTCGAGAATGTGTATGTGTCACTAAGTATCGGTCAAGATAATTAAAACACAAGAAATGGGGGTTTTGAAATTTAATTAAAAATGTTAATTATCAAAAACAATCAAATTCAATGTAGGGTTGCCCTCTCTTAATCACACGAGATAGCCCTAGGGTCTTCATTGATTACAAGGAAGGGAACAGAGCTATTAAAAACCTTACAGGATATCTACTGACTTACTTTCAGACTTCTTTTTCAATTTGCATTTAACCTTTGGTCGAGTGCATTTAAGTGTTATCTGCTCGGATGCGATAAGTACGTTGTTATTGCGAAACGCATATGTGTTTAGCACCAATAACAAACACGGCAGTGGATTTATTTTGTACGTAATTAAATTATAGGATAGGGAACACTTCTTATTGGTGTTGCATTTAATTTGACGGAGATTGTGATTATCTAGTGGAAGGGATGTTCTGTTTAAAAGGCAAAAATAAGGAAGCGATGGAGCTGTTCCCAGTCACGACAGGTAAAAGCGCGTGTACGTATCGTACACAATTTTATGAAAATGAAATTTTTATCATTAATTCTTAATTAAAACTCCTGTATAAATTCCTGAATTAATTGAAATTTCCACTAAGAGAGGGCGGTAGCTTTGGCGCATGGATTTAGGAATAAAAGTTTTCACCAGTTTTCTCACCATTTACTCCCACTTCCTTCTAAAATGATATATAAACCAGAAAACAACCAGAAAGGGGATCTTTTTTCCTTCCGATACCGGTCCCATTATTACTGATTGTGTGCCAGATCCGGTTATTAACAACCTCCTCTTCCACGATCGTTTGAGAGGTCCCTCTACCTGTACCAACTAGGGATATACCGTTGAATGCACCCCATTTAATTACATTGTTAACTTACCTTCGATTGGCATGGTCAAACAGATGTAAGACCGCTTGAATTGTGTTGTCCCAGAGCTATCGGCCATACTTAATTTGTGGTGTTAAAACGCATTTAGTTACAGATAAAGAATAACGCATGCCTGCCATCTGATGAGTACGAATTTGGAGTGCATTCAGCCATTGTAGTTGTATTGTAGTTACAAGGAGTAGCTTAATCCACCCTGAAGTCTGCGACTGAGTATAAAAAGGGAGTAAGTAGTGCATGGTATTAAAATAATTTAGGGCGTATCATAGTCGTTGATACGTAGGTAGTTACAGTGGAATTTTCCATAGGTGTGGGTGTCTTTTATTTGAGATTCATGTACAGCACGCATGGGCAACCTTTTTTCCAAAGGGCCAAAATAAAATTTTTCATATACGCCACGGGCCACAATTGAAAATCCAAATAAAAAGTATGTTTAAAGAAGGCGATAATTATGTATTTCTTTTTGGTCTTGACCTATTTTTTACTTTCGTAAAACTCATTTTTTTAAAAAAAAAACAAGTAAATTGACACGATTTTGAATACAAAATTTACCAGACGTGGATAATAAATCCCCATATTCAGCTTGTATCCAAATTTTCATGTATGCTTGTTGCAATATATGGCTTAATCCAAAAACACGAGTCGTTTTATTGCCCCACCCGGTATATATCGCGACGAAAATTCTGGAAAAACCTGGCGACATCTCTGAAACAAAAAATGCATCTTCAAGAGGCTTTCAAACGTCTTGGAAGCTTCGGATCGCGTCCTGCACGTATAATATCATATTAATTAATTAATTCAAATTGTTACTGTAACTTGGTGGGCGAGTAAGTATGCACACAACTGGAAGGTAGGTAACATAACATACACCAGCCGATCCAGAATCGCAGGGGTTTGTGGCATGAACAAGGAACTGGCATTTATGTTTGTTAGAAGAGGCAATAGTTTTCGTCTTATTCAGAAAAATCTATGTAGATTAAAGTCTTGTGAAAAGTGGCCTGTTCGTTAAAGAAGTAGTTACGACGGTTTGGAAAAGCAGTGCATAACGAGACTTTGTTGGAAGGCTCTTCTGGTTAATAAAGGTCAAAGTGTTGCCCGTTTGGAACAGCCATCGGATTGAAAATTAGTAATTGTGTTAATTAAGCCAATTTATGTTAATTAAGTAAATTTATGTTATCATTTTATCAATCGAGTAGAAAAGTGGTGAAGTTTTCTTGAAGCTGTTTGTGCATCAGTTCTAAGTGCATCGGAATATCGCACGACCGTTTCACTGTTTCTTACGACCAGATCAAGGGATTGTTATTTCAAAAACTGTAATAATGTTAAGATTTTTTTTGTTTATTTGTGTCAACCACTTGCGTGTGGCGTGGATGTAATGGGCGTGCGCCTCTCTTTATTTCAAATATACTTTATTATTTATTGCGTTTTGAGTTATGAAATAAATTCTTGTGTCTGTTATTAATTCTTTCACCAGTTCTCCGCTACTAGAAATGAATGTCAAAATGGGCCGCGATTCAATCATCGGTGCGATAAATAATCGCTGATTTTAGTGCTATAAATCGGGTCGCTGTCGCATATGTGCAAATGACCTGGGAGGTTTTGAGACCCATTTCATAACAGTACTTGAATATAATATAAATAAATTCAATAAATACATTTCGCTCACATAACAAACAAACAAAAACCTCCGATCCATCATACATTACAAACATCGTAACTGACTTTTAAAAATCCTGCTTGAACTTTGAAATCACCTTCACAAAATCTCCCAAATACTATCTAACCACCCTGTATATCAGGTATGAGCAACCCACGGCCTGCGGGCCTGATCCGGTTCGCCGATAAGTTTTATCTGGCCCGCTAACATAATTCATAGCCGGCCCGCTAAGTTACATTAACAATTCGAATTAATTAATTAATATGATTATATTACCTCTTGAAGATTTCAGAGATACCACCAGGTTTTTCCAGAATTTTCGTCGATATATATACCGGGTGGGGCAATAAAACGACACTTGTTTTTGGATTAAGCATATATTGCCGCAAGCATACATGAAAATTTGAATACAAGCTGAATATGGGGATTTATTATCCACGTCTGGTAAATTTTGTATGCAAAATCGTGTCAATTTACTTGTTTTTTTAAAAAATGAGTTTGGAAAAAAGGTTGCACATGCCTGCTGTAGGTATATGAATCTCAAATAAAAGCCACCCATGGAAAATTCCACTGTAACTACCTACGTATCAACGACTATGATACGCCCTAAATTATTTTAATACCCTGTACTAATCCTAAACCCAGTGACTCTTGAAGATCTGCTTACATTAGCTAAACTATATGGAAATTTCCCATTGGCCTAACTTGCATCACGACAATGTTTATTCCCACACAACAGTGCAATGCGGTTTTTGATAGAAAAGGGGAAGTAGCTGGACCACTCACCTTATGACCCTATTGTACAATTAGGTCCTAGTTTAACTTTTATGCAAGGAAAAATGCGAAAAAGTACTGATTTACCCAAAAAGAAATGAACAAAAATTGACCGAATCAACTTTCTTATTTGTGGAGCAATTTTTGTTTAATTAAATAAAATATTAAAATAAATGTACATTTATAGTTTCGTTTTCTTTTCTGAGGTTTGCCCGCGTTATGTATTCTGGATTACGATACAACGGCGTATGTAGGCCTCAAATTCGGGCCCTTTCTACTACCTCCCTGATTTGAGTCTTCCGACCTCTCAATGTCACTGAAACCATCCCATACGTGAGATGATCTTAAGGATGCTGGAAGGGGAGGCGGCTCTAATTGGCGATGTCATGTCTAGTCAGGATACCCTCAAGCGCTAGTCCTATCAATTATTCTGATTGGAATACAGTAGGAAGTGTGCCTAGTGCATATGGAAGTTCAACTCTTTGGAATAAATACCAGTGTCTGTTCCTTAAATTGTTTTAGATCTATCCATTAAGATGAATATGTCTAGTTGGGATGCCACATCCTCATCAGGAAAGATGTGAAAGTTTTTCCCTAATATATGAATTGGGGAGTGACTGAGTCTGATCGCCCTTCTAGGATAGGCAATCGCCTCGCCCAGGCTTCGACTAGCCCACTTCAATACCTCTGCTATTCAATAATCCCTTATTTTTAAGACGCAAGGATGCCAGAGTGGCCTGCTCTCTCACGTGGAGATCAAGTGGAAGCGGATCCAGAAGGGCCTCCATGACGGCTGTGGGAGTTGTTCGCATCGCGCCAGCAAGGCACGCAAATCTTTGCACATGATTAAGAAGTGCTACAGTTGTGGAGAGTCTGGTCACAGTCTGGCAGCATGTCAGACAATTGGTCCACAGCAGAGCATAGGTCTGATCACAGCAGTGTACAGCCACAATACAGTCTTCGGGTTATGGTACCCGAAGTCTCCCAATTGCGCAGCGACTTTGCCAGAAAGCCCTATTTGCTTTTTCGGCTTTGAGCTGGATATGTTTGCTCCAATTCAGTTGTTTGTCAAGCGTGATTTTTAGATATTTCACTGATTCTGAAAATTAGAGGTGTTCTTGGAATAGCAGAGAACTAGCTCCGTTTTTGTAGGGTTCATGGACAAGGAGTGTTCCCTACACCATTCTTCTGTTACTCTAAGCTGTATAGAGTAGCCCCAAATTTGCCGGTTATTAGTATGGATATACCACCGCATACCCCAGCGTATACAGCCATCCAAACCTCTGTAATGATCCTAGGGGTCTCTCAAGCCGAGAAGAAATCACAAGAACAAATAAATATATTACGCACTCAACAAGGCTATACCAGGGAAACCTTCTACGGGACAAAACCCGGCATAGCCCACACAAATGCATTAAATATTTTCTCCGATTAAAAGCAAGTCGATCCATTACGAAAAATATGTCAAAAGTCAGGTGCGTTGCGCGCATGTGCAGAACTAGCTTTCTTATTGGTGGTACGGATATTACTGTCTAAATGGCGGAGTTCTATGGCACATTTGCTATATTATTTTACTGTAAAAATAAGATAAGATCTTTGTTTTATCAAGGATAACATTTGCAGTCAACGTAGACAGAGTCTGGCACAGATTGGTAGTCTAAAGTTATTGCGGTTTGTAAGAAAACTCTGTAAGTGTTGTAAAATTAGATGTCGCCTCCGTCGTCCCTCATCGTTGGAAATTGAACCCCTTCTTAGTTTCCCACTTGTTTGTGTTCCATCTTGTCCCTATAAAAGCATGATTTTGCATTTCACCAGGAACTTTTTCCTGAGACCGATCAGAACCAGAACCGTATCCCCGTGTATTCCAGACCTATTCATTAATGCATTATTCCTGTAGATTCCAAACTAGAAACTCGAAGTACTTTTTTTCGTTTATGCCCCAGTCACTAAATGCCTTTCAGTTTCATTCATTTGTTATTCTTCTCCCCAGTCCTGGTAATTTTTATTTATTTTTGTGCATGAGCCCATCTCACTTGCCGTAACGACAATTCTTGTAGGATTACAAGACGGCAGTCTTCCGTTGCCTAGTACTGCGGCGATCTTTTGGGATTGTGCTTTAGGTCGATAGATCTGACTGGGACACAATTGCCACAGCCCTCCGTGATGGCCAAAATATTGAACTGGCTCTTCAAAAGGGCTCTTTAAATCGCTCGGAAGATTCCTTTTAAACGACCTTACCAGGTAAATGTTAGCGGACCTCATTGGGAAACAAGAAGGTCACTATAACTATAACATTCCGTTTTAAGGAAAACTAGAGTCCGTGTAGGGGTACAGTACCTACAATAAGATCATGTGAAAGCATCCTTGGCCCTAAAATAAGACCACGTGAAAGCGATCTTGACCTCCCATACTTCCGGATTGGGCCATATCTGTTCACCGTCGTAAACAATGAATTGATTACAGGTAATTAACCGGTACGGGCCGTAAGGGAACCACAGTTGACGGTGTCTACACAACCGGCCGTCCGATCCTGACCAGAATATGCAACTAAGGTTGCCTACCTTGTAGTATCACATTTATTATACTTACTTATCCCTGCTTTCCTGGTCTTCCTCCGACATTCGGCCTATGGTTGAAATACTAAAGAGCACTACAATGCGCAAGTGCCAAAAATTTTGAATTATGAATCATAAGTCAACTGACTGACAAGTATTGCATGCTCTATATTGTAGGGGTTGGGTGCGATAAATATCGGCATCGCCAATTATTATCTCTCACGCAGTTTTACAACTTCCTCGGCAACACATTTCAAATAATCGCGTCTATTTATAAAGCTTTTATCTAAGAATTGCGATAACATGTTGTCATGCACACTTCTCGTCTGTTACAGAGATGCATACCGGAATTCGGAAATGCAGCCTTCAACTTGTTCATGGAGGCGACGAACACGTGCGGCGACGAGGGAGAAATCGAGTACTGCATTCAGACCGGAGTCTCCTCGCAAAAATCGTGCGAGCTCTGCTACCCGGACGAGCACAGCGCCCGTTTCCTTACCGATTTTCACAGCCAGGATGAGCCGACCTGGTGGCAATCCGAAACCATGCTGGAAGGCATACAATATCCCTCCCAGGTCAATCTAACCTTAAATTTAGGTAAGTAGATTATCGAGTGTCTGTCTGTTGGTCGTGGTTGTAACTTGTAACCATAAAAGGAAGTCGCAAACGTCGCGTGCCGAAGCGCAAACAATAAAAAGTACGAAAATATCACTGTAAAAAGCACCGTTTGGCATCACTGAAAGCCGCAAGAGAATGATGACCACACAAATTAGGTAGACACTCGTTGCATATTTATGGCCATTTTACATTTCTTACTGTCCGATATAATATTCGTTTCTACCATACATGGACGCGTTCAAATAATCTCGTATAAATCTACATTTTTTTCTTCGCTGAATTTTTGTCAAACAGCGTTAGCGTCCAGTGTTAGTTTCATTTCTGTACAGGTCAATATTCTGTCGCAAATGCAAGTAAAACAAAATCAAAAGAACGTCTCTCAAACCATGAGTTTGTTTTCTATTTTTTCTGAGCAATGACTCAATGAGTGATAGAAGCTACGATAGAAGGGACCAAAACAAACGTTTTTCCCACTGAACTGAAGCTCCAAAAGGGCTTCGTCCCCAAAAGTCCGAAAATTTGCGTTCATAAAAAATTCTGAAATGTACCATTTGGGGTATTCAATTCGTTTTTACACTTATCACCCACCAAAACGTAAATCCATATCGCCAATTGTATCAAAACTACGCAGGGGTGCGCCTAGTTTGGTTTACACATTGTATGTTACTGTCCAGCGACTTTTATAAATAGATCAAGAGCTTGGCATTTCAAAGCCTCTGAAAAGTTCTTGGATCAATAAAGTATCAAGTATCAAGGCTCTTGAAACTCCTTCGAGGTACTTTGAAAGATTAAACCTCTTCAAAACTAAATGTTTATTAAGGGCTCCGCCAGGCTTTGGAAGACTTTTAGAGACATCCAAATTAGTATAGTGTAAACCCCCAGGTTCTACGCTAACTTCACACTACAAAAACACGGAAATAAAGTCAACCCGGCAACGTTTAAAAATGGCCACCCGAATGACTATTCCCTCCAAAACTAAACAAGATCTCGCTTGAATTTGAAAAGTGGCACGTGATAAAACATCTAAGTCAGGGACCCCTTACGTTAGTTGTAGACAACGCTTTGACCTTAAGCACAGTAGAGAAGGATCGTAAAATAACACACTCAAATTGTGAAAAGTTTGTTTAATAATGATCGCAATTATTAAGATTGTGAAAGCTCGGAAATTTAAGTCGAAAAAAATTACATTGCAAAAATAAACTTTGAAAATGGTAGTTCACCGAATAAAAATAGAAATAGGCTGGGAAAAAAAGAACTTGCCAATAAAAAAACCAGCCGTCAAATTAATATCAAATTGTTTGTAATGTTGTGAATGCGTAACATAGAATTATAACATCACAAAAAGTAGCAGGTAAACTTGAAGAGGTAACATACAGGTTAAAAACAAGTTTTGGTAATTATGGGTCAGGTAAGCAGGTACCAAGATTCTAAGAAAGGGTGAAATACACAGGATGTGACTCATCTTTGGTGCAATAAAGTCCTTTTGTTAAAACGCATGATGGAAAATTACATGGGCTTGTAGGCAAATTTAACTAAAAACAAGATATGTGGAAATTATTGAATCGCCACTCATTTATCGCACATAGATTCTAAACTGAAGAGCTTTGATTAGCGTAATCCCGCTCCTGCAAGATAGGTAGCCCGCCCCTGGTTTCGGGGTTTCGAGCCTACAGTTAAATGTCGAAGACAATCACGGAATTACGTGTCGTAACTCAATTTTGACTACAGTTTTTACCACCCCCGTGACTGCTTCATTCACGGAGAAAAATGGTTAGTTACAAACAACAAGTCCGTACATACATCAAACGAATCGGTAATTTCCACATATTAAAATAAAATGATCAAAACTTATATGAATGTTACTTCAGGGACAAGACCAAATAATCAACATCAATAAACATATATTACGCAAGCATTACACCAAAAACGTAAACAATTACAAACAATAGCATAACGGTATCAGATATGTGATTATGCATTGCGGTTAGAGCAAGTAAATTTCAAAAACAAACATTCAAACACACACAAAAAATAAAATGCGGCATACAAAACATAAATACGATATAAAGAAATGCAAAGAGTACTACCTGCATTAAAAAAAACACAAAATAATAACAAGCATTTATGGAGCGACGCGTTCACGAATCACGACCTTCATTCAAGACAAGATGCCAAACGTAACCCCCGTTCGTGCTTTCTAGATGGCGCAGGCAGCTTTTCCCCACCATTGCATGGTTGCCAACTCTCAAAAATGTATGTATCGTCGTAAGTTGTATATACAGGGTGGAATCTCTCAATAGGAAAGAACTATTGGTATGACCTAGGTATTTGAGGCGTTCGTTTTATTTTATTCTGGCTCTCAATTTAGTGTTAGAAGACCCTTCAAGTTCCTTTAAACACTATTAAAATTTGTAGGGCTCATGTAGGCACGTTGAAACTGTGGAAGACATTGGAAAACGTAAGTGTTAACTCACAAAAACTTAAAGGCTCTTAAAGATTATTAAAAGCGTCTTGAAGTGAGGAGACAGTGTCTAGGACTCTATGTAGCTCTTGGCCATTTTGAAAATGTATCAAGGATTTTTAAGGCTCTTGAGGAATCAAACACACTTTCAAAGTCTCTAGACGTTTTTGAAAGCCATTGGGAACTCTTGGAGACTCCAAGAAGCGTCCAAGCCCTTGACCTGGAGGCTTTTGGAAGCTGTTAGAAATTGTTGGCGACCCTCAGGGCGCTCGCACACGAGTCACATTTTGCAGACCACAGAATTGACTCAACAACATTTTTGGTGGTTGACTTGCTGTCATATGAACAGCATTTGTAGTTAAGACGACTACAACGTGACCACCTCAAACAAAATAGGAACGATGTTTTGTCCTATTTTTCGTGATGTCACGTTGTGGTCGCCAACTTCAATTTTGTGGATTTCTACCGCCATTTCGCTGCGATCGTAGGGGTAGAAATGAATTCCGGCTCGTCTCGGTTCAGTTGAGTACAATCGCAGGCGGCGACAGTGGACGAGACGACCATTCGGTGGAGATCGGGAACGGATTGACTGCAGATGCGCGTTCCGACTACCGTAAACGACGGAAATTTCGTTATCGATCCGACTGCAAAATGCGGCTCGGGTACGGCCACACTTACAGGCTTTTAAAAACCTTTAATTGCACTTAGAGATCTTTAAAGCATGTAAAAGGCCTTAAAGCTCTTCACAATTCGGATGTAACAGGTTTTTTAAGAATTTTAAATGGTTCTTAAGCGACAATAAAGATCTTAAAGACTCTTAAAGTCTAATGTCTCAATAAGATTCCAAAACACTCCCTTTGATGACTGTTGAAAAATCTCTTGGTTTGTTTTAAGCCTCTTGAAGGCTGTTAGAGACTGTTGGATGCCCCGGAAGATGTATATAGGATTAAATATCATTATGTCCACCTGATTTTTTAGAAGGTCTCCTATGTTTTGGAAAGACTCTTGAAAGTTATCACAGGGTTTTAAACATGCGTTTAAAAGTTTATAATGACCTCGAAAGATCTTTAAATAACTTTGAATACTCTTATATTATATCGACACTAATTATTAACGTGTTTATTGATTATAAATACAAGTAAAGTAAATTTGATTTGGCGTGGATATTATACAGGGTGTAGCACCTAAGATCCCTCGGATCATAACTCATTTACCATAAAATAGACCGAAAAAAATCTTAGAACAAAATTGTACACAATTATCGCCGGCATCTTTCTAAAATATTTTTGATCACCAGGGACGTTCTGTATTCCAGTGGCGTATCCAACTTGCATTTTTTTAAATGAAATACCCCGTCTTTATTAAGCGGCAAAGCAAAGCGATGAAAGCTTTATAGGGAAGTCGATGGTGTCCGTCTGTCCGTAAACACGATAACTGTCAAACGCTTGGACCGATTTGGTTCAAACTTTTCACAGTTGACCTACATGCCACAAGTAATAAGCGTATTGAAAATAGGTCAAATCCAATGACCCCGTGGGGTCACACGACTCTGTCCCTGCCAAACGTTTGAACCTATTCGGTTGAAACTTTGCACAGTAGACTTATATGCCACATGTAACAAGTCTATTGAAAATGGGTCAAATCCAATGACTCCCTGGGGTCACATCGAGGTGCTCTGCCGCTTTTTTAAACGCTGTTTATGGGTTTATTACTGATTTGGAGAGTACTTGGAAAGTACTTATTTTTTTATGTAACATGATATACCCCTAAGTAACGATTTCGCTGTTATACCTAACCTTTTCGTCAAAATTTGACAGTTTTTTCAAATTAAATCGCGCAGACGGCTATTTTTTTGGATTGAGGCACAGGTTAAGACCTCTTCCACAATCACATAATTTTTTTAATCTAAAAAATAAAATTTTTGATTGACCTTCGCTAAATGTCATAGTTTTTAAAAATTTTAAATGGCACCCCCCTAAACAAATTATACCTCTGGGTAGCCAAAACTACAACTTTTCCACTGATATAAACAAAACCACACATTGCATAAGAAAATTTCAGACAAAAACCAAGTCGAAACGCTACTTGTAAAAAAAAACGCTCTTTTCCGAACCCAAGTGTGCCATGGTGAAACAAAAGATGTTCAATTCTCACAATTAACAGTACAGTGTCGGCAGTGCATGATTGTTAGCGCATTTTTTAAGAATTAAAAAAAAGTGCTATTGTTTGCGTTTTGTCCGTCCGTCCGTCCGGACCCACTTCTGCCGTTTCGAACTACTTCTAGGAGAATGATCCTAGAGTCCTGGAATTTTTTGCAGTAGGTAGCCTATACCTTGAAGGTTTGCCAGACGGCCATAAAATATCGCTGTTTAAAAGCCCCCCCCCCCCACGAATTATTTCCTGAGATGCCGTTTTTGAAAGTAAAACGTGCATAACTTTTACATACGATAACCAATTGGTCTCAGATTTTTGCATACGCATGCCTTTAGTGGTGCCAAGTTAAACTTTAGGAGGGGGGGGGGATACACATGTTGTACCCTTCATGGTATTCTAATGACAGGTCTCATCGAACCGTAAATGACGTAGCTGCTTAGCAACACCCGAGGGGTAGTCAACCCTGACTCAATGGGCTCACATTGTACCCGTACACCACGAAGATTAAATCTTAAAACGTGGATCTTGAAACTCGAGTCTTTGGTCATGAAGATTAAAGTTAATTCCCAATTTCAACCTTGATTCAATCTCAAATCATTCACCTTGACACTCAAATCAAAATGGACTGTGAAATTCAAGCTCCAATCTTAAAACAAAATTTAAAGCTTGAATAACAAAATGTGAATGATGAATGTTGTTTACATATACTGTTGTGTAAACAACATCATGTAGACGTTATTTCGGTCTAAACACCAAAAATAATGACGGGACATCTTGTATATAACAATATTTCAATTTACTAAGTGTAAATCGGGAGGAATATTTACGAATAAGCACAGAGGTTGGTTATTTGATTTGAATTTGTGTCTCAGTATTTTTTTCCTTCCAGAATTGTTTGTAATTGCGTTTTTTTTTTGTTTTCGCTAATGCACAAAAGGTTTTATCTGTTTCTTTTGCCACAAGTCATCTGACGAAATTTAATTATCGCACGTGTTCTTAACACCGATAAGATGTTTGGAATAATTGAGCGTTATTTTCGGCGTAATTGGGGAGGCGCGACGCGTTCTTTTGGAGATGGCGTTATCAAGTCTAATTATGATTGGCGTTGATTTGAAAGGTCTTGAGGAAGGCGATTATTTTATAGTGGAAGTGGTGTTTCTTTAAATACTGAAATCAAGGAAAAAATGAGGCTGGTTCGCGACGGTTGGAGAGCTCTTTTGTTATTCGGGCGCCCGATGTGATTGGTTGAAGACGTAATTTGGATTGCTATAATAATCTTGTGCAGAAGCAAGTTAACTGAAGTTGTGTGAGAAGTTTAAAATGGTGTGTACGTTTTTTTTAAGCTTGTAAAGTTGAAAAAGCATACCGCAAACCTTTATATGACCTAATCTGTATTATTAAAAGAGAAAAAAGAACTGTAAGTAGTTTTAAGATTTCTTATGTTATTTGTCGAACGCCTGCGTGAGGGATATTATGTCCAAACTTGGTAAGCTTTTCTTTCGGGAATTTTGTTTTAATCTTTCATTTCATTTTCATATGTTCAGGGTGAATTCTTGTCTTCTTGTCGTGTTCAAAAATTGTTTGAGCTGTTAATAAAAATTTCTGTAGTGACTTTTCGGAAGTTGAGGATGAGCTCTGCACATATTATTCAAGAAGTAATCTCGGTGTGGCTCCCTGTGACTCTTATTTCTTTCCAAGTCTCACAAAACACTCAAAGGGGCGTCACTTTTTATCGAATGACAACTTCGAAATTGCTGTGGAGTATATTTTGCATAATTGCCACAAGAATTTTTTTTAAGGCATAGTGGTATTATAAAAACGATAGAATAAGTGTATTAATGTTAAATGGTCTTACGTTGAAAAATAAAATGTTGTTTGTCCTCTAACCCCTAGGTAGTAGATATTATAAAGTATACTCCAGTCGTAAATTCAACCTTCAAAATTGAAGATGCAACTTAGTACTCAACCAACACGTCAAAATAAAACGAACTAAGGTCGTATGTTAACACCTTAACTAAATACCTAAACATGGAAGAATTATATAATCTCCTATTTTGGTTGGAATTTACAATTCAAATTCATGTTTTAAAACTCATCAGATTCATAAAACGATAAATGGACCACTCACAAACCAATATTTAAGGTACCCATTAACATCATAGCGCCTACTCCTACGCATCAGCAGACGCACAACTTAAGGAAACATAAATCAGTAAACATTTCTTCTTCTTTAGTTATCACATCAATTTGTCTGAAGGTCGAAAATGTAGACAATTACGGCTACTGCCTTTCAACGTGGACCATTAGTCGCCCCTATAAATATGTATTAGATTATATTGTGAGGAATTTCGCCGGCAAGCCATTTGCTATCGAGCGAAGGCGAGATCTCCCTAGTTATGTAAGCTATTTCTTAGGACTTAATGGTCGAAAATAAAAAGAAAAACTCGTTTAGCGACTTGTGTAAAAGGAATCGCCGTCTAAAGTTTTATATTTCTTGTGCGTACGGTTTCTTACTTATTTGGCCTGTGGTTTACTCCGAAAAGCCGACACCAGAAGTCGCATGTTTTTGAAGGGGTGAAACTGGATAGTCTCGACATTCATATAAATCAACACTCGTTTCATAAATTTGTAAGTAGTGCGGACTTTCTGTCTTGCCGCTGTGGCGATAAAAAATTATGTCATTAAAGAAACCGCGCGGTAGCTGTTGTGAAAGAAGGGAAATGGTGATCATAAATTCTGCAATTTACTATCCAGTGTCATTTTCATTTTACTACTAAACTAATTAGCACTCTTTCTACAACCGGTACGGCAACATAACGGAAAAAAATATTTAACTCTTACGTAGATCTGTAGTCATTTAAAAGGTACATACAGGGCGCTTCAAAATACCCGGGCCAACCACTGTGATTCTCTTTTCATAAATATTGTTATTGGATAAATGGATTTTTTGTGGTAAAATAGAGTGACAGAAGAACGATTTTAGTCCATTCATGCCCACCATAAAAGAAATTTCAGAAGTGTAAAAATATATCGGGTGTTTAGACCACTGAAACCGGAAGTGTTATTTCGAGCACTCTGTTTTTAGCGCATTTCCACAAAAATAAAAACAAGTTAAAAAGTAATCGTAAACGATTTACATAAAGCGCATTTCCACTTGCATTCATTTCCCATTTGTAAGATGCAACTTCTGTTAAAATCGTAAAAATCCGGCCACAAATATGAAAGATAGCGTTGCACATGGGCAATCCATTGTTGACGTGCTACTTCAATTTCAGTTTATGAGAAGAATTTCATGTCAATGCTTTTCTAAATAAGAAAGTTGGAACTGCGCATGCGCAAACCTAAATTTTGAAACTAATGTTAGATTTTCCTTTGTTCCAAGCGCCTAAGTATCAAATTTCACTTAAATGGTTCCATAGATAAAAAAGTTGGCACTGCGCATGCGCAAAATAAAATTTTGAAACTGGCGCTAGATTTTCCTTTATTCCAGGTGCCTATGTATC
>NW_022170663.1:36526511-36527025 GCF_008802855.1 Photinus pyralis
ACTTGTAGCTCATCGTCACTGTCATCTTCTTCTGTTCCTTCATTGTCTTCTTTTATTGGAAACTTGACTTAATTTTCACATTTTTTAATTTTTTCTTGAAATTGAACATCTCTGGTAAGAATGACTTTGTGATCGTTTGGAATATAAATTCTGTAACGTTCATCACCATCATATCCAACGAGGAATTCTTTGATTTCTTTCTTTTCCATCTTCTTTCTCTTCGCAGCAGGTATGTGAACATAGCAGACAGATCCAACAACTCGTAGATGTTTTATCCTTGGTTTCTTCCCAATCCACAGTTCATAAGGACTCTTCTTTTGAAGACTTTGCTGTTCTATTTAACACTTAAACGGCTGTCATTACCAACTCTGCTCATATAGAATCTGGAAAATCAACTTCACCGTTTGAGTACTTTGTAACGAGTGGTTTGATTTCGCGCCAAATTTCATAAAAAATTTCGAAATTTCTTGTCATGATAGTGAAGGTCACCCTGTATATTTCATTATTTGTTCCG
>NW_022170663.1:36527125-36529786 GCF_008802855.1 Photinus pyralis
CCTGAGATTCACATACCCACGACTACAGCGCCCCCTATCCGTGACCACCTATTTTGTATTGAAAGCATAGGGCTAATAGCAGTCCATGTACTATATGGTCTAAGGATGGGAAATCATACTCCAAAGGCGACTCGACAGCAACTCATTTTTGATCGCCCGTTAGGTACTGTATACAGGGGGAGGCAAAATTTAAATTTAAATGTGTGGCGGCACGACATGAAAATTTAAATAGCAACCGCTGAGAAGGGACTATGGCAACGAAAAACATGGAGAAGTTACGAGAATAATTTTGATGGATAAACGTGTTTTATGCTATTGCATATATATCTTGTTTGATTGATATTTTTAATACGTTTAGCCTTTAGGTACCCATAAATATTTATTTATAGTAAATTTATTATTAATTTTTTGAAATACACAGTAGGTATATCAACGATAAATAAAACATAAAAGAGTCCTTAAATGGATTAAGTTGTTACTTTTGCAAGTAAGTTTATAACACTTAAATTAAACACACGAGCGCGGATTTTATTCAGAAATTTATCACTTCAATATCGATGTTAAAAACTGAAAATAAGCATAACTTAGCAAACAAAAAGCTTCTCGAAAAAGAATGAGTTAATTTCATTTCTTACGTAGAGGAAAAATACAAAATTCGTATCTATGAAAACTAGGATTTCTTTATCGACATTACACAGGCTGATTCAAATTCGAGGGCCGCCGCCATGGGGATCTCAGAAACTGTAGGAGATAGGTAGGTAGTTTAAATTTGGAAAAGTTGCGTATTTTGATGCTTAACAAAATGCCGTTTTGAAACTTAAAAAAATTCCGACTGCTGTCGGAGATATCCTGAAGCAAACAAAATTTTGAAAAATCGCTTTTATTTTTTACCGAAATTATTAAAAAAGATATTTCGAAATAAACACAATTTCTTATTAAAACCATTGAATAAATTAAACTAAAATATTGATTTCGTAATAATTGTTTGCAAATTTGTGTTGTTTTCGGTGATTTTTTCCACATTTAGTGATCGTAATAATTATAATAAAGAAAGTGGTAATATGATGCTCTATTGTATTCTCTTCTTGATATGGACATCAATGATTTAACTTTGAATTCAATCACATCTTTGTCTATCGAATATTTTTCGTCCTTTCGAGAAATTGGAAAAGATATATTCGGGAATAGATATGATATTGGTTAAATTTTTGGGAGCGGATTTTTGATTTAGTAAAAAACTTTTAAAAAATCACAAGATCAAGCCTCACGTCTGATAGGAAGTGGAATATAAAAATAATTACATAGTAAATTTAAGATAAATTCATACATATATGTATAGATACTCTACTTCATTCATATTTCTCTGTAAAAAAGTAATTATAACACGAACAAATACCAACGTAATTTACGAGTCTTTTGTACGGAACGTGGTTGGAGTCGCTCCGTTTATACCGTATTATTAATATGTACATTTGATGCGCTTGGAAATCCAATCAAGTGAAGTATCCCCTCCTTTGAAGCAACCGACGGAGCACGACCACGATGAGGGAGATGTGGAAGGTAACCAACGTTGTCTATGCTGCAGGGTTTACCTATTCGGCGATCATTACATTTGTCAATAATTGTACAGTTTTTGTTGGGGTTCGAACTAGAAATGAAAACTTCCCTCAAACTCATTTATTTATTTCAACTCAATACCTACAATACAATTAATTGCATAACTTCTAACCGAATGTAACATTGTGCCAACAATAAAAATCTCCTCAAATTCGTAGAGTAAAGTACAGCCTCAAGTCTATAGATACCTAAAAATTTAGTCAATTCATCTTTTGCGTATGAGGTTCCTTACAAAACTGATTGCCATATATGTTAGCTTGAAATTTTTTATATAATTGAAATTGGTTGGGCGTACCTACCCCTAGGCGTACCTAATGGAGTTGGAACAGCAGCGTAGTCTTAAACTTTTGATTACTTAAGTACTACTCAAATACGAAAAACAATAGCAGCACATGCACCTCTATAAGCACTATACTTAAGCAAAAAATAAAAACGCCTGATCTGATTGGGAATAGAAGGAAATCCCACACTTCCCAAAAACGAGAAAAGCGTGGAAGTTGACGTATGTACAAATCAGCACAAAGCTATAAGTAGTATTAATTAGTGTAGTGATAAACACTTTTCGGTTGTAGGACTTGCCGGAAAACACAACTCAATGCGTAGAAGAAAACTGCGCGTGGAAACATTGACGTATATACCATTCGCTTGTGGTTAAATAAAAAAACATACTCTGGTATAACGTATAGTAGTGATGGTGCATAGTAATGAAATAAAAGATTTTGTACAAAAATGTTAGGTAATAGGTGAATATCAAGGAAAATGAAAGGAAAAAGTGGATACAGATTCATATAATGATTAAATTATTAATAACGCACCCTTTCGATAATACCCAAATGAACAAAAAACTTCTGCAATTTTTGCTTGTTCTTAAACTTCTCTCCAAATCCAAATACTTTAGCGTGATATAACAGCTGCCCATATCCGAGACATTTCATCTCAATTTAAAAAATAAAAATACATTCATTTCTCATATTTTGGTTTCGAGTTGTTTTGTGAGGGATGATTGCATAACTACCTGCCTGTTACGGTACCATCCCATTACGA
>NW_022170663.1:36529886-36531515 GCF_008802855.1 Photinus pyralis
TCTCATTATTTTTAAAAATAATTTAGACATGTTTGGTTTAGTTGCTTCCTAAGATTGTAAAGAACAATGTGCTATGAGGACAACCCCGTAAGTAGACTAAAATCAAAAATATCCACGTAAATAGGCATGCTGGGGCGAAAATTCGCCCCACCTGGTATTAGGAAGGTTAATAGATGCTTTGTTATCATAATTTTGAATTGGTAGGGGCTTTGTCTAAATTAGGCAATAATTGTGAATGAATTAGCAGTTAAGTAGGGATGGTACTTTAGGAGCGGATCTTTGAAACCGTTCCCGTCAAGATATTTCAATTGCCTTTGTGGAGCCTTCAATGACATTACTTCAGGATTATTGATTGTCAAAATCGGGTGAATAAAATGTTGTACAGACTGCCAGATCAGCAAGAGCTTCTCGTTTGCGTTTGTTGCATTTTGGCCAGCAGTATTATGAAAAAGGAGAACAAGAGGAAGAAAGGGAGAGAAGGTCGGGAGAAGAGAAAACCTAAAACAAATCAAACAGCCCAGACAAATGGAAATTTGTCGAATCACGTATAGTTAAAAACTGCATGGAATTCTCCAGTGGTGTCCCAATCTTAAGATAGACTCAATGGACTTTCCCGAAGTTTTCAATTATTTTTCGGAATGTAAATTTTCAAATATATCTAATTTTACGGTATACGGAATTTAACAGCCAAATCAGATGAAAAACTTTGTTATTTCTGAGGTGCATTTTCACTTTATTTACATATAAGTGCAATGACCCACCAACTGCATTTAACATCCCTATAAATTGACCAAATCAATTCCAACATGAAACAGTATGATGTTATTAGGTGTTTTTCAGTAAAAGTTCGCAAAAAATGCTGTCTTACAGAACTTACAGAGATTAAATGAAAATTTAGTGGTCCACTGAAATGTCCACGTGAGATCACACACTAAATACGCAGCTTTCATTTGGTTTTGAGAATGAAAAACGCTTTTCGTAAAATGTGGCGCATGCACTTTGCGGAAAATCTTTAACCTTCATCACCTGTTGTTAGGAAAATTCAACATCCCGTCGAACTTCTACGATCCTGCTACGTATTTTCCGAAAACGGCGCTTTTCCTCCCATTTATGGAAGTCATTAAATGAATTCGGGGATCGCGGTTTACACATTTTTACAAATGACAATTAAATTATAAACCGCCCCATCAAATCTCGATATTCGGTCACGTTACCGTTTGAGTGACACGTTTACCTACAAGAAACAGGAAGTGAGATACCAGGAGGGCATCATACGAAAGGATAGTTCCGGTCGTAGTATTGATCGCTCGCGATCCTGTTCTCCTCGTAGTTCGGTAAGGTAAGATTCTCAGGTGGGGCTTCGCGTAATTTTTCCTTAGGGTGAAACTTAAATGAAAAACGTACTTGCTAGAAAGAAATTTTTCGCGTAAATAAACGAGTTGTAGTGAGCTTTAACTATACGGTTTTTACGAAGTACGTTTTGCAAAAAGAGTAGTTTGAAGGAATTCGGTTTCTTTAATAACGGGATCTCAGCAGAGGGTAGAAGGTTGAGGAATTTTCGGAATGGAGAAATCGCAAATTTGAGCGTTGGGCGTTAACGGCGCAGCCTCGTTTAGAAGAATTTTGTTA
>NW_022170663.1:36531615-36691838 GCF_008802855.1 Photinus pyralis
TTTTCGCCGATGTTTCCAGAATAATTCAGCAAACAAACGCCGACAACTAAAACTCGTATTGCCATCTCTAAACCTGAAAGAGGCTTTCGGCTAACATCACAAGACGAAATGCGAAGTTTATATAAATAAATTAAATTCTTGTACTGACTTTCGAAATTCTATCAAACGGCATTATGACACAAACACACTTTTACCCTAAACTTAATCGAATTAAACGTTAATTTCATTAAAGCGAAATTCGAAATTCATTTGCATCATGCTTGCTGACGTCATCTCCCCGTTGCTTAAATAACATCAATTATAACATTCGAGTGTGAAATAAAGGCGAAATTAATTTTACGGAGACAGAATTTAGTAATACTTTGCTAAATGTGGCATACGCCTGATGGACGCTTCGCTACTCTTTTCTAATAAATCACAGACTTTAGGTACATTTTGGGAGTTTGTACTTTTCTTAAAAGATTCGTGTAATAAAACTTGGCATTCGAAGTTTTCCACGCTGTCAAATTTTACAAAGTGGGCATCTTTTATATTATGAAAAAAAGGGGTAAATTAATGGTTGTCACTTTTTTAGCGCATGACCCATTTCAAAAGTTCAAATTATCTATTGAAAAGAACCGTCTCTTACAATTTGTTTATCGTAATTGTGAATTTTTCCATATAATCCACATAAGTTCAATTGTATTGAATTCACAATGTCAGGGTGGTAGACGTAGCACTTCATGCCCGTAATACGATGCTATTCAATTCGCCATGATAGTCGTCTTTTAATGATTTTGATGCAAATAGCAGTGAAGTATTCGGTATGGTACGGTCCTGTGACCGGACCAGCGCGAATATTGTTTGCGCGTATCATCGTAGACCTCAGGATATACTCTTGATACCATCATCTTGTTACGATATCCTTGGATTTCTCTTTGAATAAATCTATGTTTCTTCCATAAAAAGGCCACTAACTAACTAACTAAATTCATTTACATGTAGCTTTTGGGAAATTACGTTGGGATCTCACCTATGCTTCATTTGTTCAACAAAGCACGATGATTGAAATCTTTGTTAAATTCCTAAAGTATGTATTTCACGATATACGGCAACCTCTTGTACACAGAATAAAGATATTAAAGTATTTCCATTCCCTTCTGAGTAAGGTTTTAGCATGAACAGTCATCGTTATTTGCTACGTTTTTGATACGCTAAGTGGAAGGAACCATTTTAGCTGCAGGTGCAAACGAGGTTAACGTCGGGTAATTAAACCTTCCGCTATTCGTATTTCATAACTAATTCCCGCTCTCGAAATTGATTATTTGATTTTGAAACGTGACAAAAACTTCCGTTCTATTCGTTTCAAGGTTCCACTCGTTCAGATAGAATTATTTATCAATTCCACTATTGACTTGGCCACACCCATTGGCGACGAACTTCGGTAGAAAGTCCGGGCACAAATGGCATGAAAATTAAACAATAATCCATACCAGCGGGCGAAAGTAGCGGCAGTCGGCGGCAAATTGGATGTGATGTCAAACGGACTCGAGCGCCACCAGAAGATTAAAGTCTTGCTTCCGTTTCAGAACGGTCCCGGAGGTTTGTTACTGTTGGTAACCACAGGCGGTCAGTTAAAGAAATGACAGTCCAGAATTCGGCGGGCAGTTACGTCCAGAGAAGCAACTAAAACGGAATTACGGCACACGAACACGGTAGCGATTGCTCTAACAGTAACGCAAGCAACAAAGCATAAATTAATTAGCGGTATCTACAGGCAATCAAATACAGGAAAAGCAAAATAATACCCCCCTTATAATTAGCGCTTGCGTTTAGCTTTAAAATTAACGGTAAGTACGGTATCGTAACCGTTAAACGCCAAAGGCAAAAAGATCCCCGCTAGACAACGGCTTTACTTTTTATCAAATTCGTCCATTTCATGGAGGGATCGACGGTTTTTCCAACCGACACATCATATTCGATTGTTTACATCCAAAAATTACAACATCTTTATTATGCGGACTGCGATAAACATAAAAATCTGTAATTAATCTTAGAATTTATTTCAGTGAAGCGCGCTTCTAATGAAACCACTCACGACTGGTTCGGATGCGATTTACTGAGATAATAACACTTACTTCATTTGCCGGATTAAAATTTCCAAATTCGCTAGCACTGTAATGTAATGTAATGCTCATTGTTACCTGGAATTTCGGGTCATTCACAACAGGTCTGCGATAATAAAATCCCTAAACACTAGTTTGACATATATAAATCAAGGCTTCAAAATTTGCCGTTTTCAAACTGCGTTGCCCTCTTATCTATGGCCGGATATGATTCAGCCAGACCATATCTTATTTCTCATCAATTTTCGTTAATCTTAAAATTTCAACTAAAAAATTTTGAAAAAACCAACCTTATAATGACTCAACTGTTTACAACTTGTAATACTCAAAAAATTGTCGCAACCCTAAAGAAATTGAACTTGGAAGAAACCACGCTTAAAACCGTTTCAAACATTAAAATCCCTTCGTTATGTTTATTCCACGACCGCAAATGATTTTTCGTGCACATCATCACTGATCCGGTTTGCTCTTAATTTGGTGTTAGGAAACGGCACGTAGGTACTCGATTTTGATTTAATGTGCGACACTCCGTGCTAACAAGTTGCGCGTTTCTTTTTCGAATTCGGTTCTTTACAGCCTTTCGATTTTGGACTGATGAACGCGGCTTTGGCGCTAATTTTAATTTCGGTTTCTTCGACTTGAGATCTACCATCGCTCAAACACGAATTGAAAAAACGTGGCTTTTTCCGCCGATAGCTTTACGTTTACCGCCCGAAAGACGGATCCTCTCTACTTCATTCCTGCTTTCTCAAATTTACAAAAAACCGCCTACAAAATGGCACTAATACCGACCATCTTTATTGGCTAACCAATAGGCAGCAACTACTTAACGCAATCAGGTGCATATAAAAATCATAAATCTAAACCTACCAGATTTCAAGATCGCTTAGTTCGCAGTTCTCCCGTCGCATCATGGCATGACTATGAGTAATTGTGATTCAGCTGTTTTGGTCACTTAAAAAGCACTAAGATCATGTTATCGCACGTCAGACTGTCACTGGTAACGTTTCCCAGGCAATTAATTAGTCACGATGCAGCCAATAACTATTGATTCACAAAAAATTGAGGTGTGCAATGGAATGCGGTTACTGCGCCGCCCACAAATCACCCGTCCAGCAGCGGGTCTAACTTGTCAAAAGTTTATTCCGCAAGAAAAAAATTAAAACAAAATTCCTGAAAGAAAAAAAAAGCTTCCAAGTGTGTTTTGACATAGGTTTTGAGATATTACCCCGCACGCATGCGGGCGACAAGTAAAATAATAAATTACTTAAATTTTATTAATAATCCAAATGATCTGGTTGTACAGGGTTTGCTATATGCAGGCCCACAAAGATACTTGCTGACAACTTCCAGGAATCTTCACTTTTTCTTAATAGAACTGGATGACAAACGAGACTGATTTGATGACTACGATGACAAATTCTCGATAGCTATTCGAAAACTCGGACAACAGCGTTAATCTTTTTACACCACTTTGGTTAACTTGCTTCTACACAAATTTATCATAAAAATGATGAACTGCGTTTTCAAGTAAACAAATGGACTGACTACCCGTACAAACATTCCGTAAACTTAATGGACACCCTCTTCAACCGTCACGAAATCAGCAGCCTCGTTTTCTCGCTATCTCCAGTATTTAACGAAACACCACTTCCCCCTTAACATAAACTCCTTTCTGAATTTTTAAATAAATCCCCAATCACAACGGAACGCGCCAAAATGGTTCCCACTTCTCCAAATAAAACGCTCAATTTGTCGTAAAATCTGCATCTCCTTATCAGCACCAAAACACGTGCGTTAATGAAATTTCGCGTGACAATAAAACTCCTTATCGCAAACGACTAGATGTAATCTTACTTCTAACACCTTGTCTAAATTCAATTTACAAAAGCGATCAAATTTAAACAAGTATTACGCATTTACAAAACAACTCTAAAAGGAAAAGCAAACACTGAAATATAAATTCAAATGAAACCAACTATCTTTGTGTTTTTTGTCAAAATCTTTTCTGCATGTGGGGAAAATAGCGAAAAAAGTATGAGTCATTGTTTTTCCCTTTCATTCCAATTGTTGTTTTTTAGTCTAACAGTTAGACTTCTAACTTCAATGGTATTGAACAAAAAGTACTTTAAGTATAAGAATACTAGATGGCGACCTACAAAATCAAGATTTGTTGAGTATTTTGTCGTCATAGAAAAAAATAGGTTTCACATCAAGAACAAAATTAAGTTGCTCAATTTTATCAATAAAAATGTATCCTTTGGGTTGGATTAAATGAACATTGTAGGTACCTGCTAACCTTTTTCCTAAATGCAGCATGATCCCAAATAGAGTATTATAGACCATTTTTAAACAGCTTTTCACGCCATCATCATATTAGAAGGAGAAACTGAGAAGAGCTTCACTCACTCATTTTACCGACGAATTGGTATCGTGATGATATATCAGAAGAAAATTGCTCCTAATGTAATACATGCAGACAACAGTGCATGAATATCAAAAATCCGAATATTCTAGCTAGACGAACCAATTTTCCTCGATCAATGCTTCTTTACCAGCTACTTATGTAAATTTTTGCACGTTCTACGAAATTGAATTTCATTATGTAAATATATACTATCAAAGGGCGTACAAATATTTGTCATAATTACGTTATCCATATTCAAATGCGCGAAAGGGGCCTTCAGCGACAACTTCAATTGTTAATGGCATTTTCTCAAAGAAGGCGCGCCAGCTCTCGAAAGGAGCCGCTTTTGTCGTCTTATAGCAGGCAACTCTTTCGCATAATTAGATTTTAAACAGAAGTTCCTCGTAAGGGATGGCAGATTAGAATAATTGAGTGTTGGCTTAGGACGTATTTCGCTATGTACCAATTTACGCTACCAAATGTAATAACGAGAGTAATTGAAGTATTACGAAAAGTGTCAAGACAACACAACTCATCTGTTTCCGACGTTGTTAATTTAATCGACGCGTTGTACGAAGTTATTGGCGTGAAAATTGCATCGATTAAACAATTCAGAGAATTTTGTGCAATAAAACGTACGTCGATGTCAGAACCGCAACTTTAAAAACACCAAACAGAATTCTCGTACTGCCAGCTCGTAGTTCCTAATTTTCTTAGGTTTTTCTGTTTAGCAAAATTTATAAAATTACACAAGGAATAAAAGTTTGCAAAATAGTAAGGCGGTTGGTTGCTAAGCGCTAAGCGGCGAACTATTTTAAATCCAAATTTGTATTTCAACGCCAAACTCACAATACCTACAAAGTAGCTACTACGCAAAAACGACTACATGCGCGGAAACTACAACGCGCAATTTGAATTCAATTATGGCAGTTGGAACGGTTTTAAGGGTGGTTTCCTCCAATTTAAGATTTTGAGTTGAATTTCTGTGGAGTTGCTCAATTTTTTGGATTCAGTATTATGCAGGGTGGTCTCATTAAATGATAGGTTTTTTCGAATTTTGGGTGAATGGTTTTCGAAAGCGGTCCTGGCTAGTTAAGTAGATACGACGAAAGTAATAGAATATTCTATTATAGTACTGGGGGTGCTCCCAGTCGATCCCTCCACTGCAATCTTTAACAAAGTCCAGGATTTTGATAGGGTAAACCCTCTACTTCCACTTGTCTATTGTTTTCATTTCCATCCATTCTGTATGCTTCACATTGGCAAATGACAAATGGCAAAAAACGATCGCGAGCGACTTAAAATTAAATTTCCTTCACCACTTGAGGGCGGTTAATAGCATTCGCGAGCGAAAAAAGACGCTCAAGAGCGGAAAGGCGCTCGCGAGAGAAAAAAACGCTCATGAGCGGAAAAACCGTTCGCGGGTAGAAAAAAGCGCTCGAGCGCCGAGCACTTTAAGTAAACGCTCGAGTATCGAACACCCAGCGACCGCTCCGAAAAGTGCTCGCTGGGAAGCTCTTTTTCCGCTTGGAGCGCTTTTTCAACCGAAACGCTCGCGAGCAGTACCCAGCTATGGGTAGAATTTACTCCCTTGCTTTCCATAGCAGTTTTAATCGATTCTAGAAGGAAATTGGCAAACGCCCCCTCTATATCTAGAAACGCCCCTAGAGCTACTTCCTTACAAGAGATCGCCCTTTCAGCTACATCCACTACTTCTGATTTTTCCTGGTTGATAGGTACATTGGTGTTTACTGATGGGTTAGAACCCCAGCAACACCTTGGCTATGAGTCTCGCCCAGACTTTTACTTCCCTTTACGCCATAGGTATATATCCCAGGGCAAAACTGGCCCTTAGAAATGTACAGTGTGCAGACTAGCAGATAGAGGCCTTGTTGTAGTAGAGCCGGAAAGATTCGATCCGTCCCTGGGGATTTATACGGATGGAAAGAATGGTTAGGTTCACTATCTGTCGAGCGAAAACCCTGCTTCTCTATTCTCCCTGAGAGGTGGTTCCGGAGTAATTGGTTCGCCCGCCTCATTTTGAGAGAGGGTCTTTGATTCCGGAAATGTGGTTGAAGGGGTTCTTTCCCCCCCTCAATTTTCGCCAAGGAACCGATTCCACCCTCTGTTCCTTTTTGTAAGGCTGTTCGGACCTTCTGGACTTGAGTTATTGACTTCTGCGGAACAGTTATCGAGCACTTTTACGTTCTCTCTATAGAGGCCCCAGTTGGTTCTTATTTTCAAAATCAATATATCTATGGTCAGATAGCGAAGGCTCTTCCAACACATGCCATTTAGTACTGAACTGCAGGTATGTCAATGACCTCCCTTCTCTATTATTGACGAAGGTTGGTTCATTCCCCTCTGCCTCTACCTTCGACTGGGCCACGACGTCACCCTGGTGAAGTTCACAAAGCGTCGATGGTTGCAAGTGGCCCCCATCTTGTCCCAGGAAGCTTCAATCAAAGTTGGTCCCTTGGGGTCCTCCTTCCTGTCTACCACACACCAATTGCTGGTTGTAATTCCAGCATTTTGGGTTTCGATCTTTTTAGCACAGGGATCCAGGCGTGTGCCCTTACTGCTTTTGGGAAGCTCTTCGCTTTAACGAAGTTTCGCCTGGTTCCACGGAGCTGCTCTCGCTCTCGCTCTCGCTAGCTCTGCGCATACGATCAGCAGCGCTCCCCCGGCGACACTCCTTGAATTTGGGCGAAACTGTCCCAATTGACAAAGCGTCGACTTTGTCAAAGATCCAGGTTTTGATTCACTCTGTCTCCGCTTCCGACAGCGTTCCTTCCAAATCTTCACGGACAAAGGCCATCCTGAAGCTTGTAGCCGCTTCGCTAAAGGTTCTGGTATCCTTTAAGGCCTTTTTTGAGCTACTTTCCTTGAGAGTGCTGCCATCACACTGGTGTCGCTTTTGCATCCCAGACTTCCGTGCAGTCTTGGTAGGTGCGTTACCTGGGTGCTTAGGGCTCTCAGGTTCCCCTACTTCAGTAGATAGGAGATCAGGTTGCTTATAGTTCCTGCCTCATCTTTTTGAGCTTCCCGGTGCTGCCTCGGAAAGTTTTTTTGGCTCTCCAGTACCAGGTGCTCCGGAAATAATTTGCAGGGTTTTTTATTTATTTTCCTGGTGCATATTATGCGTCCCATGGGTATAAATAAGGGAAATAAATGTCCACACGCGCCTTGGCCACGATACGACAGCCGGGCCGGGTAGCTGGTTCCCGATACTGTCCTTGGTTGCTATCAGTCACAGTTTCATAAGAGACGAACGTCCCTACGCTTATTCGCTTAGGCCGTTCCCCTGCCCACCACCTAGGGACGCCCTCAGGTCATCTAAATCGACCATCCGCGAAATTTTTTATTAAAGGTTTAATTTATAGTGAAGAGATATAAAAAATTAGTTAGGCCTTTGTACAGGGTGGTTTTGGGGCCGCTAAAGAGTTTTCGTGAAATAGTGTCGAAGTTTATCGATGACAGGCAGCATAAATCGAATGATTGACCTGAATTAACTCGTGCATTCTAAATTTGGAAGTGTGAACGGTGTGTAATCAGTAAAACGTGTATAATTTTTACATGCGTCGACCAATTTGTCTCAGATTTTGCAAACACATGCCTATAGTTTCACACCGGTGTCAAGTTAGCCCCCCCCCCCCACTTTTGGAATTTTCAGAATATTTTTATTGCAATCGTTTGTTGGTCATGTGTTGGTGTTTGTTAGATACAGTTTCACGTTTTTGGTTGATCGTTATTGAATTATTCAAATTTCAAAATTTGAGCGTATAGTTAGCCCCTCACTTTTTGAATTTTCACAATATTTTTATTGCAGTCGTTTCTTGATCGTTGTTGTTAGTGTTTGTTAGTTACAGTTTCACGTTTGTTGGTTGATAATTATTTTATTATTCAAAATTCAAAAATTTTGACGTCTAGTTCCCCCTCCCCCACTTTTGAAATTTTCAGAATATTGTTATTGCAATCGTTTGTTTGTTGGTGTTTATTAGTTACATTTTTACCTTTGTTAGTTGATCGTTATTAAATTATTTAAAATTCAAAAATTTGAGCGTATAGTTAGCCCTCCACTTTTTAAATTCTCAAAGTATGTTTATTGCCATCGTTTGTTGGTCGCTTGTTGATGTTTGTTAGTTACATTTTCACGTTTGTTGATTGATCGTTATTTAATTATTCAAAATTCAACAAATTTGGAGGTGTAGTTATTCCCTCACTTTTTGAAATTTCAAAATATTTTATTACCGTCGTTTCTTGGTCGTTGTTGTTGGTGTTTGTTCGTTACATTTTCACGTTTGTTGGTTGATAATTATTTTATTATTCAAAATTCAAAAATTTTGACGTATAGTTACCCCCCCCCCCCCACTTTTGGAATTTTCAGAATATTGTTATTGCAATCGTTTGTTTGTTGGTGTTTATTAGTTACATTTTTACCTTTGTTAGTTGATCGTTATTAAATTATTTAAAATTCAAAAATTTGGGCGTATAGTTAGCCCTCCACTTTTTGAATTGTCAAAGTATGTTTATTGCCATCGTTTGTTGGTCGCTTGTTGGTGTTTGTTAGTTACATTTTCACGTTTTCTGATTGATCTTTATTTAATTATTCAAAATTGAAAAGTGTGGGGGTATAGTTGTTAGTTACATTTTGACGTTCGTTGGTTGATCCTTATTGAATTATTCAAAATTCGAAAATTTGGGCGTGTAGTTAGCCCCCCACTTTTGGAATTTTCAGAATATTTTTATTGCAATTGTTTGTTGGTCGTTTGTTGGTGTTTATTAGCTACATTTTGACGTTCGTTGGTTGATCCTTATTGAATTATTCAAAATTCTACAATTTGAGCATTTAGTTAGCCCCCCCCCCCAAGTTATAATATTTCATTTTTGTTAGTTGTAATCCTTTGTTGGTCGTTTATTTGTGTTTGTTTAGTACCGTTTGTTGGTTGATAGCATCCTCATAATAAATTTTGTAAGATTTGGTCGTGAAGTTAGCCCCCGACTTTGCTGTGTAGACCGCCTGATCGGCAAGAACCTCTTGTTTTCGTTTGTTTCGTTTTAGTAGGCGGTTAAGCTCATAGAATTAGTGAAACGTGTATTTCGTGTGAAATTCCAAAACTCGTTTACTATTTGTGCCCGTCGTTTCATCGCCAAATGTGCGTTAGATTGTTACTCTCAAGTGCAATGATTAAGATACCAATCTAATCCTCCTACCTTCCCACCAATTAAATAAAACCTAGCGTCGTTACTGGCCGAGATTAAATATTAATTGTTCGGGAAAGCATGTGTACTTGTGTCGAGAATAGAGGAACACAATCAATGATTAAAGTGAATGCAACGAAATGGCATAATAATTAGTGCATAAATAGTTATTTCGTCAAAAGATACGGTTCCGCAAATGACGTGATGTAAGTACCGTCGTGTGCGAATTGTTGGACATATACGACGTAATGAGGGAAACAATTCCATTGCAGCATGGAAATCAAATATGAATGCAGCGCTGCAAAGATGGTGCAGTGGCTGTAAATATGAAATGAAGCGACTTTAAGATGGCGTTCCCATGTTACTGCTCATTCGTGTCGGAGATAAAAGTAACAAACATTGCACGTTCGGTGCTTCGGATTCCTCAATAGCAAACACGTTTTTTACCTTCCTCTTCTGCGTGACAACAATTAGAACAAAACCGTTTTCACCTCATTGTCAAAGGAAAAAAAATGAACCTCGTTTAACGTTTCCCTCATTATTCTTTGGAATAATTGCGGAATCTGAAACGAAAATAATTAAACTTTTTCAAATGAAAGGTTACGTGTAGGATTTCCCCCTTTCTTTTTTGCCGCCATTATTTTGCAGCAGGAAGCTGTACGTTATTTGAAATTCTGTTGTAAGCTTTAGGTAGGGCTAGCTTGTGTTTGGAAAACCCCACTGAGAATTGAAATTAAATGTTCGCCATTTTCAGCTGAAAACATGACATAAACGTTTTGTTAAAAAAACCGCAACTTCCACCAAAAATACTACGCGCTTTAACTATCCTAGCATTTTTGAATTCATTATCATTGGACAATCGGACACGAACGTTCAAAAGAGACTCGTGGCGGAAATCGTAAACAAGACGAAGTAGAATTGGATTGATCGGTAAATTCAATTTTCAAACTTTACGCTCCAAAAAATAGATTAATTTCGTTCAGGCGTTCAAGTTATGTACCATGAAAGCGTGAAAAATTAATTTAAAAACTAAGACGTAAGAATCTAATAGCTGCTCCGAGTTCACGAAAGCGTCCAAGATCTTCGATTATAACTCATTTGCTACCTACTGCGTAAATAAACGACGTAACTGCATTAATAAACCATCCGATAACAAGCAAAGTTTAGGGAGCAGCTTTAATTTTTATTTGGTATGTTGATCCCTCGTCTGTTTAATTCCAATTAAAAATTGTTTATTTGAATAAGCTAAGAACTGATCTCAATTTAAGCTCATCATAGCTGATACTGACGATATAAAATGTGTCATCTGCTAGTAGTTGAAATAGAAATGATATAGTGTAGAACCAAGAAGAATGCGTATTAGCGAGTTGTAACGGGAGCCCGTTTAAATGGTTCAATTGGGGCCAATGTCGTGGAACAACTACCATCAACCGTCATTACAGTCAAAAGATATGCACATGGGAGCAGTCATATTAGGAGAGGGCGCAGGGTAGAATTTAGACCGAAAGAAGAGTTCATTTTACGTGGCGTTTTTCTTTTACCGCATCCAGAACACATTTTTTTAAATGATGGACACCTTGGTGAAAAATAATTACCTTCTCTTGAAAACAAAAACCGATACTCCCCTTCGAAACCCGCTTAAACAAGTTAGCTTGTTTTTGCGTATTGCGATTTTAAACGTTCGAGATCTAGGATAGTTTACAATTACGGAAATACCGCATCCAGAGAATGTGAGGACGCATTGGCAAGGAACAAACCTGTCTAGTGATGGGCCTACGTTATAGTGTGAAACGATGTGCTCGAGGATGTGTATGTCGGTCGGAGGAACCGACATAATTAGCACACAAGAAATGGGGGAAACGTGAAAAACATTTATAATTCGAAATACAAACAATAATTGTCCTCTCATTACCGCGAGAATAGCTCTAGGGACTTCATTGATAAAAGGAAGGAAAACCTTCCAGGAAATGTAATCGCTTACTTTCTTATTATCTGGTACACTCTGTATTTTAATTTGTACATTGAGATTTATTGATACGCATCGACGATCATAAATCTCATCCGGTAGGTATATGTGAAAGGCTGATACATATTTCACGAGTCAGGAGCCGATGTATTTTTGCATCAAAATTGAATTATTTCGGATACGAAATTAATTTCCTATCCAAAACATTTGGCACACGTATCGTAATATATCATCGATAATTACTATTCGATAAGCTGGATTTGAAATATTAAATTTGTAAGACTAATTGCCGTACGATTGTTGGTCAATTCGGGTGAAAAATTGTATAAAAGTTAAACGTGCAAATGCGAGATAATTTCAGTTAACGTTCTTTTACAGGATTTTTTCTGCTTTATTTTCTCGGGCTACTTGAATTGATAAAATTGAAATCGTATAGTTCAACTGGTGTCCGAATGTCGAACTCGATTTCAACTGTAACTAAAATTCCCGCATTGTGCTAGATTTGAAATTTTTGTCCATGAAATGTTTTACTTCTTTTCTACCTATCATAGAATACTTCAACTTACTCTTTAAATATTTCCATTTCTTAACCTACCCTTCCCTTCTCTTGCAAGAATTTTCTGCTGTAAAAATATGATTTGGTACGTAAACTGCAGTAAACCGAAGCAAAAGAGCTATGGTGGAGAACGATTTGCATTTATCATTTCCTCTAGAAACGCTTCGTCGGATGGTTTCGTCTATTTGTTAGAGTACAATTCCCATCACAGGGTTGAAACCTTCAAACGTGTTCTTTCACAACTAAATTGATACGAGTTTTCCGTTACCTACCTAATTAATTATAGAACAATTTGGAGTACTTTTCCGACAACTTGACGGTTAATAAGGAAGGAGATCATTATTACCCAATGTGAAATCTAACTCGATTTTGATTTCTGTTGGCGTTATCCCTTTAAAAATGTTTTATAGCCGATCCAACACAATTTCGTTATGGTACTTGAATTCGAGATCAATGTTATTGTGTATCACAATTATTAGATGCTTAGTTTTGTTTAAATAATCGCCTTGTATTTTGATGTTTACTGTTCAGTGAAATTACGTGTAAAAAATTAGGAAATAATTGCGTTGTGTTATTGTAAAGATTTATCTCAGGTCTTGCGATAAGGAATTCGTTATCGCTGTGTAAAAGCTAATTAACTTCTAGATGTCGAAAGGAAGGACAGATTTGAGTTTATCGAAGACGCGAAATAATTGATACAAATGAGGACGCCGGTGATTTTTTTTTTCGAAGTTTTGATTGGTGGATGTTGACAAAATGATAAAGGTGGATTGAAAAAGTCGAAGAAAGGGAAAGTCGTTAAATAAACGAATTAGACGAAAAACAGAGCTGTTTTGGTGTTTGGCATTCAGCGTTAATGATTTTTTTAAAGACAGTCAGTCTTGGTGTTCGTAAAGTTTTTTATAATAGAAAGTTTTAGATAGTGCTTTAAGAGGTTTTATTATGTCGTTATTAGAGGGAATGTTATAATTCGAGTTAAGTCTGGAGTGAACGAACGGGAGAATGCAATTACCTAGGCACTACTGCTTGCTCATGTTGATAAAACTCCTTTTTACGTTTGATGAGTAACCCGTCGAGTATACTCTCGTTAATACTCTCCTCCATAAGGCGTATGAAAGATACGGCATCCGTTCACCCAGATTCACTGGAATTTGGGTAGCTCATGCACCAAACTTTCCGGGGATACTTAGCTTTGCGATTTAAAGGGCGGTCGATGCTAAATCAATAGTTAATAAAGAAGAGGGGGTACTACCAGTAATTCGAAAAATGTCAAGGAGTCGCCAGTTTTAGGCATTCTATTTACTCGTCGACTTTGTTACTCTTTGAATTTGCTAACAAAATATGGAAGCAACATTGCCCTACATTTTAACTCCCCTCGTTACGTAGCTACTGATGTTCAAAATAACACATTTCACGCGCGAAAAAATGCAGTGGTTATTAAAAATGAATTCGATTTACGATGTAACGTTTTAAACAACGGGGTTGTCGTTGCGTAAGGGAAGCTAAAATTAACATTTGGGGATGCTCGTTATCGACAAGGTATACAGCTGTTACACCGTTCGTGCTTACGTGCGGGGGTTGCTTATTTGATAAGTTGGAGACTTGTTTAACTTAGCTAAACTTGCATATAATTAAATGTATAATCTGAAAACAGTATGTCTTAATCGCACACTATTCGGCATTTGGAACTTTCCTTTGTTTCTACCTTCACTGTATTTAGAATTGGCACCTCCACTTAGAAGTGAACGATACGAATTATAATTCTGAAAGCGCATACTTCTATTACGGTTTCAGAGAAGTAAGAAAAATTGCGCTACCACTGAAAAATTAACAAAGGCTAGTCTTACCTCTAGAATTAATACAAAGGACTTGATTTTGATCGACCGAAAAATGAATATTTCTGAGAGATTATTATAAGTCATAATAATGTATTTATGCTACTACAATTTGACTTTGCGCATGAACATGAATTTATGGGTATTAAAAGTGTTGTTTAAGTGTTTTCTTGTTTTTAAAGTTTTTAGCGCATGTTTGGTTCTCAAAAACGAACTTTTACTAATTGTCGACAATTCGGTCGATTCGATCGATATCTGGTAGAACGTTCGGGTTTTCGTTATTATATTCGTACTATCGTGTTATTCCCGCATCGCTTCATCTGAAAGCTGAGAGCCATTCCTGAAGTTGACTTTGAATTTATGAATCGATCGAAATCTGGGTAATGGAATGTCGTAGAACCTTTGGCGTTGCGGCATTAGATATGTACAATCGAGTTATTTTTGCGTCCCTTAACCTGAAAACTACTGATCTGTCACATCAAAAATACGCTTAAGTCTAGTGACGGTAGGTCAGAGACTTTTTTAACTTGTTTAATACTACAGAGCAATAATTTACACCGCTCTTATGAAACATCACATTTGCCGCAACACAAATGATACTGTAGCTATACTAAACATAACCTTAAAATGTATATTAAAAGCAATCATGTAAATAACATGTATTAGTTTCCAAATTGTTTGAAATTACATAGCAAACATTATTTTGTAACTGAAACGTGATTTACTTTCTTCTACAGATTGAATATTGAGCGAATTACAATACATGTTCGAAGTGGCCACCCCCGTTAAAGAGACACAAATCCATTCTCTTCTTCTAGTTTTTGAAAAATGGATGAAGTTGCTGTTGTGTTATGTTCTGAACAGTCGCTTCCACCTTCCATAGCTGCACGTAATTCTTGCAATTCGCCGTCGTGAAGTTGACCAATAAACCCTTATAACATTGCCCGGTAACCGGTAACGTTCGGGATTAACAGTATTGTCACAGAATATCGGCCCGACATCGCTAACCGCACGCCTACTTTCACAGGATGCAGCAGGGCTTCCTGATAAACATACGGGATTTCAGTACTCTAAGTTCAGTAGTTTTGGAAATGAGAGACCAAGCCTCATCCGAGAAATAACTTGTATCTAACTAGCTGTCGTTTCGCAGAGTTTCATTAGACCAATTGCAATAATTGACACGTTTTTCAAAGTCGGGACGACGACGTTCTTGTAGCACGGTTACTTTGTTCGGGTAGAAATGCTACTTTTTAATCGTTATTTACTGACAGGTTCCGTATGACAATGGGCGACCAGGGGATTGTCCACAAGCAACACTTCCTGTATCGTTAAATCGCTTAACTACACGTTCAGGATATGCTTCTCGAAATTACTACATGCACAGGCGAGTCGACTACGTCCAAACTCCGTCCCCGTCTTTACTTCCATTACGGAAATAGGACCGCAAAATCAGCTTATTTTCTTCCAAAGTAAAAGGCATGTCGCAGTTGCAGAATATTACAATCTAAAACGATAAAACATAAATTTCTGATTTAAAATGTAATTTAGCCACCTTGTTTTACCAAATTGGTAGCCTTGACAAAGAATGTCTTGTAAAACGGAAAGATAATGTGAACAAATGGTTGTGGAAATAAATGGATCAAACAGGAGGTGACAGGAGGATTAGATTTAGAGGTTATGTATTGGTTTAGCATCAGATGCGTTGCGACAAATGGTTACTAAAATCATGTTTCATAAGAGCGGTACAGGCAATGATTAATGATCGCATTGCAATTCTGTTACACACACTTTATTAGCGTTATTTTCCTCAAAGTGAAAAATCTCTATTGACTGCACTTTGACGTCCGTTCGTCCGTCCGTCTGTCCGTCACACGTACTTCTAAACCACTGAACCGATTTTGGCGATATAGGACGCATTTGAAAGGGCTTCGTCCAAGGGTTCCGTACATACCACATTTTTTGGTTTTGCGCATGCGCAGTGTCAACAATTTGGTTTAACGCATATGTAATGCTAACTTTTTTATTTATGAAAGCATTTAATTGAAATTTTCGGCATTTGGCATAAAGACAAATCTAACACCCGTTGCAAAATTTGGTTTTGCGCATGCGCAATGCCAACTTCCTTATCTACTGAAGCATTTGAATGAAATTTAATACATAGGCACTTGGAATACGAGCAAATCTAACACCAATTTTAAAATTTGGTTTTGCGCACGCGCAATGGCAACTTTCTTATTTATGAAAGCAGTTAAACTAAATATCATATGTAGGCACCTTGAATGAAACTAAAACTACCGCTTTCAAAATTACTGTTAACGCATGCTGTATGTTTTATTTATGAAGGTATTCAGTTAAATTTCTAATGTAGACAATGCGCAATGCTATTTACGAAAGCATTTATAAAAAGTTCCATATGTAGACATTTCGAATAAAAGGAAAAGTAATGCCCATTTCAAAATTTGTATGTATTTGTAAACCTACGCTCCACTATTTTTCTTTAAACTGTATAGACTTCGACGATAGACGGCTCATTTGAACGAGAATGGGGTAAGGATCTCGTGTCTATCGATATTTTTTCCTGGTCCTAGCATCAATATTATTAGGACGAAAATACGCTTATTATGTTTGCAGCTACTTGCTCTGTCCGCCTGTCCGTCTATCCTACAGTTTTCAAGATATATAGTTCGTTTTTTTGCATTCGATAGCGTATAGCTCTAGCACTTGAGCCAAGGAAAACCTGCGCGATGTCAACTTTCTTATTTATTAATATATTTTGTGGAAGATGCTTCTAGTAAAAGCAAACATATCGCATATAGTAAAAATTAGATGTGCGCATGCGCAGACTGCGCAATCCCAACTTTCTTATTTATGGAGGTATTTCTTTGAAATTTTAACCAAAGATGCTTAGTAAAAGCAAACGTATCGCATATTGTAAACATCAGATTAATGCGTGTAGGATGCGCAATATCAACTGTCTTATTTATCGAGATATCCTTTTGAAATTTTAATCACAGATTCTTCTGTTAAAGGAAAACATATCTGATATTGCAAACATTAGATGTGCGCATGCGCAGTCAGTGCCAACTTCCTTATTTATGAAGATATTTCTTTGAAATTTTAACCGCATATGCCTCTAGTGAATAAAAACGTACATACATACCTATGGCTATAGCCTTTTGCGAAGTACTGATCAATACATGGAAAATGTACTGAAGTTACTCGCCTTAGGGCAAAAACCTTTTTACTTTTAATTACCGGCACTAACCATTCACAAGTCGAAATAAACTTGTCAAAGTCCATTAAATACTTGTTAGCATAACATACTAAATGGCAAACACTGATTATTGTGGTATAAATATTATAAATAAATTAGGCACAACACACAATATTTATAAAACAATAGGTAATGCCGAGGGAAAATTTTATTTATTAAATTAGACGAGCGCCCTGAGAGCTTAATAATACAGTTCAAAGTGCTTTTGAACTACTTCACGAGAGTTTCGTATTTGGAAGAAATAATTTAAGAAGCCAGAGAAAAGGGACAAGTATATAGCGTGCGCCCGATATGTAACCTGAAAACTTTGGAAACACTTGCAACCTTTTGCTCTCCCAGACGTATAGTAAATTTACTCGGTTGTTTAAACAAGATTCTGATTCTTTCCCTTTTCGTGGCCATTTTAGTTATCTCAAATTGGGATTTAAGTGGATTACGTATTGTACTGTTCGACGAAGTGCCCTTATAGGTGCTGGCCCGTCGGCCTTTCATTTGCGCGGAATCGAACGTTGCATGTTTCGACGTGTTACGAACGTTAAAGAAAATAGCACGTTTCCCCATTTTTTCAATAGCACGATTGTTAATAGCTGTCATAATGAGGAGACGGATAGCATGCCAAACTGTAATTTAATCATTATTACCGAGATTATTACAAAATGAGACTGTTACCCCCGTTTCCGTTTCTCGCTCACGACCTACATGTGAACGTCCATGTTTTATCACCCCCCAGTATGTAAAATATATTTCGTGCTCGCGTCGTCAATTTTTGATTTCGCATTTGCATTACACTTCAAAGGGATAAACCGCTTTGTATCGACGTCTCGACGCAATCGATCCGCAAGTGCATTACCATGTAAAGTACAAGACCAGACCCTGTTGAAACAGCACACATCTTCTCAACTCAACCGATAAAGGATTTTGCGAATAGGTTAACGACCGAACGTATATATCAAAGTAAACCCCCCTCCCCCTTTCCCGATCGATTTAGTGAAAATGAAAGGTTAATTTGTTAGTATCGGCATTATTTCGTCGGACACAGACCAATTTAACGCACGAACAAGTGCGCTTTAATTTTGATGTTTTGCTGAACCTAATTTTCGAACTGTTAGACGACTTTGCATTTCCAACTTTTGTAATTAACTACTGATTATAACTTTTTTAATCATTCATTAACGCCACCCCCAAACGCCAAACAAGAACAGGAATATCGCACGTAATAAACTCGATTCGCTTAATTAAATGATTCCCGAGACAGGGCCACGGGCCTAACAGATTTGGTCGAGCAACAGGGTAGTTTTTGTTAAAGAAAAACGTGATTGAGCAACGTTATCATTCTCATACAGCGAAAGGTAATCGATTGCATGTCGTGTTTCTCTTGAGAGGTCTGAACCGAGTATAAGCCGAATTTTCCCATTCATCTATGCGTAATGGCAGAAATCAAAAGGAAAGGATTAACAAAGCAATTTGACTACAAGGAGGGGCACCCCTTTCATTAGTTGAGCGTCAAAGGTGTGCTTTACGGGAAACGACTTCACAAAGTCACTTTTGTTTGTATTGTATGCGATTATTCAGACACTTTTAAAGTCGAAAAAGTTCTGGAACATATAACGACGCCATTATGGCCAATACGGGCGGAAGCGTAAATTATTCCCTGTATAATACGACGCCAATGGTGTTTACGCATCATACGTCGCAAAAGGCATCGAAAGTGGATAAAAGCTGAAAAAAAAATTTTATGAGCAGTTTAACCGCATCATACAATTGAACTCATGATTTTTCGTTGGAACCTCATCATTAAGTGGGACCGTTGCGCCTTCAAAATGTTTTTCATAATGGCGACGTCACAATAAATTGTTAATGAAGTTGAGACGACTGCGCCCCACAATTTGAAATTATTTAAAGTCGGTTGTTGGTTAGCACAATTTCCTCGCAGAACACCCTGTATATGCCCGCGATAAGACCAATCATCCGCGTGCGCTTGGATTTTGTCGTCATTTTACAAAAGTAAATATTGAAATATAATTTAAATATCTTAAATGGTGGTAATGATACTTATTAAGCCGCGTTATAATAGAAATAATAACTAAACACGAAATGAAATAATTAACTCTTACATAGTTTGTAAATCATTAAATTCTCTTTAAACTGTGTTTTCTTTTGTTAATATCTTTTCGCCGAACGCATTTTTGCAATTTTTACTTTTCTTTGCAGTTTTATTGTCTACATTTCGTACACAATAAATACCAATTATTTCAAATTAGCTGGCTATATTTAATGAGGGTTCATCTACTGGTTGTCACCACTTTTGTTATTAATAAAGTCATGGTTGACAGTCTGTTCTATAGTACGACCCGACCTCAAATGGGTGAAAGACAAAATTTTAATTCCTTTTCTAGATAAATTCAAAAGAGTGTAGTGTACTTAACCGCCAGGTTCTACGCAAACTTCACACTACAAGAACACGGAGAAATTCAAACCGGCAACGTTTAAAAATGGCCACACGAATGACTATTCCCTCCAAAACTAAACAAGATCCCGCTTAAATTTGAAAAATGGCACGTGATCAAACATCGAAGGCAGGGCCCCCTTACGTTAGTTATAGACAACGCTTTGACCTGAAGTTAAATAAAACACTGAAATTTTGAAAAGTTTGTATAATAGTGATCGTAATTATTATGATTGTAAAAGCTCGGAAATTTAAGTCCCAAATAAATTACATTGCAAAAAATGAACTTTGAAAATGGCAGTTCGCCGAATTATAAATAGAAATAGGGTGGGAAAAAAGAACTTACCAATAAAAAAACCAGCCGTCACATTAATACTAATTGTTCTGTAATGATGTGAATGCGTAACATAAAATTATAACACCACACCACAAAAAACTCACTTCAAGAGGATAACATATAGGTTAAAAACAAGTTTTGGGAATAATGGGTCAGGTAAGCAGGTACCAAGATTCTAAGAAAGGGTGAAATACACAGGATGTGACTCATCTTTGGTGCAATAAAATCCTTTTGTTAAAAGCAAGATGGAAAATTATATGGCCTTGTAGGCAAATTTAACTAAAACAAGATATGTGGAAATTATTTAATCGCCACTCATTTATCGCACATAGATTCTAAACTAAAGAACTTTGATTAGCGTAATCCCGCTCCTGCAAGATGGGTAGCTCGCCCCTGGTTACGGGGTTTCGAGCCTACAGTTGGATGTCGAAGACAATCACGGAATTAGGTGTCGTACTTCAATTTTGACTACAGTTTTTTTAACACCCCCGTGACTGCTTCATTCACGGAGAAAATTGTTCGTAACAAACAACAAGTCAGTACATACCTCAAACGAATCGGTTAATTTCCACATATTAAAATAAAATGATCAAAACTTACACCAAAAACGTAAACAATTACAAACAATAGCATAACGGTATCATACATGTGATTCTGCATTACGGTTAAACCAAGTAAATTTCCAAAACGAAGATTGAAACACACAAAAAATATAAAATGCGGCATACAAAACACAAATACGATATAAAGAAATGCAAAAATTACTACCTGCATTAAATAACACAAAATAACAACAAACATTTATAGAGCGACGCGTTCACGACCCCCATTCAAGACAAGATGCCAAACGTAACCCCCGTTCGTGCTTTCTAGGTGGCGCAGGCAGCTTTTCCCCACCTAGAAATGGCATGGTTGCCAACTCTCGAAAATGTATGTATCGTCGTAAGTTGTATATACAGGGTGGAACCTCTCAAGAGTATCCTTACTGACCACATAATTAATTTTATCCTAGCACAGGGCCGTAGCCAGAGGGGGGCAAGAGCGGGCTTCTTGGGACCCGTTTTGCCCGCTCTTGACAATATAGCATGCTCATAAATAATGAAATATTTCCTAAAAAATGTAACAAGAGAAGAGATAGAAAACTTCAACAGTTTTATGTGGCGATTCGCCATATTAATTAAGAAAGTGTTTCAGGTTGAAATAGGGATTTAATAGTATATTTTCCATCATTAAATGAGTTAGGTTTATTGTGTTTCCATGGTTGTGTTCCCAGGTTGTGGGCGCATAAATAATATACATAATATTATATTATTATCATTTTAAGTATCTTTTTACCACATGCAATACGTAGTATGTACATGTATAAGAGAGGTCTTCAAATGACTTGGGCATCAAACAATCGAGTTTGGTCTTTTTTCTAAGAAAATTGGTGAATATACAGGGTGTCCCTAAAAGGTCTGTACAATGCGTTACCAGGGGTTCTTGGTATCAAAATAGGACGATTTAACCCAACTTACCTCTATCCAAAAGTGCCTCGGTAAGGCGCTATCTACCGCCAAAGATTAAAAAAAAAAATCGTTATTTTTATTTTATCGGAAAATGGTTTTGCCGATTAAAATGAAATTCGGGATGTGAATGTCTAATGTAAAAAGGGTCTTTGTGATATCACGTTTTGATTGTAGTTGCTATGTAGGTGGTAAAATACTGACCATCCACATCTGAAGAGGTCTAAAACTTTTTAACTACTATTTTGACGGTTCTGAATTTTTAGACACTGATAGACAGTTTACTTGCAAGCATTTTTTGTCTCTTGATGAATATCGCTATCTGTGATGGTTTACGAAAAAAAAAAAATTTAGGCATGATGAATGGCATGCACCATACATGCGATTGTTCCTAAAAAAAATCAGAAGATGGCTGTGAAACCTTAGAGTGGCGTAACGTTTGTTTGTTGTTTCTTAAACTTGAACAATTTACGTTTTGCTTGAAGACTTAAAATTTCATTGTTAAAATTGTAATATGGCCTTTCAATACAGTAACGCAGAGTTAACTGATATGCTATTAGTGTTTGGATACTGTCGTGGAAATGGTCGCCAATGCGTTAGGGAGTATACTCACAGGTTTCCAAATCGTCATAGCCTACTTCTTGCTTGCACTTATGGTTTTTGAGGAACAATCGCATGTATGGTGCATGCCATTCATCATGCCTAAATTTTTTTATTTTTCGTAAACCATCACAGATAGCGATATTCATCAAGAGACAAAAAATGCTTGCAAGTAAACTGTCTATCAGTGTCTAAAAATTCAGAACTGTCAAAATAGTAGTTAAAAAGTTTTAGACCTCTTCAGATGTGGATGGTCAGTATTTTACCACCTACATAGCAACTACAATCAAAACGGTGATATCACAAAGACCCTTTTTACATTAGACATTCACATCCCGAATTTCATTTTAATCGGCAAAACCATTTTCCGATAAAATAAAAATAACGATTTTTTTTTAAATCTTTGGCGGTAGATAGCGCCTTACCGAGCACTTTTGGATAGAGGTAAGTTGGGTTAAATCGTCCTATTTTGATACCAAGAACCCATGGTAGCGCGTTGTACAGACCTTTTAGGGACACCCTGTATAATATTTAGAATAATATATTGCTTTTAGGCCATAAAGTATAGATACCAAAATTAATTTTTTATAGTATGCACATCTGGAACTCATAAGCTTTCATACATCGAAAATCTGAAACCGATACGATGTCTTCTTCCCGAGAAAATCCGTACATAAATAACGATTTTGATATTTTTTGCTCAAAAAAATGTCACCAAAAATACACAGGGACCAATTCTTGAGCATTGAACAATCGAGTTCTCCAAGAAAATTGATGCATAAGTAACGATTTTGACATCCTTTGGGTAATAATATTTAGGTCACCAAAAAAACACATGTAGCAGTTGAGTTTAAGTCTAACATGCGATTTTTATACTGCGAGCGCACTGCTCGCAATTAAATTCCTACGGCTGGAACTCACGTGTTACAAACCTTATACTTATACAGGCCATCTTATTACCTTCAACACGTTGCGTCTTTTACTTAATACAATCTCAAGATAAGAAATAACTAAATTAAAAAATGGTATTTTATATGTACAAATTTCCTACAATGTAAGGAGTAAAAAATAATCAATTAATTAACCTCCGTTATACACTTATTTATTTATTGTCCCTCTTGTTCTAGGCCCTCAACAGGCTTACGCCCAATTACAGAGTGACCCGCATAATGCTTTTTAGAGGTGCCCCTGCAGAAGGTCTTAAGTTGTTCTATACTATTCCGGTATTTACCTTACGAATTAAGAAAACTGCAGGAAAATCTAATTCGGAGTAGCCGGCAGAATGCTCGAAACTGATCTAAGGAAAATCCCATCTCTGCCACAGATGAAAAAATTCACCTCAAACCAGGTTTCGAACACCCGACCTCTGGATTTATACCCCAACGCTCTACCACTGAGCTATAATGCCGGTATTACATTGTAACGGCTTGATTACATTACAAGTCTTCATTTGCACAAAATAAAATTGAACCTCTACGGCACTGACAAAAATGTTAATGACATTAATTTTAATTTACCCACGGCTAAAAACAAATAAAACAAGATTGAAAAGTTATTTGGGTTGCATTAAAAGGAAAACCCGCCAGCTTCCAAAGTTTAGAAAAAGCTTATTATACTTGGAAACAGCACTAGATATAAATCCAAATCCCATTTGAACGTGTAATCTGTGCAGAACAAGGAAACAACTTTATTAAAAGTGTCTTAATAAAATGGAAAGCAAATTTAGTCCGCGCGGCATAATCAAACTCCTCCGTTGGGATAAAACTAAATAATTTATTTACAAATGAGATTTTGGATTTTGCGAGAACATACCAAAACAGTTAATGAAATGAGTTGAAAGTTACAAATGCTGTTTACTTATTCAAAATTGTTTCCTTTTCGGAATCACGCGGCGGATTTGCAACTACGAGGACGTGGATGGATAGAAAAACATTTTAAATGGACCAACAATTTTCGATGCGACGAGAGATAGTACTAATTCGCGTTAAATGGGCAAATATGTACACACATTCAAATATTTTAGGCAAATAGATCCTTCTTGAAATTTGCGCCTCTTAATTATATGGATGAGGATTTATTGATATTTGCATTTAGATGAGTCGTGGCTTCTCATTGGAAATTTAATCCAATGTAAATAGAGCTATGTTTGTTTGTATAAATATGGAATGTCGGATTGGAACGCTAATTTCTGATATCGATCGACCATGAAAATTAATGTGCACGTATTTCCCTTTTAAACAAAATTCGCGCGTTTATTTACCTCTGTGACATCTCGTTGTAACAATAGTTTAAGCTATATCAAATTAATTAGGGCATCCATTGCAAAAATATACGTATACACGTATGAATATGAATTTTCGTGCTAAATAATTTTTCCCCATTTATTGCTGAGCTTAAAAAACGTTGTGCTCTATACAAAGAAAAGAAATTGTCAAAATCAGATGGATATGCTACTGTACTCAAGGAGCAAAAACTAGATGAACACGCGGCTGTACACATGGAACTGTTTTTATTTTTGGTGCATCCGTATATATTTGTTATTTATGTACTTTAATTAATTATTAATTAATATTACTTTAATCATTAACAACGTTCTTTGGACGAGAAGAGATCATTGGTGGAATACAAGGCAATAAGCGGTACGAATATGGTAACTAAATGAAACGATCTCTAAATTTTCAATAACTATGGTACCCCAGTAGAATGGGAAAGACGTTCTGAATGGAAGCCAATGAAAGTTAAGCTGACAACGACCTAGTGCAAGGAGATCAATTGGTAAGATCCACTTGTAAATGCGAACTACAGGACTAGAAGGTCTATTCCGAAAACAGGATGTGTGATGGCGAGCATTACAAGTGGCAAATGGGAAGTTTTCCGGTTTTTTGTTATAAATTAATTAATGAAAATTTAGGTTAAAATGAACCGAAATGCGAAAATATTCATTAAAATACCTCCCACAAATGAAAAAGTACAGAACTTTAAAGTTGCGCTTGGAAAAAATAATTTCGCCCCGCCGGTGTGACGTCACTTGACCTATTCGTACGGTTGGTTACTGGTGCGCCGCATCGGTACCATCGTAACGGCGACATTCGCTTAGGTCAAATGACGTCACAGGCAGTACATACTTCTACTGTATTGCGCACTGAATACGTAAACTTAAGTAATATATTTCTCAGCCATTTACTAACTGATTTTAAAATTTGTTTACTAGTTTGTTGGTCTTGATCTATATTTTAANAGCAATCATCAACCTTAAATTAATCTTTCCCCACAGACACTACCTTACACAAACATTAAAAGCAAATCTTTGTAATTCCTTAGTGCTGAGTCACTTCAACTACTGTTCCCAAGTTTATGGCCCCGTTATCACACAAAATATTTCGGCCAAAATACAACGTATTCAGAACTGTTGCATTAGATTAATATTTGGAATAAAGAAGTTCCAGCACGTGTCACATAAATTAAAAGACTTATCTTGGCTCAATATGGCAAACAGAAGACTCTTAAATGCGGCATGCTTGTATCACAAAATAATGCTAGACAAATCCCCGCCATACTTGTATAATAAAATAACGTTCAGATCTGACGTTCATAATCTTAATATTCGATTTAGAGGGAGAATAACGCCACCGATACATCGTACAAGTTTGTTTAGACGATCCTTTACGTAGGTATGACTTTTATAAAATTTATTCCTCTATTTCGGAACCACTGAAATCACTACCACTGTGTACCTTCAAGAAAAGAATGCGCCAGAATCTGCTAGACAGTCAGTTTAAATAATTAAAACGTACAAACATTACCACGTCTGGGTTCACCCAGAATATGTAGGTACACTTTCCACTATAACCACCTGTTATATAACTAATTAATCTTTACATCGCTGCACCGACATCCTTCATCCAATTATCATCTGACACCATAATTTAAGTTAATTGGCAAAATGTTTACAAGTTCAGTTTTGCACGATGAACAATCTTTCACTTATTATTTCCAGGGAATTGGTGGTAGATCAGAACTTGCATTTATTTGCAACGACTGAACCAATATCCCCTGTGATTTTCACCATACAGCTTAGGTATATGCATTTGTCTCCTTATTACACTCTCAGTCTTTGTTTCTAAGTTGTTATGACGTGAAAATAAATGCATTATTATTATTATTATTATTAATTGCTTGCTATGCTTTTGTTATTAGAGGGATGTTGAAAGATCATCCACACTAACGATTAATTATTTATTTTTTATTTCCAAAACACGTGCATTGGAAATCTATGTGATATGATTTTTAATGTCTCGTATCTGTCTTTCTTTCATCATTCATCTAAATTACATTTCGAATAAAACTTTCAATGCGATTTGATTTCTTAGTTTTCAATATTTGACAATCAAAAGTTAACTGATGGACACTATCTTTCATGAACACCCGAAACTTCTTGTAGCGTGAGTTGAAAAGAAAAGCTTCCAAGCTGGTAAACTAAAATAATCCTTGTCTTATCCTTTCAACTGCAAGGTACGATGGAGAAATCAATGAAAAATTCCGAACGAAAGCTTTTAATTCCTTGTCAGATAAATGAAAGCAATAGGCGGAATTACAGATAAAGCAAAAGGATGTGTTGTTAACAGAGATATCGTCAGTTGTTGCATTTTCTTGCGCTTCCGTGACGTTATAGGAATTAATCCATGACTTCGACGTGATGAAGGGTCGCGTGCTCCCCAGACGAAAGGCAATTCATTACAATTTCCACACACTGGACTAAGAAAAAATCTCGCAATATTTTGATTATCCCTCCTGCAGATTAATCTGATGGGATTAACGCGTGTAAAAAGTAATTAAAAACGTGTCTATATCGAAATGAAAATCTTTTGTTATAATTTCGTCTTGATTTGAAGCTGTGATACGTAAAGGGTAGCATGCCGCTAAGAATAAAGGAGGGCGGTTATGGTTTGGTGTCAGCATCAAAGGCATAATCTTTATTAGATTCTCGCTTCTTTAAAGACGGAAGCGGATGAACGGCGAATGGATGTTTTGTTTCGTTTTTTATTTCTCGTTAAAATGTTGTGCACATTTACTATTCGAACAACGCTAATACAAAGATAACACACATACAAAGCAAGAAAGTTGCGTTTTGGGGGGTTATTTATTTACGCGTTGCTTTGAGATCCACATATCCTAGGGAGTATGGAGCACATCCATTATTTTTGTTGTATTCGATTCCTTTGGTCTCCATTATGTTACTTTGCTTTCTGTTTCTAAAATTTTAAACCCTAGTATTGATCTGATCCTGCCTTTTAACCTACTTTGAAATATGTTCTTTCATCTATAATAACTGTCCTGCGGATAGGTATTCGGATTTTGGATTTAAGCTGTGGGGGAGAAAGGGGGAGGGGAGGGGCTTCACGAACCTAGGTCTCATATTTGGTGGCCCATTGTTTTATGATTGAAGTGTCGAGATCTCCTACACTCAAGTGAAACTTGCCGATGTGGAGCTGCCCTAATAATTGCCATGTCTGAATTGTGCGACAGACGGGCACTCACCCTCTCCACTAACCAGCGGGCTGTACTGTGATTAATTGATACCACGAAGAGCCCCCATACTTAAAATTAAAATTTTTAACATATATTACAAATCAAATTTTTCCAAGCAGCTTTTGTAATATTAGCAAAATAATTGTTAATTCTACATCAAAATCAAGTACTAAGGTTGTGCAAAAGTAATTTAAGTGGCCACCTTTTTATACTGAACTTAAACGCTTCCTTCACCAAATAATACGAAGGGTTAGTATTCCCTGTCTAGCAATTCACAATGTTAAAAATAAGTGAATCCAGCTGGAGGATTCTCATTATCTAACAATAAATTCAATGGAAAACTTTACTATTTAAATTTCTCAAAGCGATTAATATAAATAAACGAACCTTTATCTTTACTAACTTAACTGATGAAAAGATATTTAAAATTCAACACCCATAAAGGAAACAGTTTATTACTATTTTAAACATAAACGACCTTATTTACACAGCAAACTATTAGTAGTGCCCGCAATTTTTTCCGCAACTGATACACACTCTTGGTTATTGTAGTTATTGTATAAATATTGTTGTGTAAACTTCCTAAGCCTGAAAGATACCCACACAACTTACCCTTACTAGCTCAATCCCACACAAACTCTTAAAAACACAAATCTCAGGGCCCGTAAAATGAGTCCGACCACCCCTTTTCTTCGTCCGGACAAGGGGTAGCAACCTCGCCCGGTCGGTGGCTAAAACCTCCCTTAAATTCCAATATGAAACTTTACCCCCAGATTTAATAAACTTGAAACAAAGTAAGAGACGCCGACAATAACCTCTCTTTGACTCTAATAAACAAAACCTGGATTGCAATGACTGGTTTAATTTCAGACAAAAAATTGCGTAAATTTCTGTTTTACAAATTGTTACAATTTTAAACAGATAAATGACACACACAAAAAAAAAACAAATTACTCAAACATTACAAAAAAAAACAAGACAAAACAAACCACTAACTACTACTTACTTTTAAAATTAGTCCGAATAACGTACTCCGATAAAAAGTGGTATCCGTACACAATCACGCAAACCAAACACTCAAACACCGACGTCTTCTCTCTTCGGGTACCCACAATTATTTTCAAAACTTCCGTGTTTCCGCAAAATAAAAAAAAAAAAAACAGGACAGCGACAAACTTCTTAAACTTTTCAAAAATTCTTCTTAAACGGCAGACAAAAATTCTAACTAAACCTGGATCCACTACGCAAGAAACTTCCACAAAATTCAAAAAATCACGTAACCGAAGAAGCGCCGGTTGGCTTTGTAACGACTAAAAAGCCCCGCTCTCTTCAAAAATTTTCTATTTAAGCCAAAAGCCCTTCTCCTTTCTTCAACATCCCGTCCGCCAATCACGCGAAGCGTCGATTTTTCAACTTCTTGCTAAACGGCACGTACGTCCGGCAATTCTGCGAAGACAACCTTATCTCTACTTCGCGCTATACCTCGTTAACGGCAAATAAAATTTAAAAAGAAATTTACATCGAAAAAAATTCTAGGATTAAAATAAAAACAGAACACTTCTAAGAAATTGAACCAAAACTATAACATGAAATTTACGCAATCCTGTGTCTCAAATTATTAATAACCCCCCCGGTTAATTACTTGAACTAAACAAAATTGTCACATCCAGACGCTCTATAATTTCTTTCAAGTTACAACTAAAACAAAATAACACAAAATATATAAAGCACCCTGTGATAAATCGCAGGTGGTCAACCTAACTGCGCTGGTAGCTTGAAGCGAATTCGAATAACCGATAATAGATCCACCATGTGATAAACTACAGGTGGTTGACTTCACTTCGCTCCTGACGGAAAACGGATTTCGCACAAAATGAAAATCAACCCACGGTTATTCACGGGTGATATTTCGCCTAGCTGACTGCTTCGCGCTAATCTTAATCCCTCTCGAAAATTAAAGCACTCTACGTAAATTTACAGGTGCTTAATCCAACTTCGCCAACGGTTCAAAGCGCATTGCTGACTTCTTAGAACAACCAACTTCTCACCACTTTTCTTTTTTGAGTGACACCCATTCCGGGATAAAAACTTTTTCCTCCAGTAAAAGTAATTTTTCTTTCCAATTAAAACACTAATTCAATTTTATTTAAAGGTCACACGATTTTAATTCTTTGTGGGTTAAAACATCCCCAGTTCGTATTTAACAAAATAGTTTCTAAGCCGTAAATTATCCTTTGTAAATGAAGGTCACTAAACACGTTAATTCGCGCTTTAAAAATTTCGAGTTTGTCTTTTAAATGTACTTAAGGCCGCTTGACATGGAGCAATACTACGCGCAAGAACTTGCAGAAAGAAATTGCAAGGTCAAATCCTTGCATGCAATAAGCATTGCATGGTATTTGACATGGTGCAATTCTATTTCAATTGCCACATGTCTGCCAACAGAAGAAACATATGGATTTGTCAACAAAAGTTGTTAACCTCAAATGAAAATTAAATTTTGATTGCTTGAAGAAACATGAAAATTACAAGAATAAATAAGATTAGTAAAAACAAGTAATGAGTGCGTCTCTCAGCATCACAGTTGCCGCCGCTGTATTTTACTAGGTTGGTGCCACAAACACAACTAGATTTACCCCTAGAATTGCACGATTCATGCAAGAAAAATAGCACCGGTCCTATAAAAATTGCATGCAAGTCTCTTGCAGCAATTGATCAGCTGGCTTTGAACTGCGCATGCCTTTCGCAATTTTTCTTGCAACTTGCATGCAATTGCAATTTTTATTGCTCCATGTCAAGCGGGCTTTAGATTTCGCTACTGTAGGTGGGCGCAAGTTTTTTCGCAATTAATACACAGTTTGATTATTGTAGTTCTCCCACTAATATATACAGCGTGCTGCGATAAATTACAGGTGATTGACTTCTCTTCGCTCGTGGAGAAACGCGGATATCGAACAAAATAAAAACCATTCCACGGTGATTCAAGAGTGATCAACTTAACCTCGATGACTCGCGCTAATCTTTCTAGTAGTTCGACGCGAATTCTTTCGCTACTCGACGCGAATTTTCTCGCTACTCAACGCGAATTTTTAATTCTTTGTGGGTTAAAAATTCCCCAGTTTCTATTTAACATAATAGTTTCTATCCTTTGCAAATGAAATTTTATGCGTTTCTTTTTTACATGCACTTAGAATTTCTTACTGTAGGTGTCCGCAATTTTTTCCGCACCTAATACACACTCTTGATTAGTGTAGTTTTCCCGCCAATATATAAAGCACCCTGCGATAAGTTACGGTGATTGACTTTACTTTGCTCGTGGCGCAACGCAAAAATAAAAACACCCCGCGGTAATTTACAGGTGCGTGGCCCAAGTTCGCTCACAGTTCAACGCACATTGCTGTTCACTTGAAACAATGGAGTTCTGTAAATGCCAGTCTGATTCGGCCGTTCGAAATATGTATTTTTTTATTTCAAATGATGACCTATTCGCCAACAAAACATCACAAGGTATCAGGGGTAGATCGGTGGGCTACGTAGTCGGAGGTCGGGTGTTCGAACCTGGGCTGAGGTAAAAATTTTTCACCTGTGACAGAGATGGGAATTTCGTTAGATCAGTTTCGAGCATTCTACCGCCTACTTCGAATTAGGTCTTCCTGCAGTTTTTCTAATTCGCAAAGGTAATTACCGGAGTAGTATAGAACAACTTAAGGCCTTCTGCAGGGGCACCTCTAAAAGCATTATGCCCAGAACAAGAGAGACACTTTCCTAACTAGTGGTAGGCCGAGACGGTAAAACTAAATTGACCAAAACACGTCTTAACGAATCCGCTACAAAATCCGATCCGAAACCAACGGAACACAGTCACTTTTTATTGATGGTGGAGTCAAAACTGGCTAATAGAATACTGATCTGCCACACAAAAATGCCCTTGGATCTTACTCGAGCACTTTGATAGTTTTTGAAAACTTATAGCACTAGTAACAACATTCTACAAATTTACAAAAATAAAACTTTTCTGTGCATTATTTTACCTTCTTCACACTTTATTATTTTTTAGCGCATTTTTCAAGAATTAAACAAAATGTGGTGGGAGGGGGGGGGCTTAAAAATTAATTTTATCTCTCATTGTATTCTAATTAAAGGTCTCAACAAAAGGAACCGTTTTCTACCAACTACTGCCCTCTTATCAAATTAAGGAGTGGAGGGAGAAGGGGGTGGAACTACTTTTATCCTTCATGGTACTCTAATGAAAGGTCTCAACGAAAGGAATCAATTTTTACCACCCATAGCCCTGCTCCTCGACCTCTTATCGTGATCGGGTATATTTCCTTATACCTCAAGAACGGATTGTCGAAAGAGGGTACTTACAAAGGGAGATTGTGACGTCTGCAAGAAATGTATCCATTGGTGATGTCAAAACAAAGGCTATTTCTGTTAAAAAAATTCGCTTTATCTGCACAAGAGATGTGCACGATTTATACTTCTTTATTTTAGATACGCACCACGAAACTCAGCGTACATGATTCTAATTGGTCCAGTGATATTCGATTATTTTGAGCGGTTACCATTTCAGGTGGTAAACTACGAAAAATAAGCGTTTCAATTTATTGATCGTATAAATGCTCCCGTGAAGGGTACGTTATAAAACGGAGTAAGTAATTTAAATTTTAAAAGCAGAGTTAGTGAATTCCTAAAACGATCAAGTGCATATCTTTCGTTGTGAATGCAGAAGAGAGAAGCGCCATCCTTTACATTTCAGTTTCCAGTCGAGAAACTTGCGTGTATACGTCGTGTACTTCGTATTGTGCCGCCTCCTTCTACATTTTATTTGCAGATGTCTGAAATGGCATAGCTTAAAATTGAGTTAACAGTTTGAAATTGAAGTATCGCACTTAGCTCATGCTCCTCTTCAGCATTTTAGGGTAATGAAATTGCTGTTTGTACTTGTCATCATTATGGCGCGTTTCTGTTTTGTCACTTTTTAATTATCCTGCAAATTGCTTTTCTATCAAACAATCCAGCTCAACACTGCTGTTTTTCGCGCCGCTTTATTGACGCAAACGAAAACTAATTAAAAAAAATTAATACTCATTGCAAATTTAAATGAGCTTGGAATGGGGTGTTGATTACTTTGTATGTTTAAAAAGGTAATTGAGTTTGCTCAGAATATTTGATTTTTGGAGCTTGAAATTAACGTTTTCTCAAAAGGATAATAATTCAGAATGTCTATTAAGTAAAGAAAATAAAAACCAAGTAAGGTAAAGACTGTGCAAAAAATGGGGAAATGGAAATTGTAATTGTAAGGAAACATCTGAAATAATCAAAATCAGAGATCGACACATACAGGACACCATCACACGGATAACAGTGATAACACTTCCACATGAATACATAAATAAGTACTTAATAAAACAATATAAATTGCATAACCACTAACAGTATAACAAAAAAAAAACATAATTCGGTAACGGTAAGCATAAAACAAAGCTTGGAGCACGCCATGCTTCAACAAACACCTGCGCAGGACTGCTGAAGTCGTCGGGATTGTTGTATAGGGCGTTGCGTATTTTTCCCACAGCGCCATTGTCTCTTATATAAGTATCATCTTTCTTCTGTCTTCTCTATCTTCCTCCCATTTGTTTCTTATTACTGTCTCTTTTCCTCTGCCCTTTTTCTTCGACCTGCTGTTTTCTGAATTTTACTTTCCGTTTGTTTTCCGCTTTTCTTTTCACTTCCGCGTTTGTTTCGACATTATTTTGTCGAAGTTTAGATGCCCTTGATTAATTAAGCTCATATAATCTACGATACCGGAAGTTTCAAAGAAAACCCAATATTGATCCAAAGCCGACCTGTACCATAATAAAAACCGTTTCATTTATCAGAATTAATTCTTAATTCGCTTAGATTTCCAACGTGGGATTACACCTTTTATGCTGTCATTAAAATATAATAAAAAGGGATGCTTTCTGCGCGATAGAAAGAAAGTTGTCGGCTATATAACAACACTTAATCCATTTTTCATTAGACATTTAATCAGACATTTTAAACGTAGTTACGATGCCTGTATTTAATTCACGAAATTTCCTTCAATTAAAAGTTTCTATTGTTTTTTTGTTTTCAGAGGGACGGACGCTGGAGCTTCATTCGCCGGACGCAGTGCACAGTTGTGTATTGAGAGCCACAGATCCCGCAGAAGCCGCCGCATGGTTCAATACTTTACATTCGGCTTTAGCCGCACTGACCACAGCGGCCCTGCACGAAGCCGCCCGTGCTATTCCAGATTTGAGGCACATAGGATGGTTGCTGAGGCGTCCAAAATTTGAGGTGAGTTATCTGTTCAAATCCACAACCGCTCAATATTTTCATTTTAGAACAACTTGTCGAGCTCCGACAGTTCGGAAGAGTTGGACAGGTGGAATTCCGTCTTCGCCGCTGTCACCGATAGCGAATTTAGGCTGTACGAGAGCGCTCCCTGGTCCGGTGAGGCGTGGCGGACGCCCGCCGAAGCTTATGCGCTTATCGCGACGAGGCTGGTCGGTTCCGGGAGGAGAGCCGAGCTCCCCGAGTTTAGCATAAGATGCGCGACGGCGGAAGGCGTCATCACGCATCGACTAAGGGCAGAAACACATCGAGATCTTGCGGCGTGGGCGAAATCTTTAGTTAATGGTGGTCATGCAAGTGCGGTCACGCAAAGGGAGCTAGTGTGTCGTAAGTACCGGCATCTTTTTGTTGATAACCTCTTTAAGGAAACTCGTAGGATGCGCTTGGAAAGGTAGACCTGCTCAACTCGTTATACATTATGAAAATGGGTTTACATTATTAGAGGCTGGAACAGGATGTAGGACACTTTGGCGGTATGGTTTCGATAGACTAAAGAATTCATCGGACGACGGTCATCGTGCGTTATATTTAGATTTCGGGGATGAAAATAATATAGTAAGTATGATAATAGTTCGTTAATTTGGAGGGGTAGGTATGAGGAATGAAAGTTCAGTCTCCAAAGATCCCGATCGGGACGGGCTTGAAAAGTTTTCTACTATGCGATCAAAAATGAGTTGCTATGAGTTGCTAGTCACCTTTGGAATTTTTGTTCACACAAAAGCGACTCGACAGCAACTCATTTTTGATCGCCCGTTATTACCTACCCTAAAATGCTATTCAAAACTTAAAGGTAGCGCATATGTCGCTGGTAAACGTATAGTAAGATGTGGCCTACTATAGATATGGTCATTCGCGACCGATGAAAGTGCATTTTCCCCGCACAAAGTCAGTAATAACTCGGAAAGGTATCCACACATTCTTTTGTCGTTGTGGTCTCGGGGCTCTGGTACACCGTATAAGAAAGAAACCGCAACGAAAAAGCTTAAACTGGCGGGCTAGTAATGGTACACACGGGCATACAGGCGGACACAGTGCAGGCAATAGCGTTCGCTAAAAAGACTAGAATGCTCTGGAAAGCGCATATAAAACTGTGGAAAGTACCTACAATGCTTCATAAAAGAAAGAAAGCTCGGAAACAAAATGTAATATTCCCTTGAAAAACCCTGGTAGAACAAGTGATTATCCGTTATGAAGCACCAAAAAGTGCAAGCGCACACTAGGTACTACTTGAGGTTGCTATTGAAGGAAGCTTACGCCCTGCGATACGTGAGCACAGAAAGCTCTAGAACCGAAAAGTAAAACCTCTGAAGGGAGTGTGCAAATCCCAGGGAAAGAGAGCTCTAGCAACTCTGCTACAAAAGGCCAGAATTCTCCAGAAGTAAAAAAAAAACGCTTTGGGAGGGAGCTTTGTGAAGACTGAAAGACTTCCGAGAGAGGAATATATGAATATAAATAACATTTATTTATTAAGAAAACGGTTTCCGTATCTTCTGTTACCTTTGTCGACCAGAAATGCTTTCTACAGGTGGTCGTTTACTAAAGATACCAAATCTTTCCTTTGAAAAGTGGCCGCTAAGTGTTTTTCGGTTAAAATATAACTCTTGCGCAAACTGCCAAAGGTTCGAAACCTGCGGAACTGTTTTATAAGTTCGTAGCAATAGGAGAACTACGAAAGCAATCTATACTCTTTGTACAGAGCAAAGTGAGAACATAATGGTCTGGATTCGGATAGAGTGTAGAAATCTTTTCAACTGCGCCTTCAATGTTCTTGAAAAGGGGTTTGCTAACCATACACGATAAAAAATGCTTACAAACCTAAAGTGCAATGGAAAGCTTTCGTTACTCTAAAAAGCACGTGATTCCGAAGAAAAGCTACCAGGGCCTAGAGAGCACTGAAAATGGTCATCAAGTTTTGGAGAAGGTGATATACTTCCGCCTGTGAAAGTTTCGTAGATTTAGTTTCCGCTTGTTTTACGTTTGTTTTTTTATTCTTTTCCCGTTTGCATTTTGTTTTCTGGTTTTTTTGGTTTATTTTTATAAGTCTCCTTACAAGCACACAACCCGAAAGGTGAATGTTAATTATTTATAGTCTTTCTACAACCTCATGATGATATCTGGAAACGACCTAGAATGCGGTGAGGAGGTACACCAGCTCTAAGAGAGCAGTATAATGTCCTGAAAGTCACCGTAAAGCTTCTAGAGGAGGCTAGTGAAACTATGTAAAAGTCCTAAAATGCTCTGAGAAAGATCGGGACAACTCTGGAATCGGCTTAAAATAGTTTGGAAATGATCTAAAGAGACCTAGGCATGTTCCAGAGCATTTGGTTTTAGGCGGGGTCTAGGCTCTAGGGGGCTGTAGGTGGGTCAAGATCACCTTTGAAAATGGCGTGTCTATGCCTTCTCGGTTTCCATGAACGTCATAGACACACATTTTCAAAGATTTCTAGCAGTTGGGCGTCGGGCTTTAGAAGGCTCTTGGAAGCCTGCGAAACCACTCAAAAGCACCGGAACGCATTTTGTTGGGTTTTTTACTACTATAGGTGATCCTACAATGCAAGTGGCATAGAATTCTAAAAATTGACTAAGTAACTCTAGGAGGAGAATAGAGTCCTTTCTGAAACGAGTGCCTCAAAGAGTTTGTGGACACTTAGAACGTCCTGGAGAATTTTCGATTGTTAAAGAAAACCCTATAATAGTGCTCTCCAAAACTCGGAATACCCTTTCAACAGTTCTATGATCCTTTTCACCGCTGGTCCCGGTATTTCCAGAACACCGTGGTTCTTTTCAAAGTGTAGCAGTTCATTCCAGATTGTTAGGCTTTTTCTAGGGTCTTCTGGCGGGTTTTAGGGCGTCGATGGTTTGTTCTAAAATTGGATACATCCTCGTAACGCTGAAAGGCTAGAAAGCTATCGAGAGTACCTGGAAACTGCATAAAGGCCATACGCAGCTTTAAAAAGACACTAGATGACGTGTAGTAGGTTTAGAACGTTCGGTAGCGCAATCTTTCGGGTCGTGTACTTGTGGAGATATTTTAAAAACAGAAAGCAAATACAAGAAAACAAACGTAAAGCAAAACAAAGGAAAAATAAAACAAAGGAAGAAAGGCGAAAACAAAAGAAGAAAAGAGAGAAGAGAAAACTGAAAATCAATATACAGTAACCCACGAACCTGCAACAGCCTGAAGTATATCGCCTTTTCCAAAGCCTTTTGGTCCTTTTTTGAGGTTTCTAGCGCTGGAAAGGGTACCTATAACGCCGTAAAAACGCCATGCACAGCTTTAAAAAGACCAGGATAATGTGTAGACGGTTCGGAACGCTCTGGAGCGCAACCTTTTGAGTTGTGTAGGCAGATTTAGAAAACAGACAGCAGCTCCTCGTTACAATAGAACACCTTGGAAACGGTGCCAGCTTCGACTCAAAAAATGATTTACTTTGCGCGGCAATTACACGGTGGTTAGCATATGAACAGCACTTTTTTTGTTGCAGGAACTGGACCTCGAAGGTAACCCAAAACCAATTGTCTTCATATTACACAATTTTTTATCGGCGAAAATTCATCGATTGGGATTATACGCATAGTAAACGAAACCGCGCATTCGACAGTTTACCTACATACGTACATATTTAGTTTCTTTACCAAACGAAACTATTCTGTCAATTAACTTTTCTTATATCATTTTTTATATTTATAATACTAATAATATGTGAATAATTTCGTAATTTTCTACTATGTAGCTTTTTACTTCAGAAATATTGTCTATATTTTAAATAGTAGTACGAACAAGACGGTCTACACGAAAATTTGTGCCTTTTAATGGAAATCTTCCATTGTGTATATGAAAAAGAAAACTAAACATTCCATACGCTCTCGTAATTTATCTACTGTTTGGCAAATCGAGTCAGTCGAATCGACTGCGTTATATTTTATGTATTATTATTTGGGATCTGATTATATTTTTCTAGAAGAACATGTTGGCGTTGGCTTGTATGTCTCGAATCATTTTTCAGTTCACCATTTCTTATTTTTGCGAGAAACTGGTCAGACTACCGATCTCTTTTAAACGTAATGAAGAAGTTGGAACATGCAAGAACAAACAAGAAAAATTGATCAGATTCTCAAAATTGCCTATATTTTACTTTGACAGTATTGTGTCTAACGTACGTAATCAAAATTAATCTACAGGTAGTCCATTCTTTATTACATTTTAGCTGTCCAATAAATAAAGATGTATATAATAGGTTATCTAGCTGTAGCTTTTCATTGTTGTAGTACAAAAATTGTAATGTATATTATCAAAGGTTAGTGATATTAAAGGAACTGTACAAATGAACAACACCCTACCTATATAGCACAACCAGTCAACCACATACTATGGGCATACTTAAAACCCTCGGCCATGGACAATTGAACGTCCTGTGAACGTCCAGCTAAAATACAGTAAATGTTCTATGGAGGTTTGTGTTTGAATCTGCCTGGGCGAATAATCCTGGAAAAGATCTTCCGGAATCGAATATGGCCGGGTATGTGGTGGGTTTGCGTTAAAGCAAAGCTAGTCACTTCACTGTCACAGTTTACCTGTCCAGTGGTACAAAGTGCAACAATCCTAAACCGTAGGCAATTTGACAAAGCCGGTTAGGCATACTTGCCGGGTATGCCTAGTGAAGAAGGTCCTCACTGCTAGCCGGTACGTCCACTGGTGGAATAAGATCAGATTAAAAAAGGTAGTGCGCATTGTGGGTTGTCACTACCAGCGCTCATCAGCTTATAGCATAAAGTCCACATTAAAGCGCTATAAACTAGCCGTGATGAAAGCACAGTTTAGCGCATGGCAACAAATTCCATGATGTCGTCGTACAGGCTGAAATAGACTATAATGTGATTGTAAAATTTAAAAAAAAAAGGGAAAAAGCAAGTGAATACATTTCCTCGAAGGCTTTCTTCCTCGTGATCAATGAAGACCCTAGAGCTACTCTCGTATAATGAGAGGGAAACTGTTGTTTGTATTTCGAATTTGAAATGTTTTAACGTTTCAATTAAATTTCACTCTCTCCATCCATTGGATTTGTCGTTGAAAATTGCTAAAATTTACCTAAAAGTCAAAGAAACACCTTAAAATGGTGAACAATTTAAGACCACGATTACTAAAATCGGTGCCATAAATGGCGCGCAATTGCAATTTTAATGTTTTCCCGTCACTTAATTTTCTTAATTGCTCTTATAACCTCCAGTTAATTTGCGAATTGTATTCTAAATACGGTACTTCTAATTTACTTAAAGCAAAAAATCTGTACGCAGCATTTACGTCAAGAAGATTAAAGCAGCTAAAATCGCTACAAATAGAACTTTTATTAACAATGCAAATCAACTAATTAATGCAATATTGTTAATAATAAATTCGAATAGAAATTTGAAGGTCTAGTCACATTGTACCACCTGCCAACCAGTTTCATATTTTACCAATATTCCTTTCTGCAAATGACTTAGGCAGTTGCAGGCCTATCTCAAAACTGCCAGTAAAATTATTGAAGAAATTGGTTTTATCGTGCATAGTACTTTTATTTTTATTTTATTTTTATTTATTTATTTAACCAGAAACCATACAGAATAAAAATTCCAATTACATGGCACTGGGGCTCTGAACTAATATTAGGACTTAAGATCTAATTTTATTTATTATTGAATTTAGGGGATCGTGAAAAAAGTCGATATCATTAACTGAGGATAACTTATTTAAAGCGATCAAGATCTTAATAAGTGGGGAAGTTGTGTTGTTAACTACAAAAATAGTATTATTTTGCCTTAGCTTAACAAATGGTACCTTAAGCTTAATTTTTTGAAGTAATTCGGAAGAGTATAACAAGTTGTGTAAAATTTTGAAGACAAAAATTGTGGAGGCAATGTACCGTCGGGTTTCTAACCTCGTTATATCTAAGCCGAAAGTACTATTTAAGTAATTAAGCTGGGTACCGTAAGAGATCAAATGTGGATAATTTTGGGTTGACCTAAAAAACATTACTCGGACGAACTTTTTCTGCACTTTTTCGATCATGTCTGAGTATTTGAGAGTTTGAGGAGACCAGATACATGCAGCATACTCAAGCTTGGATCTAATAAATGCATTATATAAGGTTAGCATTGTCTGTATATTCGTGAAATTGAGTGTATTTCTGATAACGAAACCAAGAAGTTTGTAACACTCATTTGTTAGGTATTCAATGTGTAAGTTGAAGTTAAGGTTGGTATTAAAAAACACGCCCAGGTCCTTAACGGAGGTGACTCGTAGTAAGACCTTTCCATTCATCTTATAGTCAAAAAGTAAGGGATTTTTCGATCTAGTAAAAGTAAGGACTTTACACTTATTGATATTTAGTTTTAGTTTATTTTTGATACACCACTTAATTACTGAGTTAATGTTCTCTTGAATATTTAAACAGTCACTTGGGGGTTTTTTTTTTTGAGTTGGATCCATCGTTCCTCGAAATGGGGGTTGAAATATATTGTATTATCAAAACTCTCTAAACCTTCCCCATATAGTTTTATTCGTTGAAGTTTTTTAAAAGTAAAAGCGACTATAGTTTCGGCGTACTGCCATCATCAGGCGACTAGAAGTGTATCACAATATAGCAAATTTGAAAACATTAAGAGCTAGTACTTACTGTGAAAGTTAACAGGAAAACGGTAAATTACAAACGTTGAAGACGAATAAGACGAACATGTTTTTTAATTATTAACTGGCCGAAGCCAAGTGAAAAAACCTGAAGGGTGGTTAAAACGGAAAGGTTGTCCTAAGTTTCAAAACGAATTATTATCAAGCCTTGTTAAGACAACCAACCGGAGGGTTGAATTATTACATTAAAAGTTGAAAGTTGGATTTAACCTAAAAATGGACAAAGTTTTAGATTTAAAAAATAAATTATCTAAAGGGTACTTACACATTTCAAAAGAACGGGGGGGAGGGGGAAATAAACTTATAAAAGTATTGAAACTATTGAGATGACTACATATTTAAATTATTTAAGTTAAGTTTAAATTCGACATCATGCAGACGGCAACTTAACTTAAATAATTTAAATATGTAGTCATCTCAATAGTTTCAATACTTTTATAAGTTTATTTCCCCCTCCCCCCCGTTCTTTTGAAATGTGTAAGTACCCTTTAGATAATTTATTTTTTAAATCTAAAACTTTGTCCATTTTTAGGTTAAATCCAACTTTCAACTTTTAATGTAATAATTCAACCCTCCGGTTGGTTGTCTTAACAAGGCTTGATAATAATTCGTTTTGAAACTTAGGACAACCTTTCCGTTTTAACCACCCTTCAGGTTTTTTCACTTGGCTTCGGCCAGTTAATAATTAAAAAACAACATGTTCGTCTTATTCGTCTTCAACGTTTGTAATTTACCGTTTTCCTGTTAACTTTCACAGTAAGTACTAGCTCTTAATGTTTTCAAATTTGCTATATTGTGATACACTTCTAGTCGCCTGATGATGGCAGTACGCCGAAACTATAGTCGCTTTTACTTTTAAAAAACTTCAACGAATAAAACTATATGGGGAAGGTTTAGAGAGTTTTGATAATACAATATAGTCACTTGGGGATTGGACTTTATTAAAAAGTTTTAGGTCGTCCGCAAATAGTAGTGCTTTCGAGTTTTTTATCACTCGCGGTAAATCATTTATGTATAAGAGAAACAGAAAAGGACCAAGAAGTGTTCCCTGGGGAACGCCTGATGAGGGATAAAATTCGGCTGAATTCACACCATTGAATTTCACTCTTGTTTTACGGAGAGATAAATATGATTTCAAGAATTTGACGGTCGGATTACTTACGCAATTTAAAACAAGTTTACGGAGCAAGACTTGATGGGATACTGTGTCAAATGCCTTCGCAAAATCTGTATAAACACAGTCCACCTGGGCTCTCTCATCCAAGGCTCCTGCTGAGAAATGCGTAAACTGCATTAAATTGGTAATCGTTGATTTGTTCCGCGTGAAACCGTGCTGTTGATCTGCAATTATACTGCTGAGATGGGAATAAAGTTTAGTATAGATCACTCTTTCGAAAATTTTCGCTATTGCTGGTATAATTGCAATTGGGCGATAATTCTCAACTAATTTTCGGCTTCCACTTTTGTGAATTGGTGTTATTCTGGTGCATTTCCAAGCTTCAGGGAATGTACATGTTTGCAAAGCTAAATTAAATAGATGTTGTAAGGGGGTTACCAATAAAGATGCACATCCTTTCACGATGTAGGGTGGGATTCCATCTTCGCCTATAGCCGACCTCGGTTTCAATTTTTTAATTGCTTCCAGTATCTCGGATTCATGTAACTGAGTCAAGTGCAATTTGGATAGCACCAGGTCCGATTCCACGTCATCTTCCGGGTCATCGTTCCTCTCCATAGTGTAGACTGACTCGAAGAAGGATGCAAAGGCGTCCGCAATGCTTCTGGCGTCCGTTAACGAGGTGTCTTTGTACTCAAAAACTCCAGGTAGTTGACTACTCTTCCTCAACGACTTGATGTAGTTCCAGAATTTATTGGAATTCTTCCGCAGATCCATTTCAATTTGATTAATGTACCTCTTATGAGCAATGTGGATCATCCTTTTGAGTTCTTTTCTGGCTTCAATGAAGTCTTCCGATTGGCCCTGTAACCGAAACTTATTTTTCTGTTTGATTTTCTTAATAATGTCTATATTAAACCAGCTAGGATACTTATTGGCACTCCTAATTGTAACATTGGGGACACATTCATCGAAAATGTTCATTACCGTTTGATTAAAGCTAGTTACTGCATCATCTATCGATTTGAAATTCTTCAGGATAAGAGACTCCTTCCAATTAATATCGCGAAAAAGGACGTACATTTTAAGAAAATCTGCTTTTTTGAAATTGAAGTTGGTTAATTTGGTAATTCGCTTAGCTGGTCTATGGACTTTGTAGACTATTTCTAGTGCTGGATGAAGTGGATTAATTTTATCCAGTGAGTCGACAGCAGATTTAATTTCCGCGTTTAAGTTCAAGGGTTCTATTATTGCAGTTTTTAACCGTATTAATGAGTTTTAAGTTGTACATCGAAGCTATATTTTTAATTACTTTGCATTTAGCACTCGCGTTCTCGAAATTATACGTGGCGTCAACAATTTGTGGTAGGTTAAAATCGCCTGCTATTAAAACTTCCGATGAATGCAACATGTTTTCAATTGTTTCTAAACTTTTGGTAAAACTCACGTACTTATCAATACCAGATTTCGGTTGAAAGTAGACAACACCAAGAATGTATGAAGTATTATTAATTTTAAGTTTGACCCATATTTCATTTAGATCACTTTGAAATTCCAATTTTTCAGCATTCAAATCGGTCTTGACTGCGATTAAAACTCCGCCTCCAACTTTATTAAAAGTCTCAACGAAATAAACTGTTTAATACCAACTACTGCCATTTTCTCTTTCCCTTATCAAAATTGAGGAGGGGGGAAAACACTGGCTTTAGTACTTTAATGAAAGGTCTCAACGCCTGAGGGGTGGCATCCTACCAAGCGCGTCCCCAGGTGGCGGATAAGGAAACCGCCTCGGAGCACCGGGCGCCAATCCGCGTCTGGACATTTATTTCTCCTATACTCGTGGAACTCATATGGACTAAGACAAAATCAAAAAAACACAACAAAATGTTCCCGGAGCACCTGGTACGGGAGAGCCTAAAAGACTAAAAAACGCAAAAGTGATACCGGTCTTAGCAGCACCCTCAAGAGAATTAGCTCGAAAAAGGCAAAAACTGGGACCGTAAAGGATACCAGAACCTTCAGCGAAGCAGCTATAGCCTTCAGAATGACTTCTGTCCATGAAGACCTGGAGGGAACGCTGTCGAACGTGAACAGCGCGAATCAAAACCTGGATCCTTGACAGAGTCGACGCTTTATCCATTGGGGCGGTTTCGCCCAAATTCCCGGAGTGTCGCCACCGAGGGGGAGCACTGTTGATCACGTGCGCAGACCAGGTATCGGTGGACTGGTTGAGGTCGGAGGTCCGTAGGGCTAAACTTCGACCAAAATCCAAGATGCTAGAGTTACAACCAGCAATTGGCGTGTAATAGGCAAGAAGGAGGACTCCGAGGGACACACTTTGATTGTCACTTCCTGGGACAAGATGGGGGCCACTTGCAACCATCGGTCCTAGATAAGCACGGTTTTATTATTTCCCGAATGGTAAACTAGTACAAATTAATCTACATCACAGTAAGGCGGCATCTGCCACCCTGGTACAAGAACCTTGAAACCACAAAGAGATAATACAAGGGTGAAAGGAGCGCGGCTCATTACTGAATCAACCGAAATCAGGCCCAGGTCGTGCATCTTAGCTAGGAATGGCGTTAAGTTACTACCACTATGGAAATTCTGTTGCAGAGACCAAATTTCAGAAGGTTCAAAGATCCTGTAAGGAAGTGGTTCTAGGGGCGTTTTTGTAGAGGGGGCGTTTGGTACAGTACCAGTCTAGAATAGATTAAAACTGCTACGGAAAGCAAGGGAGTACATTCTACCATGTGCAGCTGGATACATGCTCGCGCCTTGCAAGATGTGGTTAATTTCTCCCCTAGGAAAATAAACAAAATTCCATCACGCAGGAGTTGTGCGCGTATACAAGATCTTTCCGACGACACTAATTTGAAATCAATGGGACCGAATCTGGTTACTATAACAACTCATCGTCTTTCCATAAGCGTTCTTCTACCGGCTTGCATTTGCTGCCAGCCTACCAGCCGACCGGCCGGCAAAAGTGAGATTAAAAGATTCTTAAGATTGAAAGATTTTTACAAATAAATTTTACAAATGCGCTAAAAATCGATAGTAGAACTATTGGGCAATTTTGTCTAATTTAGAGTATTTTTTTTGTCTAAAGAGCTTTCTTGAAGCAATTTCCAATGTCACCATAAAAGTATGTTTACTCCATGTGATGTGAATGACAGCATATTTTAGACCGTAGTTTATCGAAAAGTAATGAAAACCTTCATTAATAAAAGGGGGGTACTAGTTTGTACATTTTTAATTTGTTGTTAATCGGTCGGTATGTCTATATCATAACTTGCTCATTGCTTTTCTGTTGGCTTAAAAATGCAAATTACATACTGGAAACAATTAATTGCTAGAATTTCCAAATTTCTAATTGCATATGAAATAATTTATAAACTCATTAATCTTAACATTACGTAAGTGTCAAAGCAAGGCCTTTATTCACATTAACATTTTGCATTTTGTCTTTGTTCTTAAAATTTTACGATAAATTTTCCGAACCTGGTTAAAATGTCATCGAGTAAATTATGCATAATTGTACAATCCACTGACTGTCTACTTTCATTTGCACCTATTGTCATTTCATGGTAATACCAATCTCCCGCAATGACCTCAAAAGCTTACCGCGAATCTGTATAAATGAAGATGTTTTCCATTTGTACTACCCATAACGGGAGGTTTTTATAGCGTATCTTTCTTAATTCGTTCTCTATTACTCGGTTAACAATCAATTTATTCATCAGTATACCATATTAATTTGTATAAGTACAAAAACACCATACGAACCACAAAATACTAAGGAGCTGTAGAAACTAAAAACGAAACAAAAGCTACAGGGACAGCGAGTGCATTCGTTACATAAAATGCAAAGGCCACAAAAGCAGCAGGCGCTGTAGAAGTCATAATATAGAAACCATTTTCGTACTCAACGAAAAAAAATTTGCTGTGCCCAACACAGATACCATCGGCATGCTACGCATGCGCGATTAAGTGCAAAAGCTTGTCAGCTCTTCCTTTATGTCCAAAATGTGCACCAAATTTGGTCCCAATCGATCAGCCGTTTAGTCGGAAATAAGAGTACCGACAGACCGATCGACAGATCATGAAGAATTTTGATTCGGATTCCTGGTGCTTCAAAACGTGTATTTCCGTCACAAAAAGTGGGGGGTTGTTTAATGCAATATGTGTGGGTGGTAAAAAGAAGAATGCAGTATCACTGAAGAAATGAAATGCTACGTGACCTCAGGGGTTGGGGGCGGTTATTATTTTTTGCATTCATTAGCATATATGCACCGCGGGCCTGATTATGAATATGTTTGAATAAGTAAATTAGTAACTGGAAAAGCTTTGCATTATCTCATGATCATTAACGGTCCTAATCTGTAAATATTTATAATTGTCAATTAAGTAAAAGTAATACTGGCACAAAAACTATAAATTGGAGGTAGTCGATGTTAGTACAACACATGTGCTCATAGATCTTCTGCAGGTAAGGTAAACTATTTCTTACTTTCTATTTCTATCTCTTATTAATAGTAGGTATAATGATTAATGACTATATTAAAAATGTCATAATTATTAGAAATATGTCTTTGTTAACCATTCGGTGTTGCTCGGATCAATCGGGATGAAGTACCTACCATATTTTGTATTACTTATTGCGATTTTGACATTAACATTCAATAGTTGCCTACTAAAGGGTGTCCCATTAAGAGCGCCGTACTTAATCTCACATAAATGTGGCTGTATTTATTTCACCGTACAACTCGTACTAATAAAATGGCGGTAAATTTAAATCCGGTGCTCTTGTTCGGACACCCGTTACTGAAAAGCATTTTTACAGACTTTCCAGAGTATCCCAAGTGGTCAGTTGGAAATTGCAATTTAAAAAGAGGACGGGGGCACCGCGAGTTCTGGTCATTGAAATTGTTGTGCCCCGAAGTGATACTCGTGATATTGTTTTGCGTTTTTGATCTATTACCATTACTTTTGAAATGAACGCGCTACCGGGTCACGGGTGATCTAAAATCGTTGATGATAAAAACCACGATCGCCAATATCCAAAGCAAAAACAAACAAAAACATTAAGCGCGTAATTCAAACTGTCCTCAGCTATTCTGGATCACATGGTATAGTTTTATTGATGTATCCGTTAGATAACATCCCAAATTAGAAGCCAGGACGTTTTGAAGACCCCATTGACTCCTAAGCGACAAAACCCTATGACCAAATTTATCTACGATTCCCCAACTCAACTAAGCGCGGAGATTCATCTAAAAAACCTATTTTCGTATATTTAACCACCTCAACTGCGCAGATTGATTAGGTAAACATTGAAAAACGCTAATTAGTACAGATGTCTATTGTTAGAGAACAATGAACTTCATGGACAAGGTGTTTTTTCTTGTATTATCGGGAGACGCGCAAATAATAATGATCATAAAATTAAAATAATGACGGTAAAATTTAATATACAACGAATGCTCATCTAAACCTTACATGCCGACCTTTACGTTTGTAAAGGATGTCTGGAATTAATGACACTTTATTATATAATTAACTAGCACACCCGGCGAACTTCGTACGATGTTTGGAAAATTACGCTTCCTTAGATGGTACATACGCTTGGTGTTTATGGCTGCGCCGCCTCACCTCGCACCCGGTGAACTGCATATCGCCTATCGTACACTCGCCGAAACATTCGCAACATGCGTCCAACCATTTCCCACAGTTTCATCGCAATTGGATAAACGGTTTAAACACGCATGTAAGCGAACCAATCTCCAAATATGTGATATTTTTTATGGGACCTCGTAGTTTTGTATTTGGTGTCATTTAGTTTAGGTATGCGTGGTGTGTTTGTGATCAGTTTAGATAGTGGGTTAGAAAAGGGAGCGTCAGGAGCCGCCGCCCGGTCAAGTCAGTTTCCTTACCCAATTGTGGTGAAAGAAAAGCCGTTTCTCATCACCAATACAGAAAATTAGTCGATGCCACGTGCGGCTTTAGCGGCACATTGTCGAGGGTGGTTTGTTTTTCATAGTTGCTACGTGTACGCGCATGATTCATTGCGGAAAATCACACGTTGCCACCTGTACAGGCAAACAATTGTCGAACTTTGGAAGAAACGTGCACTGCCTAATTACATGTTTGTCTATGATTCTTTGAAGTGGTAATTGGATCTCAGTCATTGTCATTAGTATTTAGAAATTTATGTAAATGTTATTATTATTGTATAAATCCTACCTTAATATAATGAGCCCTTTTGAGATAGATTAGAATATACAAAGTTAATTAAGGCTCTGTAACACATCTGTGTGACAGAGCCTTAACAGTTACAAAGACACTCATATCTATCTTTATGAGGAATGCCTTCTGTTTAATTTTAGTAGCTAGGACCATAACATGTTTAGATTAATGTCATAAGTTATTTGCGGGTATAGGTCATGCTCATGAAGCAATTGTCACAATTTGCAACGCACGTTATAAGCAAATTCTTTTTGCGAAACTATATACACAAGTGTATGTAATATTCTGACTAAGCAAGTTACATTTATGACCATAAACAATGGGGGCATCCCGGCTTCATTTTTTATTTCTGATCTACAAAGTACATTAAAAATAAAAAGACCCGTGTGTCCTCAATTTGCGAGTAAAGTAAACCCAAAATAAATTATTGGAAAGCTGTGTTTTTAGTCTGAATTTGAAAGCCTTCAGTCTAAATACGTCACAAGCCTACAACCAATCACGTAGAAGTGAGCCGGCAACCTTGTACGAGGGTGTGACGTTTGTCGGATTTGACGTTTCAAGAGGCATGTTTAACCACAGCCGTCTATAATTATAATAATATTTATAATATAATATATATTTATATATATAAAATAAAAAAATATAGATGGTTGTGATTTAACTGCATACCTACCTATAACGCGAAAGTGAACAAGTGACAAGTGCCTGTTAGACAGATTACGCAAGTTAGAAATGACATACTCCTGCAATATTGCCAATTCGTTATGTCATCTGAATGATTCTAGGAGCTGATTGGTGGGGCTTCTACGTCACATGTTCATTATTTCATTACATAGGTACAGACATGCAGACCTTTACACAAAAACATTGTGGTGCATATACAACCCCTCTGCAGAGTTGTACTACTAATTCACGTAGGTTGTTAAGTCGTAGATGGGACGTGTAAAATGTAAAGGATGTCTCGAATTAATGACACTTTATAGCGATTGCTCAGATTGTCAGAACTCATATGCAGATAAAGCGCATTTTTTAAACCGAAATAGCTTAGTAAATAATTGGGTTATAAAGGTAGTAGCATACTGTATTTATTGATTTTTACCTTCTTGGTAGAAGATTAATGGGTAGGGAGCTGTTTACACATAAACATTTAAAGGTTGCCTGATACTGATACACATTTTAAAGCTACCTTTACCTTTTTCCGACATTTTGTTTTCAGACATTCGCTTTGATTTCACTAATACATTGTATCGTCCAGACGATTCATTTTTCATTTGTGAGTATACAGGTATGAACGCTTTACTTTTAGAAACAGCATCTCGGGGAATAATTCACGCCACCCTCACTCAGCATACTGCACACAATTCCAGGGCTCTAGGGCAGTTTCCCTAAAATAGTTGAAAACCGCAAAAGTGGGTTCGAACTGGCGGACAGACGGACGGACAAAACGCAACCAATAGCATATTTTTTATTTCTTAAAAAATGCGCTAAACAATTTTGGACTAGACCATACCGATACTAATCGTTACTTCATATTAATTTGTGCGGTTATAGTTAACCAAGCTAGATCTGACTTCTTAAAAAAACGAGTTAAGTCAGTTAAGTAAGAAAAACAATTATTTTAATGTATCATAGAACAAACCGTAGCAGCGTTTAGAAAAAGTGAGTAGGTAGGTATTACAAATTGGTGTTACTAATAAAATTGTGACATTAAATTAATCAATATTAAATGTGATGACTGATGAGTATGATGAATAGCATAGAAAGTTCCATTATTTTAATGCGTAATATTCACTCAGTGTGTAAATTTCATGTACACTCCCTGCATGAGTCCCTTCAGTTCATATATCGTAGATGTAGATATCATACTGTTTGTTTTGATAGTGTTAAAGTTAAAAGCATGAGTGTTATCTCAAAACTCCACAATATCTGTGGTTCGTCTGATTTCATAAATTGCTCTGGCAAATTTGGGACCGAGGTCACTTATGTGGGTCGACCACAAAAATAGTGTCATCTAAGAAAATTCCTAGAAACCTTGTAGTGGTTACAACTTTAATAACAAAATTGTTATTAAATTAAATCAAAATCAGAAGCTTTTTTTATAAAAATTTAGAACCAGTTTATGCTGTAGGTACCTACGTTGAACACATCAACTGAATACATAGGTAGGTACATTTAGTTGCGTTAGAAATCAAATTGTTTTTAGATATCATCTGCAAATAGTGTGAACTGTATAGCAGGAAACGTTGATATATGAATGAGGAAAAGCACTGTGATACAGTTCGTGTCCCATTTTCCCGCAGCAATATTCCAGTCTATCACAGACATAGGACTAGAACCAGGAATAGTTGCTTTGCTACTCCCCTAATATCATAAGCGATTAATTTGTCTAACATCATACCTACCATGATCTACACGGTCGACTGCCTTGGTAAGGTAACAGAAAATGCCCATAGCAATTTTTGGTAGCCATATTGCATCCATCATATTCTCAAGAGAGTAAATTGTTGCGAAGGAGAAAACCCACTAAACGTATTTCCATAGCCGTGACTTTGAAAATGACCATACATTTCCCTTCCACGGTGCTTGGGGTAATTGGGCGCAATCATTACTTAAAAAAGGAAAATTTGTCATTTGGCCCCCTCTGTACCAATTCTTAATTTGTTTGGCGAATAGTATTACGAATGGATGAGGTTCGCTATTATGTGCACACACAAAAGTCTCACACTGATTGAGAGTAGGTAGACTCCTAAACCTTATGTTGTTCGCCATTACCATTTCAATCTTTTTAGGTTTCGATGTTTCCGACTTAATCTTACCAGGCTATATACCTACCTACTGTTTTGTTTTATCCTCGGTTTTATCACTTAATTTCGGTGTTAGTGGGTTTGCATGTATTGTTTGAACTGAGATTATCAAAAAGATAACAATTAACAAGAATGAATTAATATTATCACAGATGTAGTTATCATCGGAATTTCGAAATCGAACTTGAAGGTAAAAGAAGATTGAGAATAATACCTATTACACAAGCGTGCCATAACAAAGATAAAAATTGCACCAAAGTTCCCTACTTAAAGCGACAGCTGATAAAGTAAATATATAAAAAATCATCACAATATAAGCACTTTTTCTATAAAACTAATCCATTAGTGTCTGTGGAACACGAGTTACAGATTTAAGCAGTCACTAAACCATCCATAATTAATTAACTACTTATACAATACTACTATTTTTTAACATAAATTACGCGCATATATTTTTTGTTGTAAATTCGAAGAACACCATTGCGGTTCACCATAAGTCCTTTGGAGTTTCCTTGACAACAAACTTGTTACAATTTCTTCAAAGAGTCTACAAGAAAAAGCATTTTTAAACCGTCAATTTAAATGCAAACGTGAATGGTCATGATCTCCACTTCGATGCATAAACTATGTCATTTTTTCCCACACAAGGTTTAGTAACCAGTAAATAAATAATTATGTAAACATTTAAAGGTCATTGTTAAAACTGTTTTCCTTGTCCATATTTGCACACGTTAATTAAGTAGGTAACACTTGAATGGCATTATCTACTGATAATGAAATGGCTTTCTTAAAGGGAATCTAATCCGCGAATTTGCGTCTTTCACGTGTGCCCTGCCTTTTTCAGTTTTCGCCTTTGCCTTGCAGCAAACTTCTTTCACTTCCTGATTTTTTCGAGCAACATTGAAGAGCGTTCGGCAACACTGGTAGGGCTGCATTCGCCCACCAATCAGATTTGAGAATTTCGTGGTGGGTACGTGTTCGTATATCTCGAAATGTAAATTAAAAATTTATTTATTTTAACAAGACTCCGATCGACAATGCTACCAGAATATGGACCGGTAATGCAAGCCCTTTTGGGCACGCTGTTTACGTGGGTTTTGACGGCGTTGGGGGCAGCTTTAGTCATATTTATCAGAGGCTCGCATGTAAGTAAATATAACCTAAAAATTTGTTTGAATCGTTTGCAATTTCAGAGGAAATGTTTGGATATAAGTCTGGGATTCGCTGCCGGGGTCATGACCGCAGCTTCTTTCTGGTCGCTTTTGGCACCGGCCATCGAAATGGCCGAGCAGTCGCAAACGTACGGCGATAAAGGGCAGTTTGCATTTGTGCCAGTAGGCTGTGGATTCCTTTTGGGTGCATTGTTCGTATATGGAGCGGATGTTTTAATAACACTGTTAGGTGTACATTCGCCTAACATGATGCTTGGTAATGCAGCGACCCCTTTTAATTTCCAGGGAATGATTATTTCTTTCCAGCTTTACATTCGAAAGCAACGCGTAAAGAAAAACAAGAAAATAATTCAGGTAAATCGCCTGTATATGCAATTGAAACAACTGCAATAGACGGTTTTCACGAGCATGGAAATAACTTGCAATTTCGTGGACGAGGTACATAACTAATAAAACTAAAAAGTCTTCAGTATATACCTCACAGCTTTTTTCATGTGGTCTTTGGTGTTGCTTTGCTAACTTGTTTATATTACGATGCACTTATTAACCTGCTTCTGTAAACTGTATAGGGGCCATTGAGTAGTGTTGCTTTTTTTTTATAGTACGAGGACGTACCAGCGATGAAATTGTTCACTCTCATACCTTCGAGGACGTGTCGAATATTGAAGAGATCCAGCACGGCCAGTGGAGACGGATGATGCTGCTTGTTATCGCCATCACTGCGCATAATGTCCCCGAAGGGCTGGCAGTAGGTGTAGGATTCGGTGCTATCGGTAGTACAGCTTCTGCCACGTTTGAAAGTGCAAGGTAAGTGATAGCAGTTAGGGAGAATTTCATGATACATTTAGTAAAAAGTTATATTTATTGATTTTACAATCATCGATTTAAAATGTACTTATTTAAATCTGGAATTAGCTGCAAGCAACTACAGCTTCATCTGTAAACTATGAAATTGTAATAGTTAACAGAATGCTGTTATTGGCGTTCATATTTAGCGAAGGTATAAACCTTTTCTGTTACAATATTTGTGGAAATATTCTCGACATTTTCAATAGAGTGCAGAGTATAGTAATTATAAGGGCGGGAACTTTTATACATTCTAAATTTAAATGATAAATCACATAGACCACATTTTATTTGTACAATATTCTTGAATGAAAACCTGTTTACTAACTTTATTGTGTTGTATAATACGAACTCATAATATTTTCACAATAAAAACAAGGAAACATCGATTTCGTAGGTGAAAATGGGTTGAGCTAGAAATTGCATGGTCTTTCAAGTTAATTACGATTTCCCATGTAAACAAAAATTCCAAAGGTGACTCGGCAGCAACTCATTTTTGATCGCGTACTATATTTCTTGAATAACGAAAACATTTGCGTGCGTCTGCATCGACGCATCCGTTGCCACCGAGAATGTTGCAACGCTGCATCCCGTATTTTTTGTGCACTTTAAAAAATGCGTTGATTACTAATGAAAAAAATACAAATTTATAGATAGATACGCATACACAGTTCAAAGGTTATTTTTCTGAACCACTCCTGTAGGAGACCTCGAGGCGTCGTTTGTACCATTACTATTTCTTACCGTATACAGGGTGTCTCACCCCGAATGCTGTGATACCACGCATTTGCGTAATTTCTTTGTTTCGTGAGCATGATTGGTTATTCTGCTGATGTCTTTCTTTAATCTGTTGACGATTATTAAATATGCGAAAAATGAAGAATTTTTAATCGATCATTGGTGTTTTCCTTTGTGTACAATTTCTCTATCTTACTAGTTTACTTGTTAGAAATTTTTGTCTAAAATGGACAGGTTAACGGGTTTGGATTTGACAATATTTGATAAAACAGTTTGTTTACGTGGGGTTTCCGGTAACGAGTTGTGTATACTAGAAGAGGACGATGGGGGACGTTTTGATCTTCCGTTTTTTGTTTACAGCAATAGGTATACCACCGCTTACGGTGTTGGGGTCATTGAAATTATTTAGTCTAATCACCTTTATTAGATGTTTTGAATACAGACTTGGAGATTATGTTGTCGTCGTTGGTGAAGTTAAGAAAGAAGCCAACATCTAAATTGAAGTAAGTGAAAATGTTTTTCTATTTTCGCCTGTTTGTAACTGGTAGTTACAAACCCATGAATGAAAAGCCCGCTCGTACTAATAATTCTGATTTTATTTTCAAGTAATATTTGAAAAATTGTTACTTTCTTGTAAATTTGTCACGCCAATATAAAAGAAATGTTTTAAACAAATTTCTTCATTGGAATTTACCTTTATTTCTATGCTTGAAATTAGAATCGTCCCGCCCCTGATTCAGCCTGATTCTTTGGCATAGTTTATGACTAAAAGTCCATATAAACAAGTCCTTCTAGACGCTTCGATACGGATCTACAGGGTGTTATAATTCATAATTTGTAGTTCTTCTTTTATTTATACCTATGTTACACAGGGTGGTGCTGGTGTCTAGCGCGACGCAGCATAGGGATTTCAATGGTAATTTCTTTATAGTCAATTACTAGCTCCCCGAATTATTTTAGAGCAAAAGTCGAAATACGTTTTTTTAGAGAAATAACTACTTCATCTGTTCATACTATTACTAAAAATATTTTTTTATTTTAATTTAAAACGCATTTCACAAATAATTTCAATAACAATATTCAAAGTAAATAAAAAATCTCTTCTAGCTTGAAAGAATTGTTGAAAGTGAATTGCAATACTAATTTTCTGTTTTAGGAATAGTGTTGAACGACTGTCGTAGGTTTTAAGTTTAATTAACGCTCCTATAGCTTCAATAAATGATAATTTAATTTTCATGCGTGTGCGATGTATTCAACGGAAGAAAAAGTTTTAATGTTTTAAGAAGTTATTTTGGTTGCATAAAGATAGGCGCCCTTTAGGAGATATTTTGTCTTTTAAAAGTAGACATAGGGAAAAGCAATACATGTAAATCCCTATGTCTGCTTCTTAATAAATATCACTGTATATGTGTAGTTTATATGAACTTTGTCATAAAATAATCCAAAGAATTAACCCCTTCCGTATGAATTTTGGTTGAGACTGCAGTGTATATATCTCAGCTGTTTCTAAACATAGAGACTTGCGGTTTTCGTGACCGTGAGCCACCGTTTCTGCGATTTGACCCAAAGTTGGTATTTTTTAAATGCAACTGCCTGTACATCTTAATGTCAATTGTTTTGCATTCTTTTTCCTGATTACATTGACGTATTACAACATTCACAACCTATATTTCTTTTATACCTTGTATACTTATAAGTATGTAAAAAAAATGTGTGGTAGACGGGATCAAAACAAGCACTTTTTCCAAATAACCGTGTTTCTCAAAAAACTCAAAAAAGTGGTGAAATTATGATTATATTATATCATATTTTTCAAAATTTTGAAATGACATGTTTCTGCCGTCAGCTATTTTTTTATTGATTGGTATTACCTGCGTTAATTACCGTGGATACAATAAACAAAACCAATTTTCCATGAATCCTTGACCTACTATGTAAAAACAATAAAAAATAAGGGTTTCATGGCTAAAATAAAAAAATATAAGTTGTAATACATCATAATATAATCAAGAATGCAACACAATTGGCGTTAAGATATACAGGGTGTTTTTTTTACTACGCCCCTGGATTAATCCTAAAACTAAGTTTTTTTAAATGGAAACTGGGTCTTATTAATTACATACATAATTTGGGTAGATAATTTTGTAAAAGAGTTTTTTACTGTAAAAATGCTATCAAATACCTTATGCATACTTATGTGCTACACCGTGTACACATTTTTTCCGACTGCATTCTTTGACGCTATAAGTAAATCTAAGAAGACCATTTGCCAGAGATAAGGACACCGCGAAAATTTCGTTGGTACTCCGCCTGTTCAGTCCGATTCTAATTTACGAAACATCTTATTAACCTTTAACGTATAAATAATGAATTTAGAAGCTATATGTCATTTTTACTAAATTAAGTAGGTATGCTGAAAATAGCCAAATTTCAAGGATTTTTAACATTTTTGTTAGGATGCTTTAGAAAGTAGTGTTGAGTACCTACTGTCCTTAAATTACGCGGTGAGAAGTGAATTAATGCGGCCAGATTTACCACGGAAGTCGAAAAGGGTTCAGGTTAGATGAAAGTTTCCATGTTCCTATTTTCGACACGTTTATAGGGTATCTCCGTAATTGTAGGTGCTATCAAAAAAGCCAAATTGGAAAATATTCCTTCGGTTAAGAGCTATGGGGGAAAATCAAAAAATTGTCAATTTCAGAATGGCACTGTACTTTAGTTATAAAAGAGGTACAGAAAAATGTTCTTTATCAGTGTTATATAATCTGCCGTTTTCAAAATAAGTATACGTGGTGTCAGATTATCGAACATCTTTTTATGAAACACTCTGTATATTTTAATATAAACAGATATTACAATTTCTTTTCAAAAATATAACAATCATTGTTGATTTAAAAAGATTTTAAAAAAATTAAAACACAATCTAGAAATGTTTGTATTTTTTTAACCATTTGAACCTTTTTTTAATTTTTTTGAATCACTTGAATTTAATATCCTATATTTTTAAATTAAAATATATAGGGTGTTCCATTTTAAAAAATGAGGTTAGGTCCGATATCATTTTTACCTGCCCCGTATACTTATTATGAAAACGGCGGATCATTCAACAATCTTTATAAAGAAACTTTTCTAATAAACATTTTTCTGTATCTCTTTTGCCTAAGAAAATAAGGGTCACACAATTTTTTATTTTCCCCCGTAGGTATCTCTTAAGCGAGCGAAAACTTTCAAATTTTGGTGTTTCATTTTAAATTTGACCCAAAATGAGCACATAACATTACTAATACACTATCACAATTACTGAGATTGACAGCTCAAAAACGAATTTCATTGCATGGGTTTTTTTGTATTGGTAGAAAAGATTGCCGTCATAGGGATAGGTGTTGGCTAGGAGCAGGGCCGCCGATAAGGGGGGTCAGCCGGGGCATTTGCCCCGGGGCCCGGTCATATTCTGGGGGCTCGGGCAAAAGAGATTTTGAAACCTGATTTTTAATTGTATTTTTTAACAGAAATCTGCATATGCATATCTCTATATAAGAGAGTAGAATTTAAAAAAAATGCACAGCAGAAGATTTAAAAAACCATACCATTGAGCAAAATTTCCTAATTACGGCGCAGTGACAGAAGGCTCGCTAGGTAAAAAACCGTTTGAGATCGACTATGGGTCAAGATCGTTAGATCAATCTCGGTAGCGGTACATTAGCTCTTGAAGCTCAACTTGCTAGAGAAATTCATTTTGAGCGAGTGATATTCACTTTTGCTAATAAGAAAGTCCGCAGAGTTAAATTGTAATTTGGTTATTCAAATTCTAATAATTCATAATAAATTATGAAAATTACTGTCTGTATCAAATTATTCAAATGTTCTCGTTTCAAATCTAAGTAGTCAAGATTGAAAATGTCTAGTTTAAGATAAGGGTGCTGGACAACAAAAATTTCAAATATAGAGGTCCGGTCAAAAAATATTCCCGGGGCCCGTCGAGGCTAACGGCGACCCTGGCTAGGAGTCTATATAATAATTATTATAGCACCAAAATTCATTCGAAGTGAGACTCGTGCGAGTACATGGATCAGTAAAATTGACAACACCGGGTTAAATGAACTACCCCTACCCCATATTTTATTGCGGATTTGGAAAGTACTCGAAATGTTGTTTACTTTTCTATGTAACAAGCGATTTCGCTGATTATAACCTTCTTCCTCGATATTTGACCGTTTTTTAACGTTTATTCGACAAATTGGCATTTCGACTTCTTTTTTCTCTGAAATTTTCTTTTAGGATATGTGTTTTTTTGTATCGAGTAAAAGTTTGTCGGTTTTTTTAGTAACTTTTAATCGGTTTCGAATTTTTTAAACGGAAGTTTAATGTGCATTGAAAGATTTATTACTAAATAAATGTCAGTTTTAATCATTCGAAAACAATTTTATATATCTATATTGGCAAAGTTTCCTAAAACGGCTGCAGAGGTACACGGAAAACGATTGGTTGGTACATTCAATGCTGTAAAAGGTAAATTATTAATCCATCAGAGATTTGTTTGAAATCTTTCCGGTGCTCTCGTGAAGTTGGCCATGATTTTAGTGAACCGGATTTTCCGAAAAACGGCAGGGGTACCGGGTAGGTACATTAAAAACGAATTTTGGTATAATGAGATACGTTGAGTTCAGAATGAGGCATTTTTTTCCGGCCAATTTCACAGGGATGAGGAGATGAGTATTTATACTACACCTTCGGTGGACGGTGGTCGGTGGTAGTTCTATAGTCTTTCCTCAACCATAGTTGTTACCATTGAATTTATATAAATTCAATGGTTGTTACCGTTGTTAGGTTCCAAAAAATATATCGTCCATTCACTCGAACTTTTCTTGTTAGTGACTTGATAAATAACCATTTGACAAGCTTTTTCTATATTCTCACAGGAATTTGCATGTTTTGTGGTTAATTATTATTTGTGAAAAAGGAAATTTTTATTTTTTTTACATTAAAATTCGGGTGGTCTCCGTCCACACTTCACAGGTACTTGGTCGACGCGACGTTTCGCAAATGTTATAAAAGTTAGCGACATTCATTTTGCTTAAAGTGGAACCACAAAATTTTCCTTTTTCACCAAGTAACAAATTCCCATTCATTATTTATGCATGCAGTATGGAGAATAAATCACATTCTTTTCTATTCAATGATTATGAGTGCACACGTATAAAGTAGAGATCTGTCTAAAAATAATTAGGTTCGAAAACTAACTGTTCAGCGCTCGAGATTTCGTACCCTTTATTGAATTTACAAAGCAAAACTGTATCAAAGATAGTTCGTGTGAAATACGCAAGATGTCGCGCCAGTAGACATTATGAATTACGAGCGTGTAGGTATCTTGGTAGGAGGTCTCATGTTGTGAATGAATGAACCGACCCGACGGGGGCTCGACAAGGGGGCCAGGAATCCGAGTCTACGCCCGAGGCGCCGACATTCCTCGCCGCAAGACGTCTGACCTCACACCGCCCTCCTGGCCTCGCAGTGTGCGTTATAGAGCTATACATGACGGACCAACTTTTACCTCCATGGATATATTTCACATTTCAAACTCTTCTTCGCCAGCTGGAGTTTATTGTTTCTTACTACTTCACGTCCTCATTAGTTTTTGTTCCATTTCCGGTTTTGATTTTTTTGTGTGTCGAACTTATACTGTTACACAACTGCGAATTTTCTTTCTCACACGATTATCGTTACCATTAATAAAATTATATAATATATTTAAAACATCGCGCAGGACAGATTGTTTTTTTTTGTTTTATTTTTTTGGATTGTATACAAATTAGGACCTTTTCTCACGGTTCAATAAACCCATTTTTGAATTAGGTTAACACGTATTTGCATATAGGTGAATTCTCGCGACCGAAACGTCGATTGCATTTATTACGTAAAGCTACTTCCGTAGTTTCCGGACTTAGGAAATGCATGGCACTGCAGCTTCCCATTGCGTAAAAGTGAAAATTTGTTGGTTCCTGTAATATGTAGAGATTCCATATGTAATTATTTTTAAAATGCTGAAGTCTCGCTGTAAATTGGCGGAAATTTTGCGAGAACTGCAGGGAATTCGAACCATCAAATGAGGAATTTGGAAGAAGTGCTCTTTGAGTCTAAAATTACAGCAGTTTCTAACTCACTTGCCAAATGAAACAAACTTTTCAGCATTTGATCAACGCAAGCATGTTTTTCAGGAGCTGCATTACGAAGTTCTAGGGGAATTTTTCGAAAGGACAAAAATTCCCCTTTTGTCTGTCCGTCTGCTCCTGGTCTAACTCAAGAACGAAAAGAGACAGCGATGTCAAACCTTTCCCAAACGATTTCAAGTATCACTGCTATTGAAGATGAGCCGGATTAAATGTCGTGTTTCTGAATGCGAGCTGTCATTTCCTCGAATTCCAATTTTTCGCGCATTTTTGTTAGAAAAAAGAGCTTGTAATTTCACTGCTGGTCGTTCGAGTTCCTTTCATAAATCGAGATCTCTGCAAAGCAATACCGAAGCACCTTCGGATTTTCAGTATTAGCTACGTATTATAAACAGGGACCCGGACCGGACCGAAAAAGAACTGAAAACCGGACCGAAACCGGTATTTTTTTCTGGACCGAAAACCGAACCGAAACCTTTATTCCTTCAGAAATGGAAACGTATTGAGAACCGGAACCGATATTACTTTTTTCTGTTCTTTTCCGTTTTTTACGGTTCTTAACAGGTTATTGGAAGTTGAAGGACGCGCCGGCAACCACGTCCTGAAAATTAGTAAAATATTACTCTATGATTGCCATCGGTGGATTATAAATTTTTAATAAGGTGTCGTAATTGCGGTGGCGCAAATTTAGCCACTACTTACAAAAAATAAAAAAGGAGGGGCGAGGTTTTAAAAAAAAAAATTTTCTGTTTTTTAGTAATAAAGCAAGTTAGTGTAAATACATATTTCCCTCTTCCTCCTTTATTCCCCTTGTTATATATTAGCTACACTGACGATACGTCACGTTTTGGTATTCATGACTTTTTCTTCACACCTATTAATTAACAAATCACGTTGTTATAATGAATTTTTTGAATGTCATACTTTCTGAAAAACTAGAACCGAAAACAACCTTTATGGACCGAAAAAAATGCGCAGAACCGAACCGTGTGTCGAAAATGGAACACTGTGCATCAAAAATGCTTAGCATTTTTCTTCATTTTAATTCAAAAGTTAAATGTAAAGTAGGTGTTCTGATTTGAAAAAAAAGTTAATGGTTGTAACTTATTGTTGGGCTACTGCTGTATACATAATTTATCATTGAAAAAAAACCGAATTTAAAAAAATCAATCGGTCCGAACATTTTTCGCTTATTATTGAATGCGTATATGTAATTGAATCAAAGATATTTGCACTGAAATTTTTTTTAATTCACCAATAGATGTGTCTCGTCCAGACGTTCCACTTGCCCTTTATGAGTGCACTTCGTTTTCAAGATATTCATTTCGACTTCACCAATAGATATGTCTCGTCCAGATGATTCATTTTGACTGTGTGAGTACCCAATGGATATATTTCTTCCAGACGTCCTAATTTTGCTTATGAGTACTCTCCTCCGACAATCCGCTCTTGAGATATAAGGAATTATAACCGATCACTATAAGGGGTCGAGGAGAAGGAGTATGATTGGTGGAAATTAATTCCTTTCGTTGAGACCTTTCATTAGAGTACCATAAAACCTCATCGCATAGTTGGTCTTTAACTAGAATACCAAGAAAGATAAAAGCTGTTTTTTTTAAACCCCCCCCCCCCATCCCCCGTCGGCCAGTGCTCTCGAAAGAGTCACGCAGGAAAGTATAATACCATGAGGAGTATAGTTACCCTCCGCCTCTCCTCTCGATTTATTTTCGAATGTAAAAGTTTAGCATGCTCTATTTCAAAAACAGTATCTCAGGAATGGGGGAGGGGGGCGTCTGAGACACATTGAAGGTATATACTATCAGTAATTCCCCTCACTTTGAAATTTCAACATATTGCTAGCACGAAGCTACTCATGTTTGAGAAAAACCTGGAAAACTTCCACAACAGAACAGCACCATATTTCCCCCACTTGGAAGAGTGAGCATCAACCTATGTGAAAAGATAAGAATGGCAAGGTTCCTTTTGGCACATTATGAAGTAAAAAAAATATATTCGTCGCGCTCTTGGATGGGTTATATTTTACTTTGTAATATGAGGTATTCGTTATAATATAATATCAATAACTCATTCTAACAACATTTTTGAAAGCTTCAAACTATTTTATGTGCGCATAATGTTATTAAACGTCACAGGTATTCAATAAACCGACAGTAGTAAACGCCGCAAACGCAATAAATTGCATAACTCGTATACAACATATCTAAAAATACCGTGTCTTTGTATTCATAAATAGCAAATGGAATTCCTTAGATATGATTACTTACTACAGTAATTCTGGGTTAGGTTATTTAAAACATTGCCGCAAATTGAATTACAAATTAGTTTGCAGCTTAATTTCGAGTTACGGTTGATGAATATTTTAATTAAATATTCAAAACTGCACCTTACAAGATTTTACCACTAAATGCTTCTACAGTTTTGAGAATCTGTACGGGAGGCAACAACCGTTTAATTGGATCTCTTTTTTTTTCGATATTCGATCTTTTTTCTATCACGTATCGCGCACTGTATAATTAATCAAAAATTTTGACAGACCCCCCTTTTTCTTATTTCCCACGGAATTACACTTGTGCCCTTTCCGGTGACGGTTATTAGTCCTCGTTAAGCATTCATTTTTTTCGGAATGTTATTAACACAATTTATGTAACGAAATCTTTAATTATTATAATGGGCGAATCCGATTCTAGGGAAAGGTACGGGAGTAACGGTCACTAGAAACATTGATTTTTTGACGTACTGTTACAGAAACTTTTCTTGAAAAAATCTTTTGTCGAACTACAGGGAAGTGTGGGTATATTTAATACTACCTGGTAGTTCTTGAAGGTCAGACCAACGAATGATTTATTCAACCATGTTCATGTTTTTGGAACCGAGTGACATGCGGCGGCGCAGCCGTTGAAATAACAACATTCCTAAAACAATCTTCTCTTCGTTTTTATTAAAATGGACCACCCCGTAAATTCAAATGAAATCATTACTTCAACTTTGAATAAAATCCGGAATAACATTCGGATAAAAAAGAAATTAGAAAAATCTGACATAGAAAAATAAAACTATGTACCTGGATTTCAAATTGACACAAAAAAAGATTTTATTCTAACACACACTGACGCGAGGACGATTACGTATTATTTTTATTTTTAAAATGGCATAGCCAGCGGGACTGCCGGAATTAAAATTAGCGTCACAGCCAACTACGCTCTCTTTCAAAGTAACTCCAGATACCCCGGTTTACTTTCATTCTTCACCTCCTCTCATAAAATTTAACATCGATATTCCCGACGACACTCGAAAATTCCTCCACGCCACCGCCGGAACGCCTGCATCGCTTATATCGCACGTGACAGTGTTTGTCGAAAAACCAGGTACCTAATTCCTGTCCGTTCGTTGTAATTACAGATGTAATACTGACCCTTTGGCGATGTTAAAAAATACTTCCTTTAACTGATAATTTAGTACCTTAAAACAAGGCTTCTCCTCTTCAAATTAATTAGCTTAGGCAACGATACGCATACCGTTCCACATGCTCCTTATCTTACTAATACAAAATAACAAATCAAAATCGATTTCAAAATGATCGAACTTGTGTTTCTTTGGATGGGGCTGTTCTTGAATTTTGGATATTTAAAATTGTTTCTCTTTTTCCCGTTGACCAAAGCAGAAAACAAGTATTTGAGGGTAAATTAACGGGAGAAACTCAAAAAGAACTCAAGATTCCTTCCCCCGACGAGAACCACACCAGCACGATCGTCGCATCGGAAAGAAAAATCGCACTCATCCGTATTGTCACCATTCAGTTGTACATTACTTCATTGGAATGCTCGAAACCGGTTTACGTAACGTGGCAACCCACTTGATATTGCTCTAATGTTTCCCAAAAATTCAAAAAATTCTTGCAATTGTATATTATACACGACTGGTGTTACATATGACTATGTAAAAAATAGGAGTCGTAAAAGGGATCAAACCAAGTAGTCAGGGCTACTTTTGAAAAAATCCAAATGCTTGAACCAATTCGTGTAACAATTGAATTACAAAGTGCTTTTCACCTATTTCGAACCCGCAACAATTTGGAGCTGGAAAGAAACTTTTACTTTGGATGTGAAGGTTTGGGTCTAATTGCACTGTACTAAGTCTGAAAATGTACCGGAAGGGAGATATTTAAGATGGCGTCCAATATGGAGGTTTTTGAATCACCCTGGCGTATTCTCCGTCTATTTAAAATAACAGATTTTTACAGTACAAAGGTCTGGACCCCGTTTTTCGAGTCAAGGAACTGGATGTAAGTGGCCGGAAGTGAAAAACCTTTTAGGCGGAGAATACAGCATGGTGGTCCGAATTCGCCATATTGGACGCCATCTTGAATGTCACCCTTCCGGTTCATTTTCAGACTTGACAGCAGGCAAATTCAGATTCAGCGAGGTCGAAATAGGGGGAAACCACTTGTAATTCAATTGTGTGTTTCTAAAATTCCTACCACGAAAGCGCACACCCCTAGCGAAAAAGTTCTGATTTCGATTAAATTGGTATCTGGGGGTTTTTGAACATGAAAATCACGAATCTGAAATTAGTTTTTGAAATTTCAAAAAAAAAATTCCACTGCAATTCTTGGCCGGACAACAAAAATGCAGAGATTCCACGAAATTTGATGTGCACATACTTGACGAGTTAAAAGAGCAAAATTGTCGAACACTTTTTTAAATCACTTTTCATACCCCAAAACGTATTCAAAGACGTGCGACCAGTCTTCCTAACTCATGGTTGATGAGAAAAAAATTAAAGAAGAAATGCAAATTTGACCACTTTTTTGAGGGGGACTCCCAACCGAAGCTCTTTAGCAGATATAACAAAAATGTACTTATTTAAAAAAGTTGTTTAGAATTAAAAGTTATGGAAGACTTTCAATTTTCATACAAATCAGGTTACTTTGATTTTTTTCATCGGCGTCCAATAGCAATACTTTCGAACTGATGTTTGTAACAAACATCAAAGCAGACTGATTTGTATGAAAATTGAAAGTCTACCATAACTTTTAATTCTAAACAACTTTTTTACATACATTTTTGTTATATTTGCTAAAATATAGTTTACTCTTGATTAGTTTTTAGAATTCGGCCAATAACACCCTGTATATTAATTAAATTGGCTCATTTTTTCAATATCTTAATTTGAGACTAAGCATGAGCCATCCTCAGAACATGAAGATCCAACTCGAAAAAAATTTGTTATACAGTGCCACCATGCTCAGAAAAGCCCCGGAAAATATGCGAACTAATTTTGAAATAATTCAAGCTGGCCAATAGAAAGTCTGCAAAACCACGCGATACATTCCGCGGCATAATGATTAATTATTCCGTTTTGACAGTTGACGCTTCATGTTATTTTAGTTTACACTTTTCCTGTTGTATTTGCTTTATTTTACGTTTTCCGTCTCCAGTTTTATACAAACTCGTCTTTTTTCAAAACGCATATAGCTTGGATCTACGATCTGATAAGGTATGTAATTCCCTTAAAGTGTTTTTAAATTTTGTATCAGAATGTACGGTCTAAATTTCTAGCGCCCTCGGACACGCCTTGTCATGGACTTTCTGAGCGTGGTGCCACTGTATACACTTTATTCAATATGTGGACACACTGTATATGTAACACCGTGTGTTAGTACACAAAAATCAAATTAAAAAATTTCAAATATCAAACTTCGAAATTTTAGGAAATTTCATGAAAAACAAATAATCGCCAAAATTCGATGAAATGAGTTGAAAAGTAGGAAACATTCAGGAAAATTCGTCGAAGTAATTTTTCATGGCAATTACATCACCAAATATACAGTGTGAAAATTTTGTCAGGAACACTGAATATATATTAAAAAACGATTTTTTTTTTAAAGAAGCCAAAATTATAAAATGTTGCTACTAATCTCCGCATTTGAAATTTGTCGTCAGTGGTCAGTCTGCTTGGTCAAGGGGGCAATTGCGCCAAATTTTTAGTTACAGTTCTGTTTAAGGCCAAACAAGAAAATACAAAAAATGTGTTTTGTGTTTTTTTTTCATTAATTTTCTAGCAAACTGTAGATTCCGCATAAAAAAGGAAGAAATTAACACTATCCCACAACTTTTCAGGAGTTTAGCTATAGCTTTTTGCAAACACAACACAATACGGAAGAGTCGAACTTTTCGTTAGATCGACAGCGATTAGGAACAGTGATTCACAGGCACGAATTTCACGTGCCGAGGTTTTCTTTAAAAAAACTGGCTATTGCGTAGGTATCTTTCAAAAATGTAGGGTAGACGTGTTGGTGTCTATGATCACACCGCTTAGCTATTTCTGATGTATTAGTAATAGTAACAGTAGTAATGTATAGTAAATTAGTTGACTTCATTAAATTTGTCCTTTTAAGTCTAGAGGTAGTCCTTGAAGAATAATAAAAATAATTCATTAACGTCTTCAAGAAAGTCGTTCAATTTAAGAATGGACATACGGATATCGTCGCGTTATTGGAACATTTGTCTTTGACCGTTGTAAAACTTATCGTCCTTAAATTTATTAACATTGGCGTATATTTTTTGGTATATCTTTGTCTTCTTCGGTTACAAACACGTTTTAAGAGTATGTCTCTGTCAGGAGCCCCGCAGTCTATCAGGAACTTGGCGACCTTATTCGACCTGAATACCGACCTTGTTTGCGATGCCACGAGAACACGTGCTTATCGAACGACTTTCTAAATATTATTCTGCTATAGGAACCAATTTGCGGCTTCCTTTTTGTCAGATCTAAAAGAACCGATTGGAATTTGTCATTTTCTTTTGACCGTTTTGTTTAAAAGGTGATGCCCTCTTTCCATACGCTTACTTTAAATACATCCGTCTCATTAAATTTATGGGTTACGCTACGATCGCTTTGCTTTATAAGATCGTTATTATGGTAGTTTTGGAGCTTTCTTTCTAATTCGCCCCCTCAATCAAAATGGCAAACGTCTATGAAAGTAATACACGGAGTACCTCAAGGTCGTACATGGGGCTCTCCTGCAAAGTAACGTGTTCCGCCCGTCGCGGTTGTAAAGAAACTTAATATGAACTCATTTTTATTAATTAGTTGATTTTTGTTTAAATTGGGGAGATGCGTTTTAAGATTAGCGGTTACGGCTCCATCTGTCGCGTTTCACTTTCTGAGCAGTCGGTATTTCTAATTAGAACTTCTGCCTTCTCGCTGTGATCACGATTCGATTTATTAATGATTAGTCTGAAACGCCTTGCTATAAAATGTTGTAAACGTGCCATTAAACGCTAGTGTTGTTTAAAACATACCTACAGAAAAATTGTGTACAATAAATTACTTGTCGTAATTTACGAGGGTGTTTCATGCATAAATTTTTCTTTTATAAATTTCTACCATTCACTTTATTCACGCTGTCTTCTATGATTGTTTTACATTGGAATGTTGATGGGCTTCTCGTAGATGCAGGAAGTAAGAGGTTGTACTTGAAACGTTAAGCTGCGGACTCTCGGTTATTGTTCTGTACATTGATTCTGTTTTTATTAAACGATCCTTATTAATTACTATATTTTTCATCTTTTACTACGGTACAACACTCGAGTATTATCGCGGTTCAGTTCCGTCAACGGAAATAACGTTCGAAAAAATTTTCTGAGATTGTTCTCGATTCCTTCAGACATGGTTCCTATTCCGATTAAACAATTTCGTGAATACATCGTTTGTTTCTCCACGGCACATAAACAAATGACCGCAAAAACATCAGATTTATCAACCAAGATTCAAAGACATACTGTCGCCAAATTTCCAATATGATCAACAATATACAGGGTCGCTGATAAGTCTGGAAACGGTCGGGAAAATATGAATAATAATAATAATAATAATAATGTTTATTCCCACAAAAACAACTAATAGGAAAACAAAAATAAAATAAATAAAGAAAATAAGAATAATGTGGGAAAGGACTGCATTCAGTGTAGCAATACCCTGATCTTCCATGCAGCCCTGTCAAGCATAATATAATAGCAACACATATATATCAGTAACACCAATGAACGAACACTCACCACGCATTAAGAAAGAAAAAAAAATAAATAAAAATAAGAAGAAATGCTACAAAATCTATAACCGCAATGTATTTTTACCACGTTATACGAAATCGATTTTTCAAAATAACGAAAAAAGTTTTGAGAGTTCTTCAATGTCTACCACCTAGGCAGTAATAATTATTTTTAATTATATAGGATTGGTCATAAAGGCGTGGCACACCAAAATTGCATTTTTTTAGTGGAACATCCTGTATATTATTCGATATTTCAATTTCAATAATATACAGGGCGTACCTTAATATTTGTGTGCCACGACTTTATGACCAACCCTGTATAATTAAAATGTTTACCGCCTAGTAGTCATTGAAGAACACATTTTTTGATAACTTGTATATTTTCCCTAATAATCAACCGTTTCCAGACTTATCAGCTACCAATTACCACCGAAGCGCATTTTTGAGTTCAACAGTCTCTATTTAATGAGAAAAATACAAATGTAACAATGTTTTTCGTCCTTCGCTATCAACATTTTCAAACTCTTCAGTGCTTCTGAAACCTCCAAGGTTTTCAGAGGCTTCGAAACCTTCAGCAACCTACAAACTGCCTTTTCCTTGGACTGATTTTACGAGCGGTCAACTTCTTCGGTGTATTCAGCGTCTTCAACTTATCTGGACATGTTTCATTTGAATTATGAAGAACAATAGAAAAGACGAAAAGTATGAAAGAGAATGGATGGTGAACACACAACTTGTGCATTTAGGTTTAAATCTTGACGATTAATGTGCGCATGCGCAGACTGCGCAACGTCAATTTTCTTGTTTATGGAGATATTTTTTTAAATTTTAACCAAAAATTCTTCTAGTAAAGACAAGCCTATCGCATATTGTAAAAATCAGATGTCGCATACACACACTGCGTAATCTCATTTTTCTTATTTATGGAGATATTGCTTTGCAATTTTAACCAAAAATGCTTCCAGTAAAGACAAGCATATCGCATATTGTAAAAATCAGATGTGCGCATACGCAAACTGCGCCAATGCGATCTTTCTTATTTATGGAGATATTTTTTGAAACTTTAACCAAAAAATATATGCAATATATTGTAAAACTCAGTTGTGCGCATGCGAAATGTCAACTTTCTTGTTTATGGATATATTTTTTTGAAATTTTAACTAAAGCTTTTTCTAGTAAAGGCAAACATATTGCATATTTTAAACAGCAGGTGCACGCATGCGCGGACTGCACAATGGTAAGTTTTTTATATACGCATATTTATGCCATAAGTATTTTCCTTTATACACATACATAGTTCTTTACATGACCTTTCGGGAAGTACTGATCAATTCATGGGAATTGCGCTAAAGTTACTCTCTATAAGGCGAAAACATTTTTAGCGCATTTTTTAAGAATTAAAAAAAATGTGCTATTGTTTGCGTTTTGTCCGTCCGTCCGGACCCACTTCTGCCGTTTCGAACTACTTCTAGGGGAATGGTCCTTTGCAGTAGGTAGTCTATACTTTGAAGGTGTGCCAGACGGCCATCAAATTTCGCTGTCTAAAAGGCCCCCCCCCCCTCGAATTATTTCCGGACATGCTGTATTTGAATGTAAAACGTGCATAATTTTCACATACGACAACCAATTGGTCTCAGATTTTGCATACGCATGCCTTTAGTGGTGCCAAGTTAAATGGAGGGGGGGGAGCACATGTTCTGCCCTTCAAGGTACCTATTCTAATGAAAGGTCTCATCAAAATAAAAAGGTTTGTACAAACTATAACTTTCCCGTGCGACTCTTTTTCGAGTGAGCGACGGGGCCTGAGGGGGGGAGGGGGGTTAACTGTCATTGTAGTCTAATTAAAGGTGTAAACGAAAGGCACCTTTTTCTACTAACTACTGCCCTTCTTTATGTTCTATTATCAAAGTACGGAGTGGAGGGGTATGGGGGAAGTGGCACTAATTTTATCATTCATGGTACTCTAATGAAAGGTCTCAACGAAAGGAATTAATTTCTACCAACCTTGGCCCTCCTCCTCGGCCTCTTATCGTAATGGGGTATATTCCCTTCTACCTCAAGAACGGATTGTCGAAAGAGGGTACTCACAAAGGGCGATTGAGACGTCTGCAAGAAATATATCCATTGGTGATGTCAAAACAAAAGCTATTTCGGTTAAAAAAAATGCGCTTTATCTGCAAAAGAGTTGTGCACAATTTATACTTGTTTCATTTTTTCTTCGATTTGGACCGATTCTTCAACGTCTTCAGATTTCCTATCTCTCAAACTATTGAAAGTTTTTTATTTCCTTGAATTCTCCCCATTTTGCTGTTTCAAATTCCTGAGATTATTCGATTTCTCCACAGGTTCATCGGATTTCACATAGGTACTTCGGACGTTTACGGCTCTTTAACAGTTCCGGTTTTCTAGATTCAAGACACAACTACTGGTGATGAACCACACCAAAAGCATCACATCGCAAATGCCAAAAATCGTACTGCGCATTTGAAGAACACACACAATTTGTTTTGAGATTTCTTTAATAAAAGGAAACAAACTGATCATAACGAAAATGCGCATGTGCATCAGAAGGCTATTTCTTCATTTGTGGAACGATACCTTTGAAGCCCTAATCAAAAGCAAGAAATATGCATATCCGCTCCCATTGATAAATGCGGTTAGTGATTGGAATTAGCACGAGGCAAGGCCAAGCTGTGTAATGTGCATAGGGTGAGGCGTGGCCGATTCAAATACTAACATTATCTTGGTGGGAATCCATGGTGGTGAAGCTCAAAACGGGGTCAGAAAGTCAGTAGTAGTGTGTTAAATTCCTATTCAACTGTCTACTACCATTATGTAGTGTACTTACCCCCAGGTTCTACGCTAACTTCACACTACAAAAACACAGATGGCTATTCCCTCCAAAAGCTAACCGGTTCCCGCTTAAATTTCAAATCGAAAAGTGGCACGTGATCGAACAACTAAGTCAGGGTTACGTTATGACACAAGGAACGCAAAATAACAGTGAAATTACCAAAAGTTTATTTATTTATTATTGTTATTATGAAGATTCTGAAAGCCCGGAAGTTTAGTCGGTGTACGTTAATGTTGCAAAGTAAAGCCTGTAACGTACTCTCGAAAAAAGCGAAAACCCCTGACATTTGATTAATAAATCCATAAAAGTTAGTTAACAAATTAATTGGCAAAACTATCAAGTTTATGTAATAATTAAAAGAAACAGTAAATACATATTATAATAATTTATTTGTTTATAAATACACATTATAACACAGAGGTTAAGCCCCAGACTCATTAATAATAGAAGAGGACCGCATTTGCATAGCCAACGGAAGGTAAAGTTTAGAGAACAATGGGTTAGATAAGCGGGTAAAAAATTCTGGGGAAGAATGAAGTGCACATGAGGCGACTCATCCTTGGTGCAATAAAATCCTGTATGGAAAGTTTCAAGGCCTTGGTGGTCCTTTCCAACTCGACAACATAATATTTTGAAACTAGTGAATCGCTTCTCATATCGCACAGAGATTATAAGCCAAAGAGTTTTTGTTAACAGGTGACTTTTAACTTGCCCCCTCGTGCTGAGTAACCAAACTTATAGTTGATATATGAGATGAAACTGATTACAAGTTGCATCTGCGAAAGCCAAAAACAGGAAGCCCGCTTTTACAAAAAGAACTTGTTTTTATTTCGGCTAAGACTGTAATTTCTAGCCCTTTTTGTTTTCGTATACGCCGATCACATCTAACTGTAACAGATGGCCGCTTTGCCGTTTCAAAAATTTGGTTTTGAATTTATATCTTGTTCAATGTGGAAAAATTTACACATATACCGCTTCATAGCGAACCTGAACGAGAGTATGTCTGGAAATAAAAAGCGATAACAACATGTACATTTTCGAGATACAACGTTAGTGAAACGGGATTGTAAGGGGGTTTTCGGCATACGAGGTTAGACTCTCAAAGAGTTAGCACGTAGTATTTGTGTTTGAGAATTTTTGCGATTATTTCGCAGCTAATTTTGCTAGCGGTTTATATACCATCTTTAGATGTGCTAAAACTTTCATTTCTGAAAGTTTAGTAAGTAGAGGTTAAAGTGTTGTCAGTTTTGTTTTGAGTCTCTAAACAAGAACGTTGTCCGTATTTTTCTATCGAGTCCTTAAGAAGCGACAATTGAAATCAGATTGGTGACAAAGTGTGAGTTACATGCAAGTTTAATTTTCTGTTAAAACAGAAGTTAGCCTAATTCGTAGCACGACCGTTTATTTTCGAGCGATAAACCTATTCAAACAATTCTGAGCAGTAGGAGAACTTTTGAAAGCAAACCGCGAGAAAATAAAGTGACATTAAAACACAGTGTGATAAACAATAGTTATTTATTATACAAGACGATAAAGGGGTATTTTAACCATTCAGTGAGATGATTAGTTTCCCTTAATCGTCGTGTATAATACAAAACTTTACCGCGAGAAAATAAAGTGACATTAAAACACAGTGTGATAAACAATAGTTATTTATTATACAAGACGATAAAGGGGTATTTTAACCATTCAGTGAGATGATTAGTTTCCCTTAATCGTCGTGTATAATACAAAACTTTATTAAAGCTTCTGACAGTTCTGAATTTAATTTGGAGACATCAAAAATAGCAAACTTAGGTTCTGCCCCGCGATCGTTTCCATAGAAACAGAATTTTTATATGTTCTGAACGTCATTTTATATCGTGCATTTGAAATAAGAATGACAGTTGTCATTAGAATGCACAATCATCTGTTTCACTTTATCTATCCTTACAGTTAAAGAAGGGCTTAGCCTACTCATTCAAACCTGTATAAATGTCAATTTAACATGTCCTATAAAATAAAGGAGTTTTTTCGGATCGCTAACAGTATCAGCTGATTAAAATCAAGTTCCTCAAAGTTGACTGACATCACGCCTTGTGCAATAAGTAAAATTTTGTACACAACAGCATACGGTAGAGAATTTAAAGACCATTAATTGATGCATTTGCCCGCAACAAGACCTAGTTGATAAATTGAGCAAAATTATTATCAACACAGCGGAACACTGACATTTTGTTTCTGTGCGTAATCACGATCTCGAGTATTAGTTTCGAGGTTTGCTTGGATTCGCGATATATACGAACTTCCGACAAATTTTGCATTCATCACGAAGATAACGTTACCGAGGCGGTGCAGAAAATGAAGCGATCTATTTCCATATTTCTAAAGGTAAACGGCATTTTCCAAGGAGAGATAAGATTAATTTGTTACTATTACCCACGCAAATAAGGTATATTTTGTTCGATGTAACTTGAATATTCCTAAAGGAATCGACTCCTGTAAATTATTTGCATGAAACGGCGTTTGCATTGTATTTATTGATGAAAATCGAATCCAAACAAAGGATTTTGATTATTTAGCTTCCTCGATTGGGAATTTTGCATTTAATTTCAGTGATACGATTCCTTTGGTTGGATTAAAATTTTGTTTAGTATTCAGAGGCGTGTATATTTTAAACAGGAGAATGTACCAGGAATTTATTAAGTATAAAAAAATTACAGTTTTGACAAGGGGTATTTTTAGTATTGCTACGTGATCACGAGACAGGCATCATCTTCTCGTATACTCCTTTGAGCTTCTTGTTGTTCTTTCGCAGCTTCTCCATCATATTTTCGAGTTGTCGGAATTCCCCTACGATTCCGGTATTATTGTCTTCTTCACCCTCGCTAGCTTTTTTACCCACTCTGGGTTCATAACTCTCAAAAAATGTCTTCTTGTGAATTATTGCTTTCTTTTTCCACTGGTCTCATCTTAATTCCATGTACAATATGCAAAGATCTACCTTTGGTATCCTCCTAGATTTGAAGAACAAATTTTTAAAATTTATGTTTCAAAAACCCCTTTTGTAAAAAAATCATACGCTGCCACTGGCTTATTTACAATCTATTCCAAACTCTCAAAAAATAAAAGTCGAAATACCTTTCATAAAACATTTTTTTCTCTGCCCCTGGTATTAATAAATTTCAATTCTTACTTCTCGATACTCAAAACTGGCGAAATCCCTGCGTAAGGAAATCGTACGCTGCCACTGTTTGTTTAAATCAATACTAATTTCCCAAACAAAGTTTTCGAAACCGCCCTGATATCACTTACGGCACTGCAACACTGACATGATGGACTTCGTACTAGCCAAGGCCCAAGACTTTTGCGTTTTTTAAAATCCTATACAATGCAATTTATTAGCAGATAGTCGATCTTAAATTGGGACTACCAAAGCATACATTGAGTCAAAAAAATTTCGTTGTGGTGCCCTACACAATTCCATTTCTTACGTACATATTTGTTAAACCTTGTCTACTTTCTTGGGACCCTTCTTACCCTCTATAAATCCTTGCTTGATTATGCTTGAGCTGCCGACCCTTCCGTTATAGCATGTGGTGACTAGTGCGCTAGACCCAACCCTGTCCCCAAGATGCTCCATTATTCATATTTCGAAGTATAATTACTCATCTATCTTCAGCTTTTTATTCGCACTATAATTTTCAGCTTCATTAATGGGTTTACCTTGAATTTGTTAATCCAACCACAGGTATTCGCATTACCTAATAACATTTTGAGGGGGAACTTCTGTATTGGAAGCTGATGATTTTCTCGTTCTTATTATCGTTATAAATAGAGCCTTGTTCATTATTTACGTATGCAAGTGACATTTCTATTGAAACGACCTTGTCAAGTATTATTCGAGATGAAAAATCTGTTCGATATCGTCATCTCACGCCTACAAGTTACCCCGCTGCTAAATTAGTCGACTCGTTGGCAATCACACCGAATTCGAAGTTAGGGACCGCACGGTAGTTCTCTCCTCCATTCATACAAGACGATCCATTGAGTAACAACCGGAAGTTGCACCGTGAACCTGAACTCTACCCCAACCAGATAAGAATAAGACGCCGCCGTTCGTTGATAGCCCGATATTGGCGCGACTGAAACTGGAATGACATTCGTTTCCGCTTCTTGTTATCTACCAGTTTTTTTTCCATCGAAGTAGGTCAACTTGCGTTTTTATTATGCCGCACAAACATCGACCATTGAAATGACATATCCCTTTCATAACCGAATCGAACGCGAGCTACCACCACTGGAATTAGTAGTTGCAAAATACAATGGGCCGCCTTTATATTATTAAACCGGTGTTTTGAGTAATTTGGTTTTGATAATGGCTCGAATTCTGTCTGTGTTCCTCCTTAGAAGCATTGCGGATGTGCAAGTGGGACAAGGAAAGTTATGTAAGACATGTATACCTGCGGCAATGTGCATACCTGAGCCAACATTTTAGAGTTCTCGGAACTGAGTCAGGTCGGAGACGGTCATCAGACTCGCTCTTAGAATATTGCACATTTCTATGTTGCAGCCAAAGAATTTGTAAATTTACATTTTATATTAAGGAGAAGGGGAGGGGGGCGGTGTTGTCCATCATTATGAATATTTTTTTTAACATATTTTACCTTTCACAAATTTTCAACTTTATTATACGTAATTAATTATATTGATAGAATGGAATGTCGAAAGCTTGTGTTTGTGTTTCTATATATACGTGCATAGATGGAGCCGCATTCCTTTTAACGAGGTAGCATTTTTATTTGGACCTAGAAATGCAATGATGCTGGTGTGGTACGCGGCTGCTTTGACGCCTTACTTCCAAGAATTATCCTGCCTGAATCTACATTCAATGCAAGCCTCGTCAGAAGTGACCAAACAACCACCGCATTCCTTCGTAGTTAACTTTTAATAGTTTTTTCATATCGGTTACGGTTTATTTCGTGTTTTATATTTAATCGATTTTTTCACTCTTTATGTAATAAATTTAATTTGAAATAACGTGTAATTGGAGTTAATGCGAAAATTTCCGCGTAGGGGCACATTTTTGCATTCCATTCAGCTTTTGTATACTGAAGAAGGGGTGACGACCACTAAAATCATTTTATACGTATAAGTAGATGAATGGATAGAAGCGACCGTAACATTATTAATTGAGCAGTGACGTAACTACCACCGGGGCCCCGTATATTTGTGCCTCTTGAACCTGATCTAAGTAACTATACTCTTTAGTCCTTTCTTAGAATGTAAAATTACAGCTGTGAAATTCTGCTCCATGGCGCCACTTTCGACAGCCCCCTAGCTCAGCCATTTGGGGGGGGGGGGTAATGGCTAGACAATTTTTTTTTACTTTGCTAAGCTCCATGGATGTTACATCTCAAACGATTATTAATCACGGTCAATTGTTTATTGGTACATAATTGGAAATTGGCTTCTATTATTTTGTGCATCTTTTTCTTAACACAGGACTCAACGCATTTTCCCTCTGCGATCTTTGACGCACTTTACATCAAGCATGCGAAAATTGTCTCACGATCTTTTCGGATCTTTTAAAAAGTTTGAATCCTTTTCGTGTGCACTTTGTTTAAGAAAAGATTCTGCAATTGTTTCCTTTAGAACAGCAATTTTATCGACAACGGCCATACCGGTTCTCATCCCATTACCAAAGTTAAGCAACGTCAGGCGCGGTCAGTACTTAAATGGGCGACAGCTTGGGAACTAGGGTTGGTCGCAAAAACTCATTTTTTTATATTTCGGAGTTGTAATAGCAAGGAAAATATGCCAACTATATAGACAAAACAAGACAAAATGTTAAAATCGGTAAGCATCTAATCTAATGTTTGTTAAAATATGAAAAAATTCAATTTTTGCGATAATTTTTTTAATTTTTGAATTTGAGGTGTTCATGTAATACAAAACAAAACAAAAAATGTGACATTTTCAATATTTTGTAAATCTTAGGCCCTACGCGCGACCGGAAGATATCAACTGATCTAAACCAAATTAAAACAACATGTTATGAAAAATATTGCAAAAATTAATTTTTTTTTCATATTTTGTCAAACTTTAGGGTTTATGTATACAACTTGGAAATTTCAAAAAAATAGTTTTTTCAGCCCATGCTATTGGGAACACCGCGTGCTATTGTCTATGTTTTTTTTTAATTTTTGCTCATGTTTTTCTATTGATTGATTATAGATTTTATTTTAATGTCACATACAGGGTGGTGACTTGCGTAGCGCATCATAGGGATTTCAATGTAAAATTCATAACATGCGATTATTGGCTCCCCAAATTATTTTAGAGCAAAAATGTATTAAGGTTTTTTGTAGAAAATTTTTTTTACGCCAATCAACCGTATTAGTTTTCAATTTTGTTCGTATAAAGACGGAAAATTGGAAAAATAAAACCCACATCTTTTCCAATAATCTGTGATGCCATGGAATTTTCTAAAACAAAAAGATATCAATTAGCAGCAGTTGAAATGGATTTTATGATCGACTTGGTTACTGTCTTGCAGTTAATGGTGACTTATTCGAACATTTATTGTAAATTGTTATATTAGGAAACCGTTTTTAGTAATTTGGTCTTTCTTTATATGTTGAATTCGCTGTTCTAAATAATATAATACTTTTTGATAGAATTTGATTTGTTTTATTGCTGACATTCCATGGCATGACGGATATTGGCGTAGTTTTTGTATTATAAAATTCCATGGCATCACAGCTGGGAGTTTTATTTTTCCAATTTTCCGTCTTTAGTATGCAAAAAATTGAAAACTAATACGGTTGATTGACGTAAAAATTTTTTTTCTACAAAAAACCTTAATACATTTTTGCTAATTTGCTAAATTTGGGGAGCCAATAATCGCATCTTATGAATTTTACATTGAAATCCCTATGATGCGTTACGCAAGTCACCACCCTGGTGTAATTAATAATTGTAATTCCTACTAATTACTCGTAAAATGAATTTAGTTTTGCCGAAAAAAATATTTTAATTTTTTTACCTTTTCTCAGTTTTTGTAATAAAACCTGGCACAATTTTTGTAGGTTGTTTACAGAAAAATAAGGTCTTTCGCATACCTTAATAAAAATTTTGATTGGTTTTTGAAAAAAAATTCGATGCTGTTGCAGCGTTACACATTTATTTTTTGCTCAAAAATCCGGCCCGTTGTAATTAGTTTCCGTAACTAATGAAAATGAAAATTGCCAACGTACGCACGTACATTCAGACAGAAATATAAATTCTTACAATTGTCGGAATTTTTACCTAAATTCAGTATGAAAATTCCTTTGTTCTGGAATTCTGGAATGAACTTTTAAGGTATTTCTTTGTTATACAAAGATCTGGGATTTTGCACAGATAATAAACCTGAAAAGAGGTACCGCCCTGGAGTTCTTATGGATTTGTTCATTTGGATGTTTTAGTATTACAATTCCAGACAGTCACTCCCCCCCCTCTCGCTCTCTTGGCCGTAAAGATTTCTTATATTAAAATTCTATGGTTTTGAAGGATCTATGAGAAACCTAAACATAATTACACAATCTTTTTAAAAATTCATCTAATACAGGGTGTTGCAGACCACCCGTGCCAGCCGTTTTTCTCAGATATTATAATACACGGAGGAAAAATATTAAAAACTAAAAGCTATATGGAGGAACCAACTTTGATATTTTCGATTTCCTGGAAGTTACCGAGGGTCTGGTCAACTTTGTAATTTTAAATGGAAAGGGGTGGTCAAGTGGGGTCTCGTTAGAAAGGTCTTTTTACAAGACAGAACTTTTGCTTGAAAATGTATTATATGAACAATTTGCAAGTTTTACGCGTCTGAGCGGCAGCGTGTTCACCGGTAGAATGAACAAAAGAAATTGCGGTTGGTCAATGCAACAAGTTGACTCCGAAAATTGCTATTTCCGGTAACGTCGGGAAATCAAAAATATCAAAATTGGTTTCTCTGTATAGCTTTTAGTTATTAATATTTTCCTTTCAACTTCCTTCCGTGTACTATATCGGCATGGGTGGTCTGAAACACACTGTATATCAAAAACTTTTGAAGGACCTATGTGAATCTAGGAAGAATTTTTGTAGTATGTGTGGGGAATCTTGTGCACTTCTAAAATCTATGTGAACAATCTGTAGAGTTTCTAAAGGTCTGTGAGGAATCTCTAAACCTAAAGAATAGTTGCAAAAAAAATATTTGAAGAATCTCTAAAAAATGTCTAAAAATCTTCCAAACCATACCTAAACATTTTCGGAATAATTTTGAAGAATCGCCGAAATATCTCTAAACATGTTTATATGCTCTTTAAGGAACACTTCGAGAATATTTTAAAAATATCTAAAATAAAAAGAATATATAGGAAGATTTTACAGTATAAGTTAATTGTTTTATACAAGTCGGTGCTCCTGATTTAGTTGCACCAAATCTGTTAAAAGTTCCTGCAGAGATCCGTTCAGTGAGCCCCCCCCCTCCCCTCTCATTAACCCAAAATGAACCATTTTTTAGTATCTACTATGCCACAATAAATTGTGCTTTTATGCTCACAGTCTGTGCCTTTTTGGTTTCTTAGATATCTGGAAAAATCATAAACTTTGTTATACTCAAACTTACACAATTTTGTGTACAAATTAGCGAAGACCATTTTATTTACCGAACACAAGTGGATTGTTTAAAAAGTTAAAATTTTCCGACATAAAATTGCAGAAAATACGTGTATTTGGGTTAGAAAAGAGGCACTTCAGCCGATCGAAATACTATTATGTAACATGCTCGTTTAGTATGAAGAAGTTTTTTTTGGGGAGATTTTTTAGAGTATTTCCAAAACCAAAGAGGCACAAACGGTGAGCATAAAAGCACAATTATTAAAGTACTATGCAATATCCAACAAAAAAGTTTAAATGGGGAAGGGGGCTATTTGGTTTTTCGAAATATTTCCAATAAGGCACAAACCGTGAGCATAAATGCACGATCGAGGCAGAGTAAATTAGTTCATTTTTGTATTAATGTGGGAGGGGGGGGGGCTAAATGAACGGACCCTTCCTGCAGATATTTCTATCTGCTATCTGAAGTAAGTTACCTAATGTATATTTTATTAAATTTATCGGGTAACATATAAAAGCTTCCGTCAACATCATATTTGTCAATGCGTACACGATAAAGATAATTTTTAATCAACAAGATGTCAAATAAAAGATGTTGATGAGGGAACTTATGTAAAAGGTCAAATTTAGATAAAGCCGAAGGAAACGTTTGAATGGTTTGTAGACAATCCGTATACGAGAAACATTCATTTTAATGCGAGAATAAGTTACGACGTCAAGTAAAAAGAGCTTAGTAATAACTGGCCATTAACAAAGAAGCTGAGTATAAGGGGTGGCGCAGAGCATCGATCAGCGCGAGCCTTTGATAAAATACCTTCAATCTAGTTTATGGCCTCTCACGTTCAAATTATTCACTCCACACTTTCGGAGTCTTTTGTGTCTCGGTTGTTAAAGCGTTGGCGCCTCTAACTGCTTTTCTGTTTCGTTTCTTTAACAGGTAATCGAAGCTAAAGCGACAGCGTTTTGAATAAATTTACGGCTAAAATATGCGCTTATTTAGAACCAACGGCGTTCCATCAACTTTTTGGGAAAAACTTCGTTCCCTATTCTGTTTTCCGCCTAACAAAATTCTTCTAAACGAGGCTGCGCCGTTAACGCCCAACGCTCAAATTTGCGATTTCTCCATTCCGAAAATTCCTCAACCTTCTACCCTCTGCTGAGATCCCGTTATTAAAGAAACCGAATTCCTTCAAACTACTCTTTTTGCAAAACGTACTTCGTAAAAACCGTATAGTTAAAGCTCACTACAACTCGTTTATTTACGCGAAAAATTTCTTTCTAGCAAGTACGTTTTTCATTTAAGTTTCACCCTAAGGAAAAATTACGCGAAGCCCCACCTGAGAATCTTACCTTACCGAACTACGAGGAGAACAGGATCGCGAGCGATCAATACTACGACCGGAACTATCCTTTCGTATGATGCCCTCCTGGTATCTCACTTCCTGTTTCTTGTAGGTAAACGTGTCACTCAAACGGTAACGTGACCGAATATCGAGATTTGATGGGGCGGTTTATAATTTAATTGTCATTTGTAAAAATGTGTAAACCGCGATCCCCGAATTCATTTAATGACTTCCATAAATGGGAGGAAAAGCGCCGTTTTCGGAAAATACGTAGCAGGATCGTAGAAGTTCGACGGGATGTTGAATTTTCCTAACAACAGGTGATGAAGGTTAAAGATTTTCCGCAAAGTGCATGCGCCACATTTTACGAAAAGCGTTTTTCATTCTCAAAACCAAATGAAAGCTGCGTATTTAGTGTGTGATCTCACGTGGACATTTCAGTGGACCACTAAATTTTCATTTAATCTCTGTAAGTTCTGTAAGACAGCATTTTTTGCGAACTTTTACTGAAAAACACCTAATAACATCATACTGTTTCATGTTGGAATTGATTTGGTCAATTTATAGGGATGTTAAATGCAGTTGGTGGGTCATTGCACTTATATGTAAATAAAGTGAAAATGCACCTCAGAAATAACAAAGTTTTTCATCTGATTTGGCTGTTAAATTCCGTATACCGTAAAATTAGATATATTTGAAAATTTACATTCCGAAAAATAATTGAAAACTTCGGGAAAGTCCATTGAGTCTATCTTAAGATTGGGACACCACTGGAGAATTCCATGCAGTTTTTAACTATACGTGATTCGACAAATTTCCATTTGTCTGGGCTGTTTGATTTGTTTTAGGTTTTCTCTTCTCCCGACCTTCTCTCCCTTTCTTCCTCTTGTTCTCCTTTTTCATAATACTGCTGGCCAAAATGCAACAAACGCAAACGAGAAGCTCTTGCTGATCTGGCAGTCTGTACAACATTTTATTCACCCGATTTTGACAATCAATAATCCTGAAGTAATGTCATTGAAGGCTCCACAAAGGCAATTGAAATATCTTGACGGGAACGGTTTCAAAGATCCGCTCCTAAAGTACCATCCCTACTTAACTGCTAATTCATTCACAATTATTGCCTAATTTAGACAAAGCCCCTACCAATTCAAAATTATGATAACAAAGCATCTATTAAGTCAACAGCAAAGAAACTAACGCACTTACACCATTGCTACCTTAGTAGTAGTTGTGTCGAAAAAAAGTTTTCTCCGCAGTCAGCTCGTTCTTTCTTGAAGGGAACACGGAGCCATCTGTCTCTTTCACGCGCAACATTTCCAGTGCCGTTTTTCTCTTTTAATGAAATGCCTAAAAGCGGGAACGATAAAATTCAAAAACTGTCAGATATGTTACATCACAACATAGAGTGGAGTTTAGATCTTGTCAAGACAAGACTTGAACTAAAATTGATAATCGGTATGTTAGCCGGTATAGGCCAGTCAAATTAGGAAAAATAGCGGAAATAATTGAAAGAAAGCTGAAAATTGGTATAGAGGTACATTAGGGCTTGTATTCGAACATACTAAAAGTCGGGACCAAAACTCCAATGTCTCGAGCCGCCATCTTGGAAAAAAGGTGCTCCAAATCGCACTTTTTCGCTGATATCTCGGTAACCGCGCATTCTAGCAAGTAAAGTTTCATATAAAAAAGTCACTATCAGAATCTCAAGTGACAGCAGGGCTGCCTTGCAGTCACTTGGTCACTGTAAAATTACCTCTAGGATGGTTTCCGAATGTCACCACGTACTAGAGCAAGTAGCAAGCAGCAACACCCTTGAGCTCGTATGGGTCAAAGGGCATGCTGGAACGGAAGGTAATGAGAAAGCCGATAAATTAGCCCGACTGGCCTCAAAACAGGCGTTTTATGGTCCAGAGCCGGCTCTTCCACTTACAGTTAAAACTGTAAACAACCTAATAACTCAAGACACCCAAACCCAGCACAGGGCTAGGTGGAACTTGATGTTAGATTGTCGCCATGCGAGAGAAGCCTTCAGAGGACCATCTCGTAGCTTGGCGCGTTTTTGTACAGGGCTATCAAGGAAGAACCTGAGGTTACTCGTGGGCATACTTTCTGGGCACTGTAAACTAAACAAGCACATGCACTGCATGGGTTTGGTGGAATCACCATCTTGTAGAGGATGTTACACAGACGACGAGACGGCATACCACATACTCTGTGAATGTCCCGCTCTAGTCCAACTGAGACGATCCATGTTGGGGGAATCCTGGCCGGACATGGCTACGATTAGAGCCGCCTCCCCTTCCAGCGTCCTAAGGTTCATCTCACGTGTGGGATGGCTTGAGTGATGCTGAGGGGTCGGGCGACCCTAGTCAGGGAGGTAGTACAAAGGGCCCGAATTTGAGGCCTAAGTACGCGTGGACACTGTTCACCCTCCTATCGTAATCCAGAATCCATATAAAAAAGAAAGATAATAAAATTTTGTATAAAAAAGATGGTATTTTCGTTATTTACGTCGATATTCCACATTGAATATAGAGCATAATCTTTTTTTCAGATGTAGGTGCATTACTTTCCGCGCTCGCGTGCTTTAAACATATGTTTAAAAAATTGACTGACATTGTTAAGGCCTGTTGACCACCTAAGAGAAGGAAATAGTATTAATAATATATTTATTTTTCTACTATATAGCTGAATACAAAAGATACCTACATAAGGAAACTAAGAAAAATAAATATTGCCAAAATCCGAAGTCGTTTGAACTACTTGTAATGAATATGGGGCATTTACAAAAAAAATATAAATCAAACTTGACTTCATTTCATTAAAAAAATACTAAAAATAATAAACTAAACTAAACAATTCCATTAAAAATTCGCGAAATAGTACATAGCGCTGTTCCAGTATCCACACCTGAACTTTTTTCGTGAAAGCGGGATAGGTAGATATCTTCTCCATTTCGCGCGGTAGAATGGAATAAAGCCTTGGAGCAATGTACTGAGCACATCGTTTACCGATTGTTTTCTCAGACCTTGGAAAAAGTATATTATGGTCTTCCTGGCGTGTAGGTATAATGAGAGTGCATGTTGGGCAGTAATTTTGGATGTTTTTATGAACTGGAGGATTTTGTTACAGTAAAGTTGGCGTAAATTCATTACATTTGATTCCTTATACAGGGTGGTGCCTAGCGCGACGCAGCATAGGGATTTCAATGGTAATTTCTTTATTGGCAATATAGCTCCCCTATAATTATTTTAGAGCAAAAGTCTAAAGAAGTTTTTTTAGAGAAAAAAATACTGCATCTGTTCATACGATTACTTATATAATAATTTTCCGTTTTTCAAATCGTAGAAATTAACAAAATAAAAAGGTACATTTTTCAATAAATCAGATATGCCTTGGAATTACCTAAAAAAACAGCGATCACGTTTCATTATTTGCCTTTGACGTTTATTAAATATTTTATACTAGTTTATAAATTAGTTAATCATAAAATTGTTTATCATGTATTTAACTGACGAGAAAATCGAAATGTTGAAGTTGTTTTATGCTGGAAATAATGCCCGCCAAGTAACGTGTGTATGTAGTGTTAAGTAACCCAATTGGCCGATTCCAAGCAGTAGGTACAAGATTACAGAATTAAATATAAAAATCGTTGGACGTCAAACAACGATAACTTAGATGCGATGCGCTTGTAGTTTGTTAAAAGATTCCCAAGCATCACTGATTTATAAATATCTAATTTTTTATTATGCCGATTTCTACCATTTTGAAAAACGGAAAATTATAAGTAATCGTATGAACAGATGCAGTATTTTTTTCTCTAAAAAAAACTTATTTAGACTTTTGCTCTAAAATAATTAGGAGAGCTAGTAATTGACTATAAAGAAATTACCATTGAAATCCCTGTGCTGCGTCGTGCTAGGCACCACCCTGTATAAGGCTTTGTAAGGATTCACTAGCATAAAATACCCCCAGCCAACAATTCCATACATTAACAGTGATTGTATTAACGAGAAATACAAAACACGCATCTGTTGAGTGCGTACGATATGTCGTAAGTGTTTAATTTTAGATAAAACTGTCCTTCTTTTCGCTGGTCAACAGGCCCTAAAATGTCAACTATAGATCAATTTTTTAAACATATTCATGTTTAAAGCACGCGAGCGCTGAAAGTAATGCACCTACATCTGAAAAAAGATTATGCTCTATATTCAATGTGGAATATAGACGTAAATAACGAAAATACAAAAAAGTGCATACCATCTTTTTTATACAACATTTTATTATCTTTCTTTTTTTATATGAAACTTTACTTGCTAGAATGCACGGTTACCGAGATATCAGCGAAAAAGTGATTTGGAGCACCTTTTTTCCAAGATGGCGGCTCGAGCCATTGGAGTTTTGGTCCCGAATTTTAGTATGTTCGAATACAAGCCCTAATGTACCGCTATACCAATTTTCAGCTTTCTTTCAATTACTTCCGCTATTCGTGGAAATTTGATCTAATTTGACTGTACTAGTATTTAGAGGTCATGATACATCTTTACAGCTCACCAATTTGTTTGAGGGAAACGGTCAAATTTATAATCGCAGTGAGTACTTTTTCATGTGGCTCACGATGATAGTAGCGGATTAAAAAATCTTTATTTAATGCTCTTTATATTAAATTGCACAAATTGTGTTAAGACTAATTGGATCACAGAAGTAAGTTTAAATATGATTGGAAGTAGATATTAGCTCCCCTTTGCTTAGATGATACACAATTCCTGCTCCAAAAGCATCTCCCATAACATTCAGCACGGTCCTAAACCGGTCCCTAAAATGCAGTGCATGAAGTACATCCAACTTGCATAATATTTTTCTTTATCTCACAATAACCAATCAATGGCGAGAATGAGAGTTACGTCCTCGGCCGGCAATCCTACCGTATCCAGAACCATAACCATCGTCACCAAACCCGCCTGTGGTATACCCGCAGCGCCGATACTGGCGGCGGTAGCAGTAATGCTGATGGCCACCAAATGCCCAATGCTTAAGTCGATGGAGCGAATTTGCGCAATGAAAATAGCGGCAACCGCTTCGTACAAAGCGGTGCCATCCATGTTGATTGTCGCGCCGATTGGCAATGCAAATCTCGCAATCCTACTATCAACGCCATTCTTTTCTACTACACATTGTAGGGTGAGCGGCAAAGTTGCAGAGCTAAAACGTGTGATTATTTCGACACAAATTCGCTAATCACCGATATACCTAGACGAAGTGCCAAAGGCGGTTGCAAGTGCTTGTCCCAAATTTATTAGGTAAGTGAAAGGGTTCTTTCTTACAATTATCACATAAGTAAGTGGTATTATTACAATCCCCTGTATAAGTAGACCCACGATTACCGTAAGAAAGTACATGCCTAATCTACCGATCAGCTCCTCCGGGTTTTCGATTTCCAGCACTTTAGATGCTACGAGAAACAATACTCCTAATGGCGACAAGTAAATAACCCATTTCGTAATGATTAACATTGCCTCGGATAGTGCCTCAAAACACTTTGCGAGAGGCTCGCCTTTCTCCCCCAGTTTGGCCAGTGTGATCCCCATAACGGTCGAGAATACCACCAAACCTAATATGTTTGTTCCATCGGTGTACTCATGTTCGATTTTCCACGAATTTATGTCCTCTGCAACTTATTACGTTATTTTAATTGTTGTTGTCTTCTGTTTCCACTTACGTTTTGGGTCAGTCGGAGGAACAAGAACTGTTCGTGTCTGAAACAGAAGCGGGTTAATTAGATTTAGTTTTGTACTTTAGTTCGACTACATCTTAAAAAATTTGCTGTGGCGAGCACATCGACGATCACCAGTACCACCGCTGTGCAGTTCACTGCCACCCTCACCACCGAAGAGGCTATGGCAAAAGGTAAAATGATTGTTGACACGTTAAAACCTTAACCTATGTCCATGTCAAATACCTCGACAAATACTAACAATCAATTATAAAAAGATACCTAATAGTAGGACGTAGGAAATTTTTGGGATTTTCTCGAGCGCGTCAGACTAAAGTAAGGTGGGTTGACTACGTGTTCAAAAGTGTGCATTTCAATACTCGACGATTTCCACGTGACGTGAGTCTAGCGGTAAACCTAGAAAGTTGAAAATAATTTCCAGCGATTTTTCTTGGCCTCTCTTGTTAACAAAATCTTTTTCCCCAAGCTGTGCAATTAACGATTCCATGGATATGGCCTGTGACCGTTATTAACAGGATACCCTGTACTTGATTAAAAAGCCGTGTAAATAAAATTAAAAAAAGTGCAGATAATTGGCTCTTCCACGTACAATGAGTAAAAACGAATTGAATGTTCGAAATAGTATATTTCTTTCACTTCCGGTTTGACAGGAAGTTGCTCTAAATTTCGAAATTTAAATAACACACCCATTGTATTTATACGTTTTTGCATTTGACCATTTTTACTGTTGATAAATGGTTTTGGGTGTTTATAAGAGGTTGATCGAAAAATTAATTACACCTTATTTTTTAATCTAGTTTGTCATTAATTACTACAAACATCGATTTGTCGAATTTATTCAATAATAACAACGTTTTTAAAACAATTTTGAAATTATCAAGCTTATACCGTTAAATCAATTTTTTTTATATGGGGCTACAGTGGCTCACTCAGGTATTCTGAAGCGCCCTATATACAGGGTGTTCCTAAATATGATGAGAATACAGAAGGGATTAATTCTTTGCCTTATTTTTGACTCAAAGTTCACATAAACATAGGTGCACAAACGCTTCGTTAGCGATCTACAGTGTGTTATACTTCCACGGTACCCAATTACAATTTAACACAATTTTCAATGCCAACTGTCAAAATTAATTTTTATTACAATATATTATCCAACCCATTTTAAAAATCATACTTTTACCTATCTAATTACGGAAAATTGATTTTTATTTTTTTTCTCGATAACTATTACAGATACGAAAACATTTCAAGAGACCAAAATGTCTTTAAACAAATCAGAAATTTAATTTCTTGTTTCACGATCTACCAGTGGCGCATCGAAAAAGTGCAGGGGTAGAAAATGGAACATGAATTTTCTGTTTTGTACAATGTACTGTACAGGGTGGTCCAATTTGGACACTGTCTTATGGAAACACCCTTTATTAAGAGATAGAAAAAAATGAACCTAGGTGTCTGAAGCTCAACTTTAAAGGAAACTGGCGCAAACAGAATTCAGCTATGTCTAATTCTTTTTCGAATTTAGTCGATTTCTTTAATGCCCCATAACTTTCTTATTATTAAAGTTAATTAATTTTCTCTTTCTTAGGGCACTGCATCCATTGCGATACAAAGTTTGTAAGTTTTGATGTATCACTTGCTATATTTATATTAAATATTATTTGCAATATTGATTAAAATATGTTTATTGCAGAGATCTAGGTTTCCATAGTCAATACAAATAGCAGCATTATTTCAACGACAATTTCTTATTTACTTCAATTATTTATTTATATATTATATTACTTATTTTTTTTATTCACATGTTTGTTTGTTTTTTGTGTGTTATTTGAAATTTAAAATATTTGGAACTAATAAACATTTCCAGATAACCGAGAAATTGTCGTTTTAAACTGTCCTGCCATCTTTTGTTCGCTATGGAAACCCAGATGCCTGCAATAAAAATATTTTAATGTATAAAATGCAATAATTTTTTCTCTTAAAGTAAAGGGTGTTTCCATAAGAAAGTGTGCAATTTGGACCACCTATTTTGGTTGAGACTGCAGTGTATCTCAGCTGTTTTTAAAGATAAACGGTTTTCGCGACCCTGTAGCACTTTGTCAAATTTTTAATACCACAAACAGAATCAATAGTTACGTTTGTTTCAGAGATGCATTGATAGTGAAAACGAAAAGTGTGACTTTTGGGATGTTATCGTATCTTACTACCCATGTAAGATAGACAAAAGGTAAAAATTGCGTATTTTTTTTAATTTTAGCCATGAAAACCTTTTTTTACTAATAAGTAAATAAGAATTGATAGAAAAAAAGAGAGAGAGAAAAAATAAAAATGGCTGATGGTAGAAACATGCCATTTGACAATTTTGAAAAATATGATATAATATATAATAATATAAAAAGAAATACCTCAATGTAATCACGAAAAGTAATGCAAAAAAATTGACGCTAAAGTATACAGGGTGTTGCATTTAAAAAATACCAACTTTGGATCAAATCTGAGAAACTGGTGCAAATTTTTTTACTGTGGCACGGCGAAATTCCTCAATGTAATCACGAAAAACAATGCAAAAAAATTGACGCTAAAGTATACAGGGTGTTGCATTAAAAAAATACCAACTTTGGATCAAATCTGGGAAACTGGTCCAAATTTTTTTACTACGGAACTGAGTTATACGTAAAAATCTAAAAAAGTGGTAAAGGGTCGCGAAAACCGCAAGTCTCTATCTTTAAAATCCGCTGAAATACACTACTGAAGTCTCAACCAAAATAAGATAACCTGTATATTTTTGGTCACCTTATATACAAGGAGATATGTTGTTGAAAATCTACCTATATTGCTAAAAACACAAAGTCGGGTTTCGCCGAGTCGGCTGCTGAATCTTCTTAAATATTGTCTTGTATCTTTAAAATGGATGATATTGAATTGTTGATAAATATGCAGTCGGGTAAATCCATTTTTGATATCAGTCACAACAAGCCGAACGGTTTACCGCTTCGTGTGTGTTATAAAGGCGAGACTCTTATCAAATTGGGCTAGGCCGACGACACAACTTTTGCCGAAGAAAAATTAACAGAAACATCTTTTCGAGGCTGCTAGCATCGGCCGCCGGAATAATTTTGCTAGCGGGCAAATGTCGGAAAATATCAAAGGGGTTTCAGGCGGGCAGGGTTTGTCTGAACTACAGTGACTCAATTTAGAACAGTGGCGACAACCGGATATGTCGTGTTTGATTGGTCGTTGGTTCCGGTCGCCATATTGGGGCTAAATTGCTATACTTTGGTATGGGGTTTACACTTTTTGTTGTGTGTTCCGGTGTGTTCTTGCGAAATCCTGTGAATAAAGATGCTGCTTAAGGTAAAATGTTTGTTGTGGACATTCGGTTCTATATATACATAGCTAGGAGTGATTAAAGTCAATCGAAATGAATTTCGAAGAGATGATTATTGATTATGCTGCTCAATGATACTTTTTATCCCAGAAAGAGAAAAACGCGACCAGGGGCAAAAAGTGACAGAACACCCTGAAATAGTGAAATCACAAACATAATTTAATGATTAATAATTGCCTTTATACGTACATTTTGAATATTGCACCATATTTTATACTTATTAGTTATTATACTGTTTTGCATATATCTTTTGAATTTGGGGGCAGTAGTTTCCTCATAGCTTGTTCTGCGAAGTTTTAAGTGATCATTTCTGCGGCGTTAGTTTTGAACAAGAATCTTTAAATCAAACTGACATTTATTATTATACGGTCACAATTTGACATGATAAGGTCTATTGATTCTACGATCAAATAATTTTTTTGCCCCAATATGGCGGATTATGATAAGTTGTCGCCACTGTCCCTATACAGTCACTGTACTCTGCACCAGTGCGGCATGTGTTTTTAGTTATTTTAGAATATTTGTATCGAACGGTACATTGATTACGTGGTATCTTTGTATTTTGTTTGCTTTTATCCGCTATCACTTAATAGTTTACTTTCAGTTTTTTTTAAAGATTTTTGTTTAAACTATGCCGTATCCAAAACCTGCGGTTCCTCATACTTTTTCGTGGTAATAGTTTTTAGGGCCATATACCCCAACGAAAAATTTCCTCGTCGTCAAACAATCTCGGGTGAAGAACAAGAACAAGAAAACCGAGTAGACGTAGCGTAGTCACGCCAATCACGCAGGTAGCCGCCCACTGCAAAACTAGTCGCCTGTGAGGTGTACACAAATTATGCTATTATATTTTCATCTCTATCTAGCCCATGCGAAGAAAAAGGGCAAAGCGAGTGGCTACCTGAGTGATTGATTTGGCTGTTTTTATACTAGACGACGCGACGTCTTGTGTGTTTTTAGCCTATATGAATGAAAAGGAATTTAAGGCAAAATAACTTGTCGAACTTGTTGAGCGCCTTGTAATTGTCATGTGGAGTATGGACTTATCGATAAAATCCTGAGGTATTTTCTCTCGAAAGGCTCGAACCAGATTTTGGGTCATCTTGTATGGTATTTCGACTCCAATTGTTTCGACCAGAATTTTACTTAATAATGTAATGGATCATTCTCGCCATAGACATTCATTCATTAATAATTTTTGGGTATGTATCCTCTTTAGTTAAAAATGTTATAATGCTTCTATGTTCAAATCTTACCTCACTCATTTTTTAACGTTCAAACCACTACCAAAATTGCCAGTATATTGCGTTTCGTTATTGTTTTCCTGGATAAGGAAATTAAATAAACATATCCTCTCATATTAAAACAATAGTACATTTTTTTTAATTCTTAAAAAATGCGCTAAAAAACATGTTTGTTTGATAGCTTTTTGTAAAGATCCTATTAAATCTATTTTTAAAGTTTTTCAAAACAAATGGAACTCTTAGGGACATCCCCCAGATTGTTTGTTTAGTATTTCCCACGTTACGTTACGTAAAAAGTTTGGATTTTTAGTCATTAGTAGTCTATAATACGACCACATTGAGAATTTTTTGAATAACAAGTGTAGGGAGTTTCCTGAACCTAATTATCCAGACGCAGGTTTATTATCTGCTATTGTTTTGCAATAAACACGTGGTCCTAGTCAGGTGTGATTTTCTTACCTGTTCAGTGCAAGCTTGTATTAGATTTGGCGGAAATAAATTTCTGAAATCAAGAGCATTATAGATTCGCATTTCCTTTTGTTGTATACTGCACCTTATTAAATCCAAAAGTGTATCGACCGTAGTTACATTTCTCACATTAGACGCCCCAGTTTGCCCCTCCTGGCTAGATTTGTCTCCCATCTCACCCGGTTTGATGCTGACTACCAATATAATTCCAATGATAACGGCACAAAACGTGGTCGTTATATAATACCCGATGGCTCTCGCCGCAATTTTTCCAGAAAGCGTGATATCTAACCGCGCAATTGCCGATATTAATGAAGACACTATCAGCGGCAAAATCAAAGATTTCAGCATTCTCAGGAAGAGATCTCCAAAAAAGTTTATGTACATAATCTCCCTTTCCGTCCATTTTTCGTCCGAAAACTGTCTCAGTAAAAATCCTAAAAGCCCACCCAAAATCACCCCACAAACTGTTAATATTGTTAATAAATTGGTTTTGATGCAACTTTTTATTTTCGACGACGTCTTGGGGGTGTCCATGGCCGGGACGGGCGCGATTTGTCGCAGTTCTATGCCGGTTTTATCGTCTTCCATCACTAAATAATTGCTTATCTTGAATTACACAGACACAATTCTTTAATTTGTTTAAAGGGTCCCTTATGAAATGCAGTGAACACAACTCGGTGGATTGTATTGAAGTAAATTGATTTCTCTTCTCGGTTGCAATGTAAGCCTCGCAGGGTTTTTACTAGATATGTGTTGTCTTATTATATTGCGAAAATAATTGGGAAATTCTATTCAAGGTAGTCATTTCAGCAGTACCGAATGGCAGGAGAGCGTAAACGTTACTAAAAGTTGTTACTTGCTAATTTTACGTAGCCTAATGCGTTATTAATCAAGTCGTAAATGATCATTTTTTTAATCTTGAAATTATATTGTTGTGTAACATCGGTAAACATAAAGCGGTTTTTACTTTCATAATAATAATTCACAATATATGTATTCTGTGACGCGTATCAGAACAAGTAGAAAATCGCAACGTGGAAAAACCTTTATGTAACCTTCAGGTACAGATGAATACATTACATTCCGATACGTATTAAGTTGTAGATTAGCTTGACTTTTATATGCCCCGATCAAGTGAATTACTTATTTGTGTGTAACTGAAAACGTTCGCCCCTTTACCTGACTGAAATGTTGGAAACTGCCTTTTTCTTAAACGCGCACTAAGCATCTGTTAACTAGGTAAACTGTCAGGATGTCACGGACGTCTCACGTCGTAGGGGAAGCCCTCGAAAGTCTCTAAACGTTAATTCTTTAACAAATAATCATTGTGGTTGTTGTGTACACGTTTCGAAGCTAAATTCCCTTGATAAGGCAGCAATAAAGGCGGAATTATTGCAAAATTTTAGTTATGCTCGTGTTTTAATTAGTCTTGTCGATAAGGTTTATGTTGTGTATCTAATTTACGTAAAAAATGTGTGGTTGGTAAGGTAATTTACTTTAGTTCTTAGGTGTGTCTAAATAGAACTAAGTTGTGATGAGTTCGGCATAAAATATGAATGACTGTGAATATTATCCAACAAGTGCCATATATGGAGTAAATGGGATCAAAGCAACCATTTTTAAAAAGCGAGGGTCGGAAGCGTTTCATTTGCAACCCTTAAAAGTTTGTATCGTTTTATTCATGAACTAGTAAGGGCTTTTAGCATGACATGTCGCTTTGGGGCACCTACGAGATTTCTGAACGAATGAAGTGAAAGGCAAATTTGATAAGGCAAAAACTGAATGGAATTTGGAAGGTGGTTTAATTACGTAACGGAAAATGCAAGTATGCAATAGGAATTGGGATCGTGCGCATAACCTCTAAAGTTGAACGGGTCAAGTTGATTGGAGAATGTGGCGGCGGTGACCACCGCTACCCGATCGTTGATTAGATTGTTTTCTCGAACATCGCCAAGGAATTTCTATGGTTGATTTCAGTACGTACACCTACATGATATTCATGAATCTTTAATAAACTCGAGTAGTTCCTTACTATGTCAAGTATTTGGAGATTGTCCAGTTTTGATAAATTTTTATTTATGTCGCCCACCTTCGTAGAAGTTTCACACGACGAATACACGCGGGAACTAATGGTATTCTTACGCATCATGCGTAATAGTTTGCGATCTTTTTATTGTCAATTACGATAGAAAATGAATTTAGAAAATATTTGTAACCAGTTTGAAGTCCTTGTCAGTCAAATTCCTATCGCACACAGCTACTCATTTATGCAATGGCAAAATCAAATTCAACCATCTTCAGGAATAGTTAGAGATCCTTAAAATTAACATTTTCTCATTTTGGAAATCTTTTATCTTTTGCTTCTTCGCATTTGGATATCATCAATACTTCATACCGATTTTTACAGTTCAAGACTCACTTTTTTTGGAATGATCAAAAATGAGACCAGAAGTGAAAGACGCGATTTATCATATTTGGGATAACATATGGGGCTAAACATTCTGAGATTCTAATATTCGGACATATCAACATTAATTGAAGAAAATGATTTTGAAGATGAACCGCCGACAATGACGCCACTTCCTTCTCCGGTTATCCCTCAACTATTTGATATTGAAAATCAACAAAGTCATGATCTGCAGCCTGGTCCATCAAAAAGACCAAGGAAGTAATAATGTCATGCCATTTAAAACATTAGGAACTTACGTAAAATCATTAATTTTTATGTATAGTTTAATACTGGAGCGCTATAAAATCTTAATGAATGAATAAAATTGAAAAAGTTTGTAATGAAAATTATTCCTTGAAAACCGCTCTATTAAAATGCTCCGATGCCGTTTTTTTTTGTAAAATGACCAGAAAAAAAGTTATAACGACCAATTGAAAATTGTTTACAAAATGTTCATCAATTATTGTCGTTTATAAGTTTGTTACTTTTGGTTCTACGACTAAAAGTTACTGGACCAAAGTTGTAGAGAATTTTATTTTTATTCAAAAATGTCTGAATAAATTTTTTGTGAGACCAATATTTTGTCAGATAAACCATAAAAACCATTTGCACCCCTTTTTTCAAGATGGTGGCCGCGGGACAAGGGGTGCAACCCCACAAACTTGGCTTTAACTTTAGACTAACCTCTCCTTGATATCTAAAAAATAAAATCGCGTCCTCTGACAAACGCACGCTAAACCCAAAAAAATGTAACATTTCAATGGACTACATAATATGTGTACAAAATTTGGTTCCATCCAGTTAGTCGTTTAACCGGAAATGAGAGTACAGACAGACAGACCAATCGACATCACCGAGATTTTGTGTGATTCGGATTCCTGGTGCTTCAAAACGTGTATTTCCGGCAAAAAAGTGAGGGGTCATTTTTTACGCCAATGCTAACTCTCTCACTAACCCGCGGGTGGTAAAAATGGGTTCGGGTATGCTAGAAACGTGATTTCTCATATTTCGGCTGAAATGGCGCCAGATATATTTGAATTGTTCTAACTTTTTCGAGAATGCACTTACATTCAAGTTTCTAAATATGTTGGCGTAGGTTTTTGGTGTCCAGGAACACAGTGGAACGGTAAAAAATGTAACGGGAACTGAAAAACCGCGATTTTTCATATATAGGGTCGCTGATAAGTGATAAGTCACACGGTCGATTATCGCGAAAAATATACAATGTATCAAAACAAGTTGTAAATCAGCATATGCATGATTAAAGCGCATTTTTGGTAATGCAGGTCAGTATTAAAGTTTAAAATTATCGATCTCACGAGTAATTTTGGCTGCGTTAAATAATTAATTTTATTTAATTTCAATTGACGGTACGTCTTCATTTTGTAAAACAAATCACAAAGTAAATAATAAGTTTTTATACTGGTAGCGCTATCTAACGGTAAAATTATAGCACCTCCGAAACCCATATCGAAATTATTTTCTTCAATTATCGATCTCACAAGTAATCTAACTCAAAATAGACTAGTGCCTGCACATCTACACTATAGCAGAAAGCTTTTAGTGAAAATTTGAAGTCTCTAGCTATTGTAGTTGTGGAGATCTAACGCGGACAGCCGGCCTGCCAGCAATGACGAATATAATAGCGTATTTTTTTCAAAAATGCGCTAAAAATGTATATATAAGTTTTGTGGTTCTTCAATGTCTTACTAGGCAGCAGGGACCCAGACCCAAATGAAATATCGGTTCCGGTTCTGTTTATATTTAAGCGAAAATCGACGCGAAAATATTTATAATGGTTCCGGTCCGGTTTCGGTTCTAAAAAGAAATAACGGTTCGATTCTGCGCATTTTTTTGACATTCAAAAAATTCCTTATAACAACGTGATTTTTTAATTAATAGGTGTGAAGAAAATGTCATGAATACCAAAACATGACGTATCGTCAGTGTAGTTAATTTATAACGACAAGGGGAATAAAGGAGGAGAGGGAAATCTGTATTTACACTTAATTTATTACTAAAAAACAGAAAACTTTATTTTTTAAAACCTCGCCTCTCTTTTTTTATTTTTTTTAAGTAGTGGCTAAATTAGCGCCACCGCCACCCGTAATGCCTTCAATTTCGACACCTTATTAAAAATGTATAATCCACCGATGGCAATCATAGAGTAGGTAATATTTTATCAATTTTCAGGACGTGGTTGCCTTCAACTTCCAATAACCTGTTAAGAACCGTAAAAAACCGAAAGGAACCGAAAAAAGTAATATATGGGTTCCGGTTCTCAATATGTTTCCATTTCTGAGGGAATAGCGGTTTCGGTTCGGTTTTCAGTCCAGAAAAAATACCGGTTTCGGTCCGGTTTTCGATTCTTTTAGGTCCGGTCCGGGTCCCTGCTAGGCAGTAATAAGTTTAACCATACAGGGTTTGTCATAAAGGCGTGGCACACCAAAATTGAATTTTTTTAATGGAACACCTTAATAATCATAGGATATTTCAATTCTTCTTTCAATTTCAGGAAAAATTTGTAAAAAAAACATAATGCACCTCAATTCAATCGTTTCCAGTTTATTGAGTTTTGAAAATAAACGCACATTAAAAAAATGCAATTTTGGTGTGCCACGCCTTTATAACCAACCCTGTATAATTAAAATTATTAGTGCCTGGTAGACATTGAAAAACCCTAAAACTAATGTATAAACCTTTTTTCGATACATCGTATATTTTCCCTGATAATTGAGACAATTGAATCTCCAAACTTATCGGCGTTTATTTTGAAAACTCGATAACCCGGAAACAATTGAATTTAGGTACACTACGCTTCTTAGAAATTTTGCTTAACATTAAGCGAAGAATTGAAATATCGAATAATATACAGGGTGTTCCAAAAAAATGCAATTTTGGGGTGCCACACCTTTATGACCAACCCTGTATATTTAACTTTACTGCCTAGTAGACATTGAAGAACCCCAAAACTTGTGCATACAACTTTTCTTCATATCTCTCAAAGAGCGAAGAAATTTTGTTGGAAGAGGAACATCGGCGTTTTTTATAACCGCCATCTTGAATAAGGCAGGATCGGATTCAGCGGGGAAAAGCACTTGTAACTCAATTATTACACGAAATGCTTCTTGTCTGAGCAAGGAGAGGTTTTACTGGAAAGTGGCCCTCCCTGACTAAATGACACCTTTCGTCGTCATCGGTAGCCTTTGGTAACCGTGGTAACCACTACCCAATGCTGGTATTGCTACAACTACATTATGAAGATGAAATGTTTCAACGTGTTGGAGTCGAATTTCAAATTCCGTCGTATTTAGGTTTACTTACGTAGCTCGAGGGAAATTTTTTAAAGTGCATTCGAGAATTCCCAGATTCCTAGTCCTAATCTTTTTTAAAGAATTGCAGTTGAAAGCTTCCCGGATAAAAAATTGAGGGTAGTTTTGGGGGACGCCACGTTAGAGAAGGAAATGTGAAAGGTTTTTCAAAATCAGAAAGCGCATATCCCAAAATCTAAATATATCCGTTATTTTCAAAGCTCTTATGTGATAATTTAACAAGGGAAACGTTTTACACCCTCGATTTAATTGTTACACCCAGTAGGTACTATAAATCCGCCTCACCTTGACTTTACAGTACAGGCTCTTAGGGTCAACAGCGATGCCAAATGTCATCGGAATATGATTTGAAGCAAATGGGGGTATTTTTAATCTATAAAATCGGCATCGCCGCGCCAAAAACTAATATTTAGGGATTGCATTGGCCTATGTAAAGTGCGACGGATCACGGACTATAGTATACAGGGTTTCCCAAAAGTCCCGGTATAGTGCTATAAGTTTAAAACAAGTGAAGAAAATAATCTGAACTATTGCTGGAGTTGTGCGCGTTTACCAGATCTTTCCGACGACATCAATTTGAAAACAATCGGACCAAAACTGTAGAAGAAGATAGGAAAAAACTCAAAAATCACCACGATAGTATAACACGCTCGGGGATGGCACCCAGATGTAGGCGACCCCACGTAATGTAGCCCCGTCCCTTAAGTGATTAATAACACGGCCTCGGTAGGTACATGTACACTCACTCTAAAAGCGTTTTTCTACGGGGGCCCGCATTTGTTGTCAACCAGCCAGTCAGCCAATCGGCCAAAGTGAGATTAAAAGCTACCTTTTTAGCGCATTTTTGCAAAAAATTTTTTTTGTAAAAAGTAGCTTTTAATCTCACTTTGGCTGGCTGGCTGGCTGGCTGGCTGGCAGCAAATGTGGGCGCGTAGAAGAACTCTTGTAGAAAGGCAACGGGTGTACGTGTATCTACAGGGCCGTGAAATTTGTCAACCTTAGGGACATGGCTACATGATGTGGGGTTGGCGACATCTGGGCGTCATCCTCGAGCGTAGTATACTAACGTGAAGGTTTTTCAGTTTTTTCCTATCTTCTACTACAGTTTTGGTCCGATTCTTTTGAAATTGGTGTCGTCGGAAAGATGTTGTAAACGCGCACAACTCCTGCGTGGCGGAATTTTGTTTTTTGTCATAGGGGCGAAATTAACGACCTTTTGCGAGGCGCGCGCGCGTCTTCGAGAAGTAGTCAGGCGCCTTTTACCTTCCGTTGCGAACTCACGCGGTTTAACGTTTCGTGAATCTCGAATCGCTGTCTCTCTTTCTCGTGTCGCCAATAGAAGTGAATTGCGAGTGAACGGGACGTCGGAAGTGGGTACCGTAAAAGAGAATGTGGTAGCCCGCGACACGATCTCACTGATGGTGGAGTCAAATCTTCAAACGCGAATTGCGAGTGAACGGGACGTCGGAAGGGGGTACCGTCAACGGGAATGTGGTAGCCCCCGACACGGAATGTGGTAGCCCCCGACACGATCTTCCTGATGGTGGAGTCAAATCTTCAAACGCGAATTGCGGGTGAACGGGACGTCGGAAGTGGGTACCGTAAAAGGGAATGTGGTAGCCCGCGACACGATCTCACTGATGGTGGAGTCAAATCTTCAATCGCGAATTGCGGGTGAACGGGACGTCGGAAGGGGGTACCGTCAAAGGAAATGTGGTAGCCCCCGACACGATCTTCCTGATGGTGGAGTCAAATCTTCAAACGCGAATTGCGGTGAACGGGACGTCGGAAGGGGGTACCGTCAAAGGAAATGTGGTAGCCCCCGACACGATTTTCCTGATGGTGGAGTCAAATCTTCAAACGCGAATTGCTGGTGAACGGGACGTCGGAAGGAGGTACCGTCAAAGGGAATGTGGTAGCCCCCGACACGATCTTCCTGATGGTGGAGTCAAATCTTCAAACGCGAATTGCGGGTGAACGGGACGTCGGAAGTGGGTACCGTAAAAGGGAATGTGGTAGCCCGCGACACGATCTCACTGATGGTGGAGTCAAATCTTCAAACGCGAATTGCGGGTGAACGGGACGTCGGAAGGGGGTACCGTCAAAGGGAATGTGGTAGCCCCCGACACGATCTTCCTGATGGTGGAGTCAAATCTTCAAACGCGAATTGCGGGTGAACGGGACGTCGGAAGTGGGTACCGTAAAAGGGAATGTGGTAGCCCGCGACACGATCTCACTGATGGTGGAGTCAAATCTTCAATCGCGAATTGCGGGTGAACGGGACGTCGGAAGGGGGTACCGTCAAAGGAAATGTGGTAGCCCCCGACACGATCTTCCTGATGGTGGAGTCAAATCTTCAAACGCGAATTGCGGGTGAACCGAACGTCGGAAGTGGGTACCGTCAAAGGGAATGTGGTAGCCCCCGACACGATCTTCCTGATGGTGGAGTCAAATCTTTAAAAGCGAATTGCGGGTGCACGAGGAAAGTGGGAAGCGGTTAGTGAATGTAGTAGCCTTCGACAAGATCTGTTATTGATGGTTGAATCGAAAGTGGCTAATAGAATACTGATCTGCCACACAAAAATGCGCTGAAGTCCCTTCGATCTCAAACGAGGACTTTGATAATTTTTTTACGAATAAATTTGCAAAAATGCATTAAAAAGTGGGGCGTGCGCATACCCGGTTCATTTTATGCGCTTTCGATATTCTAATACAAGAAGAACCTACTGTTTCAAAAAATCTCCCCACAAATAAAAAAGTTACGCATTTTTGACAATATAAGAAGCACATATTAACAACAATAATCACTACAACGGATTTTTTTTGTGTGACGTTGCAATACATATCGGTGCGGAAAAATAGCATGTCGAATCTTTAATTTTGGTACAATTTGAATAAATCAATTTTACACATTTCAAGTTTTGATTATATAGCATTATTTGTATTAAAAGCTGAAAATGGATTTCACTAGTACACAACATAGACAATAATACAGTCTTATTTACTACCATTTAAAAAAAATCCAAAGAAAGAAATCAAGTGGAGTCAATTCGGCATTCTGTGGGCCCCCTCTGTCTAACACCCATAGTATAATGTGACGAATCCCCATCTTGTTGTAAGTGCAAATTTTCTTCGTCTAGCAGCTTTTTTAGCGTAACCTCACTTTTCCGTCGTTCCGCGCTATATGGGAACGGGTTCCCGATGTGCAATTATCAAAAATTACCTTTGGCATCATATCACATTATCGCTCAAAATCGGTGTAAATCATTATTTGAGCCAACCAAACTCGATGCTCGATGGCCAAAAAATGATACATGGGTATTTTTGACGACTAAAATATTTTTTTCTATTTCGATGTGGAAACAATACCGAAACCGTACTTCATTGGCCCAGTTTGCGTGCGTTTCTAGACAAAAATGATGCTGAAAGAAATAGAAACGTATTATTTTTTTTATTTTGTTGGATTGGTACCCCTCGCTTTTTTGCCGTCAACGGTATCCGTCAAATCAAAACTAAACATAACCTGTAAAGTGTAAATAACGTACGAGGAACTTGACCGATTGTATTAATTCCGATTAATTTCGAATATAACTCCAAAGGGTAGAACTTTTTTTATTTTTACTTAGTGTAGTGCCAGCAATACATTCTTGCTTACTTTTTGAACTCCCTTCTCGGCCAGCCAGTTTTCAAAAATTTTGTACTCCTCGTACTTCACTTTCGATTTTACAGGCAGTAAATTTAACGTCGCTTCATTGGCAATCTCTTGGATCTCTGGTGGGGTACAAGAGACGTGTTTGTCATCCGTATTCATCATAACTGCCGCAAAATGGAATTATGACTAAATAATTAAAAGTTTGAAGTTTGAAAATACAGGAATCAGGTTAGCCAACGTGAAAATAAATGAACTGTGTCTATTACCAACATACACTGAATGATAGTTTAAAATTACCTAACAACGCCTAAAGGCAATATTTATAATTTGTATAATTTATTATTTAAAATAAAGTCGAAATAGAAAAAATAGTATAAAGCACACGTGTCATTTGTCTACTTGTCGCGCTCGGCTTTTGCCGCATTCGCCGCTACACGGCTTATGCGGCAAACTACCTCGTGCGACAATCTTCGTCAAATGACACTTGTACTTTAATATACTATTACTCAAAATCGTTATTTACGCATCCGTTTTCTTGGGAAATGGACAACTCCATCGCTCGATGCCCAAGAAGTGAACGACGAAAATATTTTTTCTCAAGATGTCAAAATCGTTATTTATGCACCAATTTTGTTGATAAAAACACCAAACTCGAGCCAATCAATCGGGGTTACATGACTGTTATTAAAGTGGTGGCGGGTGACTGATGAAACTAAGGTCAACCTACCATTAACTTCACCCTAAATGGACGTGTTTTTGCAATTGTTTATCAAAATTACAGCGGAGGTTCGTTTTCAAAGGAATGCCCTGTACGTAATACGCCCATATGTGTGCTATTACGTCTAGAACAAGCAAAATGAGATGATATCTCCGATCCGATTTTCATTACTGCAAGCATTAATTTGCAAATTAGTATACGAGGTGATCTTGTAGCAAAGATCACAATAAAATAAAGCGTAATAAATTTCGTTCGGTTTAGAAATGAAACTAAGCATGTTCATAAACTCTATCCGACCGAGTAGTTGGCTATATGTGTGTGTGAACTGCCGCTATTATAGAGATATTAATGAACATGGCTTGTTTCGCATTCCAGAGAGTCGATCGGCGTGCAGCTTGATCAATAGTTTACCTCACACAGTCAGCTGGTCGGTCGATAACCTTCATTGATAAAAGTGCATTACCTAAGATATTTCTTCCCGTTTCAAAAATCTGGTATTATTATTTTATTATCCTTTGTTTGGTTAGTACAAAGACCTGACGCCTGATTTGGAATAGTAGAGAATATTTGAAAAAGCTGCTCTCTAATTATACGTGAAATCTGGTCTAATGTTTAGGTGCTCAAAGCTATTATGCGAGTGTTTGAGGTAGTAATAATCACGTGTGTCATGGTCATCGACGAGAGTTGTCCGCAACCTGTAATTATCACCCTAGACAGCAGCCGCCCGATCTTTAAACTTTTAAATCACCTTATAGCGCGTGCTCATTTTTTTCGCCCCAAATCGTTTTAATAATGATGTAATTTTCAATATCCGAACGAACTTTTATAAATATCGCTGTGCTCGATGCATCATTAATAATTTCGACAAAACAAATTGAATTGAGTAAATCAAAACAGTTACCCGTTAGGACAAGCAATTATAAGGAATAATAAATAATTTTACCGACAAAGTAGATAAAACAGATACGTGTATGCGAGCCTTTAGAAGGATATGTTAAAAACACGATTCAATAATAACGTATGTTACGGTTCCCATTCTTCATGGTGAACGGTTCCCTACTGTTTCATTTCCAATTCACCCGTGTCTGACACGGTGCAATATGATGTCTTGCCGCTATTTGTCAGATAGGTAATAATTTCTTAGATGCGGGTGATTAATTACATCAAATAGCAGTATCCAATTATAATGGAAATTCTAATTTGCGTTTGAACAGTTCAATCCGATGCAGTAGTAGTAGTGCACAATTGTCAGCTTCTGGTCACAAACAAAGATTATTATAAGTCAACACATGAATTCAGCAATCACTCCCGAACATTTTCTTTTTCTTTCCGGCGCTCGTAATTTAATTGATCTGGATCCATGTAGCCTTTATATTCTAATAATGAGATAATTGAAGAATTAGGTGGAGACTAAAAATCACGAAGCCTTCCTCATCAACGTATATTCTGTTTGGCTGAAATTAAATTGCATCTTCATGTGCATGCTGAATTAAGACAGGCGAACGGACAGACGAACAATACCGCCTTTTTTTCAAATAAAAAGTGGTTTGAAAAGTAACATGGAGATAGCGGTAGTTTCGCGCAGGTCAAATGACACAAAAATTCCAAATCAGTGATTGCATTACTTGCAATGTTGAGGTTAATTAGGTCACCTCGACAGAAAACAGTTTATTTATAAAAATTCCAAGAAAATGGCAGACTGACTGACTGATCCATTTCTCTCCTCCCCCCTCCAATCCCATACTTATCTCCTACTTTTCAATGTTCTTTTCACCTTTTTTCATTCTATTGTCAGGTTCTTTCTCTCAGCATAATCTTCCTTCCTTCCGCTTCTCTTCACTTCGTCCTTCTTCTGTCCTCGTTTCCGCATCTATTATTTTAATATTTTTCTTTCCCTCCGTTACATACTTCGGTATCCCTCAGTTATCAGCTCCCTGTAACCTTCGTTTCCTGTGGAATTCTCCGCAACTGAACATCTTTGTCCTTTTTTCCTTCTATCGTGTCCCCTATTTCTCTCGACCTCGGCCCCCTCCGTATCCGCTTCTTTCGTAATAGTTTTTCCTTGGTTCCCACCATTTCCATGATTTCTTCTTCATATTCTTTCTGCTTATTATTTTTTGAAGTGAAACTTCTTTAGCCCGGCAGTAGGCCAAGTAGGGTAAGTCGAAGGCTACGAGCGCCAGCGTACACGGTCACGAAAATAGTGAAACCGCTCGGAGGGGAATAATGAGTTGAGGGAACACAGGTTCCCACACTACTCATACATGCACGGTGGAAGTCGGAGCACGGCTGGGGCAACACATGAAACCATGGGAGAGGAACCTTTCTCACAGACAATGCGACGTCTTGTGAGTAAATGTAAATGTGGAGTTACGTCAGATTCGTTTACATTTCAAACTAGGGAAGTTTGACTTCTGATTTGTGTAGTTCCTACGCACAGTTTTTTTCTTTACATATATATTATTCTTTTGTACCTTTTTCCGTTCTCTCCTTTTCCTCTATCCCTCCTTTTCTTACTCTTTCCATATTGTTCCACTCCTCCTCTGTGCTCTCTCCTATTTCATATACTTGCTGCTCTAGTCTTCTATAATCCTCTCTTACTCATAAGTGTGTCTTTAAATATTTCTATTTTGTCCTCCTTTTAATTTTCCTGTTAGTTTTGTTTCCATCGGATGATGCTTTCCTTGTTCCTTCCTTAAAATCTTCTATTGCTTCCAAATTTTTTCCGTTTACTAGTATAAATATTGACATTAATTATGACCCTTTTCCCGCTATCCCACTATCGATATGGCTTTAGATTCCCTTTATTAGATATCTACTAAATTATATCCAAATGCGTCTATATATTTTATAAACTTAAATTTTGTTCTTTTTTTTTATATTATTTCATATTGTGTCCTGTAACTGGTGTAAACTGTTGGACATTAAATCATTAAATCTAAATCTAAATGTAATCAATTACCGACCTCTCTCTCCCTCCCATGTAAGTGTATTTCCGTTTAATACTCTAACCTCTCGTTTCTGTTAATTCCAGTATTTGTTGCATTCTTTATCTCTTGACTTTCTATCTTGTGTTCCTCTTCCCATCTCTACCCAATTTCCTTTATTTCCCTTTATCCCTCCACTATTAGCCCCTCCTGCTCCCTTTCATCTATCATATATTCTACATTATTTTTTTACCTCTCATTCCTTCTCTGATATATATCATCCTTTTCCCCTCCACTTCCACTTGTGTTTCTTGTATGCTTTCTTCCTCTGTTACGTTATGTATCTTTGCGAATTGGTTCTTCCTACTGTATTAAGTAAGTAGGTAACCTATACTTTATTTTCTCATAGTTTTTTTCTTCTATCCTTAATTTCACCAATTTCACCACATCATATCCTCTTACAAACTCCCAGAATTGGTGTCCTATTAATATCAAACTGCGGTTTTCACTGATATTTTCACTTTTTCATCTTATTTAATATCATATAATAATTACATCGTTCTATTTAAAATTTTTAAGAAAACCGGGAAAGTTTATGTTAATGTCAAACCGCGCCCTCTACCACACGGCACGTTTACTAAAAAGACTCTATTTATGTAAAATCTCGAAGAGAACTCTTTCCAATAAGACCAATTATTGAAAATCGGTTAACCTTAGCCAAAGTTACATTCAACTACTTAAAGCGATGTTCTCCTTCCCCCACCCCTACCACAATATGTGCTGCATCAAAATGATGCAAGATTCATAGAAGATTGCGATGTATGTATTTTTATGCTTGTTTGTTGGGTATATTTTAGGAAAAAAATCATTTTTCTACTTGACCATAAATCCCACGCCCTCTAGTGGCAAACCTAGAAACTGGAAAATAATTTCCAGCCTCTTTTGTTAACAAAATATTTTTCTCCAAGCCGCGCAATTAACGGTGACCTTTATTAATAGGACACCCTGTACGTCTTTACTTGCTATCGCCGCCACAGTCCAGAACAACACCTTCATGTTACTCATCGCCCTTTTCATTCCACTTTTCTCCTTTCTTCTGCTGTTCGTATCTGTCTCCTTCCCTTCTTTTCCCCCTCTCCCTGTCTTTTATTTAAAGCGGTTGAGTGACTGCATTGATCAATGATGAATGAAGTAATGGTAGCTTACCTTACGTCATATCTCACTGTAATAATACCAATAATAAGGAAACCTTGTTCCATTTTTTGCGGCGATAGCTAATGCACCATAAGCGTCATTTTACAGTATTAAACGGTACATGTTTATACTGTTGCTCAAAAGAGGGCGCTTTTAAGTATACCTAAATGTGCTACTCATGAACGCATCAGATTAGCAATCTGTTGTTTGTGTACATCTATGGTCTTACATACCATATACAGGGTGACCCATTAATGCGATATCGGACTTTGATGAATGATGATACAAAAAAGTTGAAATACAAAATTATTTACTGGCTTAATGTGCAACTCAAAAATATTTTTTATGTACAGGATGCTCCATAAAAATTTGATAGTTTAAATGGAATATTATATTTAATACAATAATTGATTGTAGCAAAAATTTTCCACGCTCATGTATCCAAAAACTTGACCGTTTTAAAAAAATTTTTATATATTATTATAATACCGTTCTTAAAGTTAAAAGGAAATCATGTTTTAGGATTAACATTGTTTTACGGTCCAAATGGGTTAATTAAGCACCAGTATCAAAGACTATCCGAGGATAGTCTGCCAGTATATCCGAAGCGAAAAAAGCTCAAATGGATCTAAGGCAGAATTTATACACATTGCGCGAACGCGGTAAACGATCTATTTATTTAATTGCTTGCTCTAATTACTCAGATTTTTTGACTAAACATGGACTAGACTTCTTATCCCAAGACCAATTGTTTCAAGTAAAATGGATTTCTTCAAATCACTGTTAAACGTTATATCGGAGAAACCGTAAAAATATCGCTCTAAAACGACGTAGGTTTTTGCTTTTGCCTTTTTGTCGAATGAAACCCGAGAAATCTGTCGTTAAATTGGGTAGAGTGTATATTTCACATTTGGATTTAATGAGCCGCCGTGCTTCGATGACGTAAGTGTTCCTGTCCTCTATATCAAACTTTCGTATTCGAGTGAGATAGGAAGTGTTTGTAGTAGCGTTCCATTTCATTCATAAATATGCGATGAATGATTTTAAAATTACGTTTTTAATAAAACGAAACCGAAAGTAAACAGAAAGAGATTTAAAGGAAATGCGTCTTGGGAGTGATCGTAGGATGTACAAGTGCAACAAGCAACAATTCGTGGGAAGCTGCAGCAGGAGCGACTGCAAAAAAAAATTTCGCTTCCGCCGCAATTGAAGGAATGAATGGGATTGGAGCCACCGCTTTTAATGAAATGCGGCATTTACTTCTGTTTACATATAAATTATGTTTTTAAAACGCCCGAACATACGTCCCACGTGAATTCTTTTGTGAACGTAAGTAGGTTATCGGGATCGCTCGTCCTCCTGCGACATTTCCCATGAAGAAGGCAACCAGAATCCAAGTTCTGCTGCTGCTGCATACTGGGTCGTCGACCGCTTTCATGTCATTCTAACTGTCCGCGAATCCGCAACGCTGTGTTGCTTCTGGGAACCAAACCCCACACCTCGCATGGCACATTCCATACATTCATTTCCTACCTAGTGAATTGGATTTTATTGACATTTTTCTAAATAGGCGACTCATTGTTATAACTTCATATATTAGATTACCATTACGGCGACGAGCTTTTATAACGGTGCAGCGAGAGAGCGACCGAGGTCTAAATTGTTATAAAAATGTATTTGTTATGAATGAAAACGGAATGAATTTGTAGTCAGGGTCGTCGTCAATGAGGAAGGACGACGTTTCCTGTGGAAGTCGTTCTTAACCACTACATCCTAGTGATATTGAACGACATATTTTTTTAGGTTGCCAAAAATATTTTAATTGCTGTTTTCCAATTTGCTTATCGCGCCTCGCGTCAATATTATTATTACATCACGAGCGAAGCGTTTTCATTTCCGGCTTTCTTTACGTACCTTATACTCGTGACTAGTGGCACGAGATGTTCTAATTAAAATTTAAAATAATGGAATACGTCCACATAAACTTCCAGGCTCCCCAAACATTCTTTTTAAATTAACTTAGGCTTAAAAAGAAATTTTTTTAACTAACGGGATTGGTATTCCACTTAGTTGGCGTTGTTGACGGTAAGCTTAAAAATACCAAGCCGAAAGTTTAATAGAAGTTCAAAAATTCAGTTATAATTCCAAACTGAAGCATTCCGACACAGAACCAGAACTTCCTGCAAAATGTAAAGTTTGTTCTAGCATTCACTTAATAATGGTTCTGTATTACCCCAGCCAGTGTCTCTACGACCTTCCTGAAATGCTCCTTATTTTCCTAGATGTAACATACAGAGTGGTCCAAATTCGCCAGTGGGATCTCCATAACGATGAGAGATACAGTGTAGGTTAAATGGGCCTTTTTGTGACTAAAAAAATGCATTTGAATTTTTTTTAATTTTTGAAAATAACAGATGTCATCACCGAAAAACTGAAAATGTCAAATTTCGTTTTCATTTTCCCTAGTTCATTCGGTCGCAAATGGACTATTCCCGTAAATCCAGTTAACGCCTTCTATGGGCACTTTTTTCCGAGAACCCGCATCAGTTATCAGAATTTCCATAACAGGCGAGTTGTAGAAGCTACACTCTACAAACTACTACTTTCGCATTTCTTATAGACGCCATATTGGATTTTTACGGAATGAGATAGAGAACAAAAAAAGAAAAATAATTGTGTTTGACATTTCAGTGTCCGGTGTCGCGTTCGAAACAAAAGTGACACTTTAGTCCCTTAAATAGAAGACAAAATACATTGATTTAGTCCACGGAGTACAAAAACGCAATATTCGTTGTGCTTCAGCGATATGTTAAAATTTACTCAATTCCTGCGTATTTATGGTCACAATTGTGAATTGAGCAGCATAATCATCTTTTCGTAATTTCTATTTACTTTAAACACACCAAACTATTTATATAAAACCGAGTGTCCAGGTTCACAATATATATTTTACCTTAAGCAGCACACAGAATTGCGCAAGAATACAAAGAAAAGTGTATACTCCTATACCAAAGTATAGCATTTTAGCCCCAATATGGCGACCGGAGCCAACTGCCAATTAAAAACGAGATAGTGACTTTATAGAAACAGTGGCGACAATAGAGTGTCTAATTTTCGAGTGCTTGTTGAGATCGGCGATTTGTATCGAGTACCTATGTTTTAATTCTGTATTGTAGTGTACGCAATACATCAAACACATGTTATACGCGTACTGTGTGTTGTCTACTTCTAGTTTGAATTTTCGATTCAACATGACGGCTGGGTTCCTATTGTCGCCGCTGTCTCTATAAAGTGACGGTATACCTACCTAAGTGCATAAGGTTAGCAATCTGTTGTTTGCGCTTCACAACGTTATATTTCGACTAGAAAATAAGGTCAAAACCGTCCATCACAAACCGACAGAGTCGTTTGTATCTATTCCAAACACCATTTTTGAAAGCGGGAGTGAGGGGGCGTGTTATACGTCAAACGATTTGAGCGTGGAATTTGAGTACAGGAGATTGCCTAATGGTCACTACAAAAAAATGTTAGGAAGTAGACAATTCTAATCGGTATTTAAAAAAATGAATCAGTGCTGTATAAATGTTTTTTTGTGAACAAGTATGTACAGGGTAATCCTAATGTACAAGCATACATAATACGTACGTATTCCTCGATTATTCTCAGAGGAAGTCTACAAACGCCGATCTGTGTGGCGCAGTGGCGCAAAAGCTCGAATGCGGGCTGGGACATGGATATGTGTAAATGGGTTTTTAGAGCAGCTTTGGGTGAAACCTCGCCCACTTAAAAATAAAGACAAAAAAATAAAATAAATAAACAATATATAAGGAGGTTTCGTGTCCTGCTTGATGGGTTCCTTCTGCCTCAACTTGGTTATCACGGAGTCTGCGTTGTTTAGGATGGTCAAGCTTCTTCATCTATGGTGGGATCCATGTCAGTGCCCTCAATCTCCTCCAGATCCTCATATCCCTCGTCAAGTTCAAATGGTACGATGTCGTTGCAGCTGATTCCACTAAAGTTTATGCAAATATTGTTACACGTCTACCCTTCCCTGGTGCATGTGCAGGCTCTATTGCAGAATTTTTTACTAACTACAAGAGATGAGATGAAGTATGGATGGTGGTGCCGAGTCTCCATAGCAACGGGAATGAGGCTTGTGGGATCTTGTTTCGAAGCCCATTCGAGGGGATCCAACCACCATTTTGTGATACACTCGTAGTGACTGAAGACCAACAGAGTCCATTGCGGAAATAAAGTAGTAGCGCAGATCATTGATCGACATTTCTACTGTTCTTATTGGCCGAATTTCAAAATTGAGGTACTTAGAAATGAATTCTCTACAATTTGTTCATTTGGATGAGACTACGATGTACGGACGTTTGAAAATCTTTACTTCAACCTTTTCGACAAAGTTGGAAAAATTTGTCGATTATCGATGGTCTGTTTTGATTTCATTTTCTATTTGTGGTGTGATGTCCGTGTCCGGATCTTATAATTAGAGAAAAAAATTAAAAAAGAAGCACTGTCCTAGTCAGCAGTACCTATCATTAGTCTGTAAAAAATCAACTTCCTTCATCCAACCGTAACCTAGTTATATCTGTAGAAAGTTCGTGAAATAGCGACGAAGAATTGCTTTTTACAGAGATATCAAATGTTCGAGATTTTTTTAAATATTTTTTTAAAAGCTATTGTCGACCATTTAGAACTGGTACCGCAGAGCCTTAAGTAACATGACGTAACGCGGCAAACGGTCGATTTAAGCATACTCGCATAGGCCAAAGTGGAACTCCATCGGTTAAAATTTGGATCACTCTCGTTCGGTGGATATCCAGCTACCTCCTCTAGTATGATGTTAAAAATATGCGATATGTTTGCCTTTACTAGAAAATCAGCCATGTGATGTATCACAATTCACAAACGTTAAACTTAACGTGCAGGTTATCTGTCAAAAACGTCATTTTTCCTATATTAAATAAGGTTAAGTTTGACATTTCTGATACATCACAGGGCTGAATATCTCTATAAATCTACATTGCCCAGTTTTCGTAAGCGCACATTCTATTTTTACAATATGCGATATGTTAGAGTCTTGGGGTTAAAATTAAAAAAAAGATATCTCTATAAATAAGAAGTTGAAATTGCGCAGTCTGCGCATGCGCACACCAATCGTCAAGAGTTGAGGTGCCAGAGCTGTAAGCTACCGAATGTAAAAAGAACGAACTAAATATCTTGAAAACTGTAGGAGTAGTTACGGGGTCGAACTGACGGATGGACTGAGAAAGTGGCCATAATAGTACCGTCCAACATGTGCAAATACATCGATGAAACATATTTGATTGTCTGATCTTTGACCTTTTTGATGGGCCTGATAGCTTCAAGACGTCCTATTCTGAGATATCAGAATCGGGGTTTCGGGAATATCCAAAACGGACACCCACCATATTCTTCGTTTACTTAATCTTCGTCTGGCATGCCAATTGTGACCGACTAAAGGTCTGAACCGCCCCATGTCAGAACTGTGACCGTACCGCCGTCTGCCGGTAAAGTATGAACATTGAACGCAGAGATATTCAATGCGGCGGTTCACACATCACATTGCGCCGGCCGTGTTCTGGGGCGGGATCTGTCATGTTTACTTTTTCACGGTAACAGTCCGGTGCGCCCGTATTCGTCTGTTTGAGGTTAGGTGTATTTTTTTCGATTTCTTCAGGAGATGTGCAAAAATTTGTTCCAATGTATTCTCAATCGTTGTGTGTACTTTCGAGACCAGCATTCTGCACAGAAATCTCGTTCACACATTTCAACAAACGGTCGATTTGTCAGGGAAATACTCTGCGCCAGAAGGGTTTGTATCCCTTACGCCTTTACTATCACCACTTTACTCTTATTTAAATTATGAAGGAAAACGGTAATACAAATTTGATGGAATGAGAGGAAAGATGCGCAATTAAAGGTCTAAGAAGATACCCTTGAATAAACCCTGAAAAATTGTTTATTATCCTTCATGGTACTTTCATGAAAGGAATTAATTTCTACTAACCATAGTCCTGATGGTTGGATAGGGTCAAAGGCAGTAACCAATCGCGTTTCTTTACATCGGGTTCAGGAATAAATTCTTATCAATAATAGGTTCGTGCAACGGGCATTTAGTTCATTTGACAAAAAGTTGTTATTTTGGTTTGGTCTTCTCTGATAAGTTTATACTTACACACTATCGCATCAAAGAACAATAAAATCACTAGAAACACTGAAACTGCTGTGGTTCTAGAGGATACAAAACGTAAAACAAAAACACCAATAAACCATAATAATACATTAACAGATAGAAGAACACGAGGAAGAACAACAATAAAGTCACTTGGTTACTACAAACCCCAAAAGAAGGAAAAATATGTACTGCATTTTCTCTCCAACTGACATGTCTTCATTGCAGCAATAATTATGTACCTATTGTTATCATTTCACAACGATTATGATTAAGATTGTTTATTTCCAAATCTTCATCGCGATCTGTCGATTTGCATTACGATTAAAATCGCTCCCATCGATTAATCAATTATTGGTTGTCAAGAGGTGATTAAAGCCAACAATAATTTACATCTTATTGTACGTTTAATTGAGAAAAGGTCGATTTTGATAAAGTTTTACTTTTATCCCTGAGAATAGGAGACGTATCCGTTTCTCATGCATTTCAGTTGAAAATGGACTATCAAAGGTTGCCACATTTTCCTCATTGGCAATCGATAGATGATGAATCCGGTCGTTGTTTGTATATTATTTTGTCTTCACAGTGCTTTCGTTCAGTGGGCGATTTGACTTATTCTCGTGAGAACCGCCTTGAACCGATATCTAAAGCTCGAATCGTACTTACTCAAGGGCTCATTTGGATTATCGTACGGCCAGCCGCGCCGTAAATCTAAAAGTCGGATGAGATTCACATTGTGCTAACCTCTACAAGTCGCCCACACCGCAAAGTAAACATACAAATTAGCAATATCCGGTAATGCAATATCAGATACAATCTCAGTCTCACATACCTACCTAAAGCAATAATTTATATACAAAGCGATAAGGGATAAAACGGATTGTTGAAGGAATACCTCACGTTCATGGGAATAACTGCGATAAGCTATCACTTATCACGGAGTAATGTCCCTTTTAGTTCAGAAAGTACGTCTTATCGTACTGGGAAAATTTTATATTGTGTAACGATTCCCCCGGCGGGGCGGCATTAGAATTCGCGTGAGTGAGTGATCTGAAATAGAAATGATTAGACCGCATAAATCAATTAATGCAGTTATTCCCCCATGTTACTGTCGTGAAGACGTCGGTATAAATCATAATGTAGCAAATGAGATTTAACATGCAATAAGCGACGTTGATGTCATCGCTTTAGAATCCTTATTTATGCCCAAAATCCTCGCTTAAATTTTCTTTTTTTTTCCAGAAACTTGGCGATTGGCATCGGAATTCAGAATTTTCCCGAAGGTTTAGCTGTTAGTCTACCGTTACACGCAGCTGGGTTTTCATTATGGAAGAGCTTGTGGTAAGTAATTTACTGTTATGTTTACATTTCGCCTTATCAAACAAAACATGTAGACCAAACTATACATCATCGGTTTGTGGAAATTGCTACCGAACCCCATCTGTAGAACAAAAACACACGTTCCACTTGCAACTCAAACTACATGAGCACGAAGTTAGCCCCATCACAAAATTTTGCAATAATTGTACTTTTATGGTATCAAAAATTATAAAAAGTTTGATACCAATCTACGTACTTTAAATTTGTAGTCAGTGGCGTACTTGTGAATGTTGAAGGCGGGGGTAATATTTTTTTAATAGCAGCTAGTAATTTTCGTTACATATTCTTAAAGAGTACACTTTTTTGGATATAGCAACATAAAAAACTATTACATATATTACACAATAAAATTGAAGAGAAAAAACTCAAACAAAGGAAAATAGTTGTATTAATCAATTTTATAATTTTACTAGTTTGCGCTAAAAACATCGTTAGTCTTTTGTTTAGTTTTGTCATATTGATTGTATCAAAAATTATAAAAAATTTGCAACAAATCTATAAACTCTGAGCAGCGGCGTGCGTTATACAATCTCTGCGACACTGGCAAACATTTTAATAAAACAATCAATTTTTATGATTCCCACGTCTATCTCTCTAATAAAATTGTTTTTTTTATTCCACTTGCCTTGCGGAAGTTTGGCCTCTTATCTTCTTCTAAGATATGAAATTCCAAATTGAATGCTCTAGTTTAATTGAACTCCAATAAATACGCATATGACTTTAGTTGACTCAATATACAAATATATAAATATAAATATACAAGTAAAGCAAAAGCGATCAAATTCAATTTTTTCCAAATATTGGTTCAGTTCGATTTATAAAGAGAAATACAAGAAAAATACAATGCCTATTTTGTGATCACAGGTCTCGGGTAAATTTGATCCTTATCTAAATATTGTATCTACCACATGATATATTTCTGGTATATTCTCCTGTTCGAAATACACACACCCACACACCTTGAATGCAAATCAAAATTTTTATGCAACCAAAGGAATGGTATTATTGAAATTAAGTGCGAATTTCAATCAATAAATGAAATACAAATCTGTTCGTGCAAATAAATTCCCATGGGTCGATTCCTTCATGAAAAATTAAAATTAGTTCAAACAAAATCAACATGCAAATTCCTAATAACCGACCAAAAAGAATTAAAATAACTTACAGTTATTGACGTTTGACGTTTCTGCTACGAATTGATCTTATACGTCCTTGGAAAAGGTAGCTTTTCTGAGAAAGATAGAAATAAATCGCTCCTGTACGGTACAGCTAAACCTGCTGCTCCGCCCCTGTACGTCTGTCTTCGTGATGAATGCCAATTTTGACAGAAGGAAAATTCGTATTAATGACGAATCCAAACACACCAGTTTCAAAATTCGAGTAATTCGTGGTTATTTATACACAGATATTAAAAAATATACATATTGTTTGTTGCGAGCAAAATGCACAAATTAATTGTCTTTAAAATGTTCACCGTACGCCGCTTAGCACAAAGGTTTATTTCTAGTTACCTAGGTGTAAAACTGTAAAACCGTCACCTCCCAATTGGTAAAAAATAAAAACGATTTTGCAAAATTTCGTTTTTCTGGATACTCCGAAAGTAGTCGGAATTTTTCCAGTTTCAAAACTGCATTTTGTTAATCAAAATACGCAACTTTGCCAAGTTTAAACTACCTACCTACCTATATCTTACAGTTCTCGAGATCCCTCGAATTTGAATCACTATGTATAGAGCGATTTCTATGAAATTGTGCAGACGAACTTGTTGGCGATTATGCTTCAAATGCGAATATCTCACGAACGGAGTGTCGGACGTTGGTATTGACAAAGGGCTTGAGATGCATCCAACCGGTGCAAAACAAGTCATCGTGACCGACCGTTTCACCGATGAGTCATCTCATCACCAATTGAAAGCAGACTATACAGAGGTGGGATGAAGGGAAGGCAGAAGCGGCCATCTGCCTCAGTCGCAGTCTACGGGGAGACGTCAAAATTCGAAACGACCGAATTAAATTTTACAAGAATCGTCGAAGACTACCATAAATACGGCCCATACCTCAACTGTTAACTTGTTTTACGAACATTTCGCAATGTTTCATAAGGACTTGCAAATTCAAATTTATAAAAGCAAACATCCTGATAAATCAGCAGGCAAGTAATACGAAACAATCACAATACATTCTATGTAAATTGCAATAATTACAAAGGAAAAAGTAAAGGACAAAGACATACCACCAAAAGCTATCTACATTCTGCGCCTTGAGCTAAAAACGTCTCTCTCTCTCTCTCTCTCTCTCTCTCTCTCTCTCTCTCTCTCTCTCTCTCTGCACTCCCCGCGAAAATATTTTCAGTGGCGTAACATGCGTTTGTCTCTTTTGATAGAATTTTAACGCATTTTCCCGGGAAATATGACGTATTTGTTAGAAAACATTGTAGAATATTCGGGAGCGTTCACGAATTATGTTTTGTTTTAATACTTCAATTTAATCATACGTCAATTTAACATCAATGCGGTTAGAAACAAGGATAGTATTATCGAAGAATGACGCAAACTAGTAAGAGAGGCAAATAGTCCATAAGACCCCATACTGCATCTGGAGGTGCGAACGCGCTATAGTTAATTGTAAACAAAGAAGTCACGGAAGTAACTAAATTTACGTTACGGTTACAATAAGGTAGATTTTCCTTCTTGTGATGTGCAGGTTATCATTCGAGGATCATTTGACTAATTTGAATATGACACATAATTATTCCCTCTCTCTTCTTATATTTTTATTTCATCTCGAAATATTTGCAATAGACATTTGGAGCTCGGTTTTCAAACGAAAAGTGACCTGTGATTGTAATAATTTTTCTGAATTGTTAAAGGGTCAATTAATTGTAACATTTTCTACATATTTCGAAAATTCCTGAAACATTTCTAAAAGTTCTTATACAGTTCCAATAAGAAAAGAAATTGCAATCAGGATATTGCTCCCAATCGGTACAAAAAAACGCAACTAAAAATCACATTTTAGTTTTAGTTTTTTGTGCGAATTACGAACAGAACGTGGATTGTAATTATTTTGATCATAGTTTAAATTTGTGTTTTTTTTCCATATTGATTTACATTTTCACACTCAATATTTAAAGTTTTGTAGCTCGGCTATCAATTAGTAGCTTACTTATGTCGAGAGTTATATGTTTTTTAGTGCATTTTTTAAGAATTAAAAAAAATTTGCTATTGTTTGCGTTTTGTCCGTCCATCCGTCCGGACCCATTTCTACCGTTTCGAACTACTTCTAGGGGAATGGTCCTAGAGTTTGTTGCAGTAGGAAGCCTATACCTTGAAGGTGTGCCAGACGGCCATCAAATTTCGTTGTTCACTTCCAGATTAAATTGTACTGAGAAAATGTTGCAAAATATGCATGCCATTATTTCCGAAATTTGAAAATTGACGTTCATTGTTTAATTTAAAAAAAATGCGAAAAATTGCAGATTCAGTAGCGTGGAGGATGCCAACTAAATAAATTTTTGAATTATTTGCGTTAAAATTTTTTGTACGTGCTTTTCGCATCGTCCCCGTATATAATTCTATAGCACTTCACATCGTGCCGGTTTTCTAATTCAATAGAATGAATGAATAGGAGCCGATCATTCAGTAATTAATATTGATTACTGGATACATTTTGTATAGGAAGTCGTACAAATTAAAGAAATTATTAAAGGGAAAGCAATAATAATAAATCAAGCTGTCATTTGGTATGCTTTGAACGATTATTCTCTACCTTCCGATAATTATAACAAAATGGTTAACAATTGTCAATGGAATGCAGGTACGAAAATGTATTCTTTTCATGTAGTAAGGTACGGAATTGATTCTCCAGCCACATTCCTATGTGCGATGAACGGTGAAGCTAGTTAATTATGCTCCAAGGCGAATTGCGAAGGAGCCGTAGGAGCATTAATGAGCTGGGAACGACCTTGCAGGGTCGCGAATGCCACGTGTTGTTTCTTAGCTGACGGGATACCATACCAAACTGCCGATCATCTTGCAGGTTATCGCATTTTTAGTGGTTATCGATGGTGATGGTATTTTAACGGTGTTTTTGGATCGGTTTTCAATAGGCACATTCTTTAAATGTTCTTACCTTCGATGTAGGTTTCCCTTTCCTACATTACACATCCGGTGTATGCTTACACACATTAATTATTTACATTTTTACCCATTCTTAAAATAATATCTTGTTACACGTTCGAATCTATTTATAATGTTTTAATCATATTCTGCGATGGTCTGCAACATTCTTAAAATATTTAAATTAAATTAGATAACGTGAACAACCCCTATACATAGTTACTATATACGTTCAAAAAAGAAATAGGTGTAAACCCCCAACGGTTCATTTAAGAACATTCTTTCTCTTTTGCTATTATGATTTCTAAAATAGTTTCAAAATCATTGATTGTTTAATTCTAATTTGTGAACTCCGTTCGCCTGTCTGTCGGAGGGTTTGAGATCTCAGCTTGTAACATGTCGCAATTGGTTGTTGTTTCAATTGCAAATCAATTATTAATTAACTAATATCACGCACCCCAAATTGTCAGGATCATCTAGGCCTGTACCTGGTCTCCATGGATGCCCTCGGCGTGGACCACCGTAAGAAACGCAAGATACACAAGGAACCTCTGTTTTGCATTCAGCTCGTAACTACTCTAATGATGTTACTCAGCAACACTCAATCATGCTAGACTTTGTAGCTGGGCTAACGAGAACAGAGAATCTTCTAACTTCCATGTCGCCATGTGTCACCCGGCTACGTATGCCCCTGTGCACTCCCTACCCTGATGCGTGGAATTATACGACGATCTGTAAGAGTCTCATCACGTCAGCTGGCTAATAATATCCGGGCCCATTTTGCCCCGGAAGCACTTACGCAGAAAACGTAACTCCCGTGAAGGAGACCTTATGACGCCCGGGTCCGCCGGGATCTGGAATACGTAACCCTCATGAGCAATAATGTGCCATGACTTTCGGCTATTCAGACACACTGTATATATAGGTGAAAGATCACGTATCCTCCCATGCATTGAAACCCACCCTCACAGTGAACGAGGGCAAACAGGAACCTTTCGACGTGGTGGTCTCAGACAGCCCAGGCACGGAGGGCTTAAACTGATCGGTCGACTCGCACAAATCCTGGGGTACGGCTACGAAGTGTCCAACGTGGTGGTCAGGACTTCCACCGATGTGCTGGGTCGAACGAATCCTGAGATATCGATCAGAAGACCCTCACCCTCACGCACCCTTAAATTTGCCCACAGCACTTACTTCTCCATACGTTAAGGAGCCTTTTTAACGTCACGTCGGCCGGGCCCCACGTAGCTTCCGCGAGTGAAGGAAGGTTTTAAAGTTTAATTCAATGGCGGACCACGACCTCCAGCTACAGACATGGAACTGCCCTTGTGCGCGACGTACTCCCAGCAAGTTGGGAGATCTTCCGACGTGTTCGGGCCCACTGGTCTATTCCAATTAATGACAAGCAGTAATTAAATGCACATTCAGCGGGCATAGCATTCAACACCCCTAAGTCTAATATAATAATCAACATACCCTAACACTTAAGACAAGAAGGTACCTTCAATAATTAATACTAATAATTCTCGTAATTTCAAACGTAATTCATGTGCATAACATTTCAAAGAAAGGGTACGTCTTTACCCCTTTATGAATAAGAGATGAACCTAATTGCATCCATACAATAAAATTGAAGCAGAGACACTCACCTTAATAATTTAGATTAATCCAAAATAAACGCGTGCACTTAACAAAATACAAAACAATACTGGCCCAAATCTGCCTTTTGGAAATCGTAGTCGACGTACGACTTTTTTTTTTTAAGTTATTTGGAGAGAGTCCAATTTTTTTTTGTGTGTCGTATAACGATATATTCATAATAAAAAATGCTACTCAATACAATATGTACTTTTTTTACGGACCATAGACAAAACAAAGATGATGATTTCTCCGAAACGAAACGTTGTATTGAAATTTTCTCAACGGTGTCTTATAGAGCTCAAAAGTGGCAATGAGAAAGTGTTTTTTATTTTGTTGTATTTGCTTAAATAACATCAGGAAAAAATAAAAACGAATTCGACAAATTTCGGTTTTTCTGGCATATCTTTAAAGTATGATAATAACTTTTATTGCGCATGTTTTCGCTAATTGATCATCGTTGTATCTTCTATGATAATTCTTTAACACGAAAAGAAAATTTGACATGAAAAACTATCCGGGTCGCACAATGGATTCGAATAAACACACTATATATTGATTGACAATGAGAATAATTTATTCCGAAACAAAAAAATTAATCAAAATCCCTGAAAGAAAGAAAACCGAACCGACTTTGTGGTTGAATGGTAGAGCGTTGGACTACAAAACCGGAGGTCGGGTGTTCAAACCTGGGCTGAGGTAGGAACTTTTCCTCTGTGGCTGAGATGAGAATTTCGTTAGATCAGTTTCGAGCATTCTTCCGGCTACTCCGAATTAGGTTTTCCCCATCCGTGAGGTAAATACCGGAGTAGTATAGAACAATTTAAGACCTTCTGCGGGGGCACCTCTAAAAAGCATTATTACTATGCTACTATGTATTATCCACTCTGTAATTGGGCGCAAGCCTGTTGAGGGCCCAGAACAAGAGAGGGATAATAAGTAAAAGCCTTCAAACCTTGTTTTAGTTTGGACATACTACCCGGCACACAGGCCGTCGACAAATAAAATATGAAATCTTAACATTCCCGTTTTATTGTAATCCAAATCTGGTCGAACAAGGTTTGCTTTATAACACAGTGCAATATGACAAATAAAACTGGTTTGAATAATAAGATGAACGGATGCTGTAGAAACTTTTAATAAGGAGAGAGAACCTTAATAAAACTGTACTAGCACTGCTTGATTTTTACTTTACAAAACTTTGGTTAACTTGCAATTCCTCCAACAAAAAAAAACGCGTTTTAGAATTTTCAAATAAATTTCCAATCACAACGGAGAGCGCCAAACGTCCCCACTCTCCAACAAGAAACACACAATTCTACGAAACATCTGCATCTCTTTCTCAGCACCAGAACACGCGCCTCAATTAAATTTGGTCTGATAATAAAATATCGCAAACGACCAAATGTGTCTTACCTCGTAACACCTTATCGAAATTGAATAAATTACAAAAGTAACAAAATTTAAACAAGGATTACGCACGAACAAAATTTCTAAAAGGAAAAATTACACCGAAAAACAAATTCAAATGAAACGAACTAACTCTGTGGTTAAGAGGATTGGAGACCACGTGACTTTTTCATGCATAAATAAACACTCCCCTTACGTCTCGATCGGAAGTGTTTCCACAATTCTCGTTGCAGTGTAATCTTCCATCTACCAGCGTATATTCATCTCTGTCACACAAATAGTGTTCCAGAACTCGTTGCATAATAAGCGCGTCTTAGTAGCATGCGCTTTTTACACTATGGCAACACTTCTGCTTTGAGGGGGAGGGGTCAAAACAAAATACAAATACAATTACTACCGGAGCAGCTAGTACTGGAGAGCCTAAAAAACTCTTCGGGGTAGCGCGGCGAAAACAAAAAAAGATGAGGCAGGAACCAGGGGGATCTACGCAACCTAACCTCCACAAAAGCTTTCTATAATTCCTCGCTTTCCCAAAATTTGATCCTTAGGTGTCCTCTGCTTTCTTGGCTTCTTCTAATTTTCCTGTTTCTTCTACACTTCTCTTATGTTTTTCCATCTACAGTGTTTCGACTTTCTCAGTTTCATGCACTTTCGATTTTGAATTCTTTAGTTTTCCTAACATTTTCGGCTTTTTCCGGTTCCTCAAGCTCATCATTTTCCCAAATGACAAACCTCAAAGTATCTTTTTCTGAATGGTACAAGTTACCTTACAGCATCCCTGGTCTTTGGGTACTTTTTATTGAAATTTATCCAAAACATACCCCTCCGCCCGCTTCTTTATTGTTTCATGTTTCTAACTTCCGTTTGTATAAAAAGTACTATTGAAAGAAAGTGTTGGTAATAGAATAGATGTAATATTTCTCGTGTTTGTTACTTAAGGACCTAGGCGAATCCTTCAATCATTTAATATTACAGAATTATTACAAAGGTAGTTTCTTAAAAGCGACATTACTGATAGCGATTCCAGAACAGAAATGAAACTTTCCGCATAACTTCCCTCAACAATAAGGTTCCGGACTCCCCACAACGCATTACCGCAGAAAATGCAATTAAATTAAAAGCCCATTACATTTTAGTTGTGCATACTTTGTTAAGTATAGTTGCAGTTATCCGTTTAACAATTTCCGGTTTAGAGCAAACAGGTCATCGGCTTTAGTTCAAGCTGTCCCCATGCTAATTATTATCCAAGAAAATTATCTAGTAATAGTCGTCTACTTCTTATTCAAACCGATACCATTTTATTTTGCAGGTACGGCCAATTGAGCGGCATGGTGGAACCGATCTTCGGCGTGATGGGCGCCGTTGCCGTGTCCGTCGCTCGACCCGTGTTACCGTACGCTTTATCTTTCGCGGCGGGTGCCATGATCTACGTGGTCATAGACGATATTATACCGGAAGCTAACACGAGGTAAGTACTACGCTTTTTTGGCTTGCGCTTTTAGCTTAACTGCGTTTTGTAAAAACTACTTTTGCAATGCAATTACCGCTTCCGCGTCATTATAACATTTTTCCTGCTTGGTTATTGGTCTGGGTCATGAGACGTTTCACTTTGGTGACTCGTAGCTGGTAGTAGGTATATATAGTTTGAATGCTTAACGCTTGAGTACATATGATAATTTAATATCAATATTTATACTCTTTGTCCACGCGAAAACTTTAAATGGACTTTTATTTGGTGTTTTCAAAAAATATCGACGTGAAATTTTGAAATCTCATCAAGGAAGTAGGGGAAAATTAATAGCATACAAGATACCACCCCAACGTGATATTCATGACCCCTAGCCACCCCCGGTTCAAACATTCAAATGACACTCTGTCTTTTTTTCACGTATTCTGAAAGAGTGTAGTTGTTTTAGTACCACTATATCAAAAAATGACTTACTTACATAATGAACGTTGTACGATATTTACAGCTAAAGATAACCTCCTATGTGAATACATTTTTCTGCCATGTGGTCAAGAAAATAAATCTATAAATAGGTTGCAAAAGGGCCTAATTAGATACCAAGCACGGGTTTTATGTACTTTGCATATTCTTTTGGATCTGGGTTATTTTTACAATTTTGAATGTTTTTCGTAAAATCAAACTTTTTTGTCTTATAGATAAATAATAACAAAAATATAGAAACAACTTTTCAATTTCTTTTTAACTTTAGCGTTAAAGTAAGTATTCCGAGGTATGGAACAAAAACGATTTTGAGTACAAAAAATCCAAGATGGCATCGCACAAGCTATAGCAAAATGAAGAATTGATATGGCGATTTTCTCACTTTTTTAAATTGAACTACCTGCACAGACACCCTTAGAAGAAATTTATTATTTATATGAATATTTCACGTTTTACAATATTAAATAAATATAAAAAAGTACATGATAGAAAAACAATTGATCCACAAACTACACCTCAACGACCCACTCACTATTTGTGGAAAGTCTTTTGCTCTTCAAATGTTTTTTGAGATTTGGAAAACATACTAGTGCTAGATCCGGAAAATAAGGCGGGTATTCAATCAATTCAAAACTAATTTTAACCTGTAAGGGTTAGTTTTTCGGTTGTAAAGAATACAGAAACAGTGATCATTTCCAACAATTCCAGACGTCTTTTCCAAAAATTAGGATGCGTACTATAATAAAGGCTACGTTTTTGGAAATGCCGCCTTTCTAATTTTAATTGAATCGGTCTCCAAAAAACGGATTGCACACCTTATAAGAATTTTCGAAACGAGTTAGTCTAATCTAAAAGCTTCCACCGCCGCCGGTTAACTGTGTGAATATAATACACCAAATTGTCAGGTATTCTTTTACATTTAATTTACTTCCGTTAATAGTTTAGAAACGTTGCAATGCGGGCATAGAAAAACAATTGAAATTGTAGGTCACGCCATTATGCTTTCTATGTCAAAAATGTGATATAATGATCTGTTGCGAATTTCTATTTACGATTTAAACTATAAAAATATTTTCACGTGTGAAATGGTATTTTTAATAAAGCTCTCAACATGGATAGCTTGATACGAGGCAATGCATTAATTATATCATTATGGAAATGGGCTCCGAATTTCACATAAAAACTACATTTTTTCGCTCCGCATTGTTCGGGTTCGCCCCTTTTCTCCCTTTTTGCTTGCACAATATAACCCATTACTGTTATTAGCCGACCGGGGAGAATCCTCCTACGTCCAATTATTGTTGCTGTCATTTGTTCGTAATCGGCTTTGAGGTCGTTTTATTTATAAATTATCTACTTACAAATCAATTAAACTATTGAGACCTTTATGGTCGTTGTATTTATAGAATTATTTTTACAACTTTTTACAAATGAATTCTACAGTTAAATTTATGGCCTTTCATTGAATGTTTCGGTTAGAGTTCAAAAGTAGCTTAGTGAACCATGTTGTCTACAAATTCATTCAAAACCATTGCGTTTTATTGGAATTGATTCTATTTAACAAAAACATTTTCTTATCGCACCATGAATAGAGTAATTATTTCGCAATCTCTGTTGTTGCCGGAAAAATCAAACGATTACTACTATAACGATTACAGCAGATTTTGTGAATGAATTTTATTAATCAAACGCACTCGAATTATCGCAAACAGGAAACGGGGTAGTTTTTTCCTGGAATTACGATGGGAAAACAAAGAAAGAATTATAATAAAATAAGTATACACATAAATTTTGTGGTTAACAATTTTTGATATGATTACATTTCCACATCCGACTCATTTTATGAATAATTCTCACAAAAAGTAGAGTTTCTGCTTTCGCATGCTGGGTGTCGCTTGTTCTGCTTGTTGCTTTTTTGTTAATCAATCACTCACTATACTCTGTATCTTTTTCAGTGGCAACGGAAAATTGGCTACATGGGGAGCAATCTGCGGATTTTTAATTATGATGACCCTAGACGTTGGTCTTGGATAGTAGTGGCAGGGGTGGTGCACGGCGAATAGGTTAATTGGGACATACTTAAAATTTTTATCAGATTTACATTTCTATCGTGACCGTACTGCCAACTACTTAACTTTTTATTTATATTTAACTTTTTTTTTAAATAGTGAGAGAGTTCCTGTACATAATTTTTTACGTACCTTTACCAAGATATAATATATTTATGAAGAAATACTATCAGCTGTGATAGTAGATTAGAGCAGACAATATCCGAGATAATTGTAGCGCTATTTCAATTGTATCGCAATTACGAACAAAAACAGTACTGAACCAATTTGTTGTTTTTGTTTCTCTAAACCCTAAGAGTCAGTGTGTGGAAGGAGAACTATTACCTCCTACAGTTACGACCACGAAAGTTTCGGGAATGGATGAACTTGTGCCAGCTACACACGGTCCGGCAGGTCTGTCAGTTCGAACTGAAACTGAAAGCATCAGAGATATTGCTTCGAGAGTTCCGAGGGACTTCTTGGTCTTCCACAAACTTCAATAAATCATAATACAAAAGCTTGGGAGGGTAGAGTTCATCGGCACCCGATCCCGTCCTCATTGAATCTTTCACTTTTTTGCTTCCTTCCGAATACTAGTCAATTTTCTTGAAAACAGTAGATCACTTGCCGCAGACACGGCTCACTATGATAAATCAGGTCGGCCGGCCGGATGAACGGACATACAATACTTTTGATTATTCTCCGACCGCCTCAACAGTTTTAACTGACAGATCGACGGGAGTATACAGGCTGATTCAAATTCTAGGGTCACCATAGGGATCTCGGGAATTGTAAAAGATAGGTAGATAGTTTAAATTGCGCAAAGTTGTGTATTTTGATGCTCAACAAAATGCAATTTTGAAACTGAAAAAATTCCGACTACTTTCGGAGATATCCGGAAAAAAGCGAAATTTTGCAAAATCGTTTTTATTTTTTACTAAGTTATTTAAAAAGATATTTCGAAATAAATGACACATTGTTATGGTCAAATTTAAATTATCTACCTATCTCTTATAGTTCCCGAGATCCCCATGGTGCCCTAGAATTTGAATCAGCCTGTCATGTTCAGGCGACCGGCTTTCAGGTGGACTGTTCAGGTCGAAGTGACAGGCCTGCCGGATCGTGTGTAATAGTGGGTTGAGTAGTAAGAGCACCCTTATTCAAAAATTAACTGACGTAAACCACGTATTTTTGGAAAAAGAGCGAAGTATCGCAGGTAAGTCCTATTTATGTTGCTGAACAGGTTACACATGCAAATTAAACTCAGTATTGTCATTTGCAAGTAATTTTTTTAAAATGCCCCGTTTTGCACAAGAGTTATTGAAGAAATTTTTTGAAATTGTTCTTTTCCTGCGACAATTCACCGATGGAAACCATTTTTGCAACGTATGAACAATAAATTTCGTCCCATCAGTTGCATTTATCGTAACGTTTTCAATTTAAAGAAACTTTGAAGCCAATTTATTGATTTAAGCTAAAGTCAACAAGATGATTTATTTATACAGGGCAGTACCATTAGAGTTACAATATCGGTTAAATAAAAAAAAAATGACGATTTCGAGGCCGAATTCAATTCCTAGCCTACAAATCAATGAATTCGTCAAAAGCTGATTCATGTACTTAGAAATCAGTGGTGTAGAAATAATTTAATCTTTGAGATATATAGCAGAAAAAATTCGCTCTTTTCACTCATATAAGTTATTACGTTTCTGTTTCAAGTTGCTGCGTCCCGCGTGGTGTTAGATAACGTTCATTGGTACCAATATCACACAATTCAACTGCTGCTTGGAGTTGGTGTAGGTATCTGCTCTTGTCGCTCGTACTAGTCGCGATAGTGTTTCTCCAACTAAAGATCACCCGTTTCTATTGGGCACAGTTTTGGTCAAGCCATTTTGGGCCCTTTTAATTTTGCATATTCTCAAGGATCGTTGTTTTCGTCGCTCCCTTCGTCTTCATCATCGTTAGAACAAGTTGTAAAACAGTTTTGGAAGTTCCTTTCAAAATCTTAGCTCCTGAATTTGCTATTTCGTGAAACCTCAGCTCACTTTAGTAGCGCCCCCATTCAAGGCTTCAGATCCTGATTTCGAGGGTTCCTTTTTATCGCCGATCGTTGTCTACATTCATTAGAAATTCGTCTCGCCCCTAGTCGCTGTACGTGGATTTCATGAGAGACTCGGCCAAGACTTCCAATCGGAAATCACTTAGTGATACCCTTCTCGTTGGACCAAAACAATATTGTGCTGCTGCAATTCAGATTGCATTCGGTGGTTTTTCCTGTGACGTTCGCCAAATTCTTATTCGCCCTGAGGATCGTAAATATCAACTCATTCGGTGACGATTCACACCTACGGATCCCATAACTACATACCAGTTGAATACTGGTGTATGGAAGTCAAAGGTTGAGCCAGTGAAACAATTATCAATCCCCCGGGGTCTCGAACTCGGTACGCGTCAACTCACCAAGGGCGACTCACCACCGGACCACTCGCCACCGACTGACTCGCCAACGAGACAACTCGCCAACGCGACAACTCGCCAAAGGGACAACTCGCCAACGGTCGACTTGCCAACGAAATATTGTTCCCTGTGTCGTTCAAATAACGATGTGATTGTCAAATTTTCTGTTCAAATAAATCGAAAGAGTGAGTAACAATTTCTTGTTGCAATATTCATTCCCCATTGTCGACATTGACATATGAGAGTAAGAATGTCTATGATTGTCGATAGCGATACCCTCATTTTTTACCTCAATGCAAGTACCTCCCTTTACTAACGTGCGCGTGTTAGCAATAGATTCCCCGATTTCCAAAATAAAAACAAAACGCCAACGTAAAGATAGGAAACTCAAATTGCACTTAAAACTCCTAATGCGACATTTCATTACTTGAAAGGGAAAACAAAAGAAACTGCCTGTCATTAAAAATGTATTGGAAAATGTTAGCAGGGTGATTTTGTCTTCTAATTACCTTATAACCAGGTAATTTGCAGAAGATGTCGTTATATCAAAATGCAGTAATAGAAACAGGTACCTATTGGCGGTTGGGTCTTCATTCAAATATTGACTACAATTTTTCGATAAACTTTGTTTACAAAATTAGGGAAATTGACTATTGCATTTGTGGGATGCATTTGTATGACACATTAAACAGGGAAAAACATTTCGTTGGCGAGTTGTCGCAGTGGCGAGTCGTCCGTTGGCGAGTTGTCGCATTGGCGAGTTGTCGCGGTGGAGAGTTGTCCGGTTGGCGAGTTGTCCCGTTGGCCAGTTGTCGCGTTGACGAGTTGTTCCGTAGGCTAGTCGGTCGGTGGCGAGTTGACCGTGTCCCTCTCGAACTTTATGCAGTTGCTCTTTTGGAAAAATTGGTAAAATTCGTATTGGCAACAATGGCAACTTTTCGCCTCGATGCTGGCACTCTATATCCTGCATCTCGTGGGCTGCTCCCTAGTCAGCTTTTGTCTCATACCCTGTGGTGGTCAGGTCCCACATTTCTGTCTAACTCCCTTAGTTCCTGGCCTTAACAGCCAATTCATAATTCGCCTCGTTTAAAAGGATTGAAACAAAAGCACTCGAGTATCGTCTCTTGTTTCGCTCACAATTACATTGGATCTTCAGATCATTTTGTTCGTGGTCTTTTAACTCGAGTTTCGTCGTTGAACAAGATACAAGTCATTGTAGCTTACATTTTAAAATATTGCCATAACCTTGGAGATTCATGAGATAATTATATAGGCCCCTTGTTCTCCAAGGAGTGTCATAGTGCGTTATTGTTCATAACTAGAGTGGCCCAGGAAGAGGTTTTTTTTTTATTCGTATCATTCTCTGCCAAAATGGTTCGCAAAATTATCCCCTATGGCAGAGTTGGACTGGGTCAAGCATAGAGTGACCCAGTTAGTTTACTGACCCGGTGACCCAGTTAGTTTACTGACCCGGTGACCCAGTGATCCAGCTTGACCCGGTGACCCAACTTGACCCGATGACCCAGTGACCCAGTTTGGCCCTGTAGCCCAGCTTGACCGGGACCCAGTAACCCAGCTTTATCTGGTGACCCATCTTGACCCGGTCACCCAGTTTAAACCGTTGACCCCTAGGTTGATCCAGTTGAATCCGGTGACCCAGTAATTAAATTATTGTTGGGTATCCGGAATATCTTAAGGTTAATTTTTATTCAAATTTATAGCATTAGGTTTGTATTGGTGTTTAAATTTTGTCATCCAAAACAATTTCAAGTAACTTTTAATTTAAAAAAAAAACCCAATTTCATTCAAGAGAACTAATACCTAAAAAATCAAATGCATTTGTTTATAGTTTGTAGTCAAGTAGTAAATGAAAGTATTCAGAGAACAGATTTATTTGGATTAAGCTAACTATTAAGCTAACTAGTAGAAGAAAATTAAATATGAATGAACACCAGTAATCAATTGGTAAGCCCTGAAGCAAAGAAATGAAGGAGGGAACTGTTCAGAAATAACATTACTATAATACAATTCGGGACATGGAAGGTTTTTTTACGGCAGTATTAAAGCAAACATCACAGAAATGGCAGTTGTCAAGCAATCAAGTATTATTTTCAACAAACCAGCATTAAGTTTCATTTATTTCATAATCTGTACACTTGAACCGAAGTCACTGACTTAACTGCGTTATTCGATCACACTAGGTTACTGGGTCAAATTGGGTCCCCGGGTGAAATTGGGTCGCTGAGTCAAACTGGGTCACTGGGTCTAACTGAAGATGGTATGACGTGACCCAGCGACCCAGCTTAATTCAGTGACCCAGTCCAACTCTACCCTATGGTGGGCGGAGAGAACTTAATTCGTGTAGGTAGTATAGGTTGGATCCATGGGTTGGATAATATAAGATCCGCGAAACAAAGGTTCTGAAAGCCTTGTGGTCGGTGTGTTCAAATCTTTAGTGATTGTGGCACAAATTTTATCGCTGCCAATCGAGAATTTAATCGGATAATGAAGACCTCAGTTGAATCTCATAAAATTACATGGTCGTTCTGCTTCACATTTCGTCTCATCTCTGATCATTTTTGGACACTGCAACTCCTCCCCTCCCCTCACCTCCTGACCCTGACCATTTGCATCGGTCGACCTTGCGCCTGTCCCGTTGGCAACTTGTTCAGCAATCGCCGGAGTAGCTTCGGTTCTTACGATTCGCGGCGTCATTAAGCGTCCGCTAGTTAAATTGTGCGCTTTGCCGTCACAATAATTTAGATTTTCCTGTTGTATATATTTTACCATTTACCACTGCACCTCGTTACCTTCCGTTTTCCCTTCCCCACTTAGTGGGCTTCGAACAACAATGCGCGAAGAAAAAAAGGGAATCGAGAAAGGTAAATTGCCTGCTAGAAATCCACCATAACCACCAACTTATTTGTTCGCTCGTCGCCAAACAAGAAAGTCGCCAACAATCCAACGTCCATCCGCAATTAGTCGCAACCTTTTAGTGTCCGTCAATTCCTCGCGGCGGACAATTCAAACCCACCGCCCATCTTCGAAGTAGCAACCGGGATGGCGTATAGTGGTTCCATTTGAATTCTTCTGTTTTCGCTCCAGGTTGATTCTCCTGTTGTACCCGTTCCCATACTCTCCATACTCCCCGGATGGCTATGACTGTTTCCAGTAGTGTTGTTGTATTTGAGAGGCTTATTAGTATGGACTCTGATGAGATCGTTAAAACTGCCCCGGCCCTGGCTTACGTGTAATGTCTCTGATTGGTTGCCTTGGTGTAGGGTGTAGGTCTCCATATTATGATGTTATACTGGTGGTTTTTCTTGTTCCATTTGAGCTGGCCCTACATTGGCCATGTTAATGTAGCGATGCTTCCTCCATCTTATTATAAGGTCCTAAAGATCGTGTTGCACTCTTGGCCCCATACTCCCGGGTATATCATCTTATTTAGTCTCTTTTGATCAACGTTACCTTAAGGGCCGGTCATTTGCGATTGTAAACATTTACGCGAGGGGGCATTTTCGAATTGGAGACGCGTTCTTCACGTAGAAACAAAATTAAATGTACTGAATATCAAAAAATGGTTGGGATAAACAGAGATTATTTCTCCCTTCGCATCGCTAACGGTAACGGCTAGTTTAAAAGCTGTTTAATCAAAGTCGTCTGAAACATTTGCGGAGCGCTTCGTGCGATACATAATATTTTGTAAACAACGTCATTCGGTAACAAACTCAGGGATGATTAATTGGCGCATTTATTCACACCATAAAGCTTCATTAACTGCGTTTTAGTCCAGTGCACAATAACCATATCGCGTATTATTTTCGCGAAATTGGAGCGGGTTTGTTGGATCTTGCAATACGTATGGACATGTTCGCTACGAAGTTAACATTACCAGGATGGTACAAAAAGTCCACTGTACCATTGAAGAGATCTATTTCCATATTTCTTTTAGAGAGCGGCATTTTTCCTAGGAGAGAGAGAGAGGATCAATTGTAATCTGAAAGAAATTGTTTTGAATATTTTGCATTGTATAAATTACTGGTCGGTTATTTTTAGGAATTTGCATATTGATTCTTGCCGTAAACTAACTTTGATATTCCTGAAGAAATCGACCTATGAGAGCAATTTGTATAAAGGGATTGTTAAATAATAATAAAAATAATAAAACACTTAACCGTAAATTAGGTATATCTTGTGGACTGTAAACATAAAATACACTAAACACTCACAAACACAAAGAGGGGATTGCAAGCCCCAAAACTTATTTAATAATTTAAAATTCTTGGGGGATTCTGTATTGTATTTCATTTATTGATAAGAATTAAAATTAGATCCAAGCAAGGTTGTTTTATTTCAATGATTGATTGAATTTTTTTGCATTTAATTTCAGTGTTACCGTATCGTTTTATGAATCAAACGATTCCTTTGGTTGGATTCAAATTTTGTTTAGCATTGAGGAGTTTTACATTCCCACAGGACACTGTACCAATAATAATTTATGTGGTAAAGGTAAATTCTCTAGATAGGAAATAGCCTAGGAATCAAATTTAGCTTACGAAATAGGCTTTGCAATTTTTGTATTTCGTTTTATAAATCAAACCAATGTACAGAAACGTGTAAAGAAAAATGAAATTTCATTGTCTGTGTGTTCATTAATATATTTAATCAACTACAGTCATACCCGTGCTTATTAGGGATCGATACTGGCGCTGTGCCCGACGTACCCCTTGTGAAATTAATAATCAACATACTGTAACACTTAAGAAAGAAAAGAAAGTACCTTCAGTAATAAGTACAAATAACGCTCGTGATCACATAGTAATTCATATTATTAATTTCTAAGGGTAGGTTCGCCTGTACCATTTTATGAATGATGAGATGAGCCTAATTACATACACACAATAAATATGCAAGCAGAGGAACTCACCTTAGTAATGTAGATTAATTCCATAACGCGTGCACTTAAACGAAACGAAACACATGTAATCAAAATTTCCCCTTTAGGAATTGTAGTCGAAATATTTAATATTGGCCCGCTGTCATCGATACAGATGCAGTTGTATCTTGCCAAAGCAAAGACTGGTTGTTGGCGGGCCCGGGAATCGAACCCGGCACCTTCGTGTTTGTAAGTTAGTGTCTATCTATACTAGACCACTAACCTACCGCCTCCCAGAAATCTCTCAGGCTACCTATTGTAAAAACTTCCAAGTACAATTCCACTACAAGTAGTAGAAGTGAGTCAAAACGCAAGCAATGGCCCATTTTTTTATTCTTAAAAAAGCGATCTGTAGAGTTTTGTATGCCCCATGCTGGATGATGGATATCTACTACAATGGAAGACAAATTTGTGCAGGGCTTGAACTGACACACTCACTAACTGAGAACTAATAATCTTCGATGAGGTAGTTTTGGAATAAATCACATAAATTTGTTTCCCCGATTTATTCGATAACGTAAGTTATCCCATTTCCTAGCCGACCTTCGCCTGCAATTACTATCAGATACATAATCATGTTTGGTGTTCCGTTTCCGGTATGACGTGTTTCCGAGCTATTTCCGTGTCCCAATGTCACTACTAATTCATTCATACACATATTTCCGTCGATTCTTTGAGAACCGAAGTTCGTCGGATTCGCGACAGAAAAGTGTTATTAATAGAATTTTATAAGGGCAAGAATTTACTACTTGTCTAAATATGGCTTTTAAAACTTACCGCATGTTATGGTCATTGTATTTCAGTAACGAGAAAGGTGAACGTGAAGGAATCCACCGAGACGAACCTTTTTATAAGCAACTTTATTAGTATTCCAAATGAATATTGAACTTTCCTGAAATTTTGCGAGAAAAATTTGTCATCGCAATCGTCTAAAAATAGTAGACTCCGTTTTCCTGTATTCAAAATAATAGGATCTTATTTTAAACTTTGCACATGCACATTTCGAGCGTTGCACGTAATATATATACTTCCTAGTGCAAACGCCAAGTATCCAACTTAATCCTATAATTGAGGAAGATAGCGCGGGGGATAATGTATAGTGGGACCACACACTGATAAATTTCCTATTGCCTAATATGCGTTCTTCCCTGTTTTCGTAACATTCCAGACTAATCTCCTAACGTCAGTGTACATCCCAAATTTACATTTCTATTATTGTTCTTCACTTTCCAGACACTTTCTCTTAAGTTTATCTAATACTCCTGTACCGTAAATAATAAAAAAAAAGTGCCATAGCGTTTTACTGAGTAATTGACATGATTTACAAAAGGACCTATAAAAGAAACAAATTCTCAAACTGAGGCCATAAAAACGGTTGTTTGTTTTTGTGCACAGAAAATATTTTCCGGTACTTAGGTAACCTAGCAATTAATTAAACTACCTTTACTTTAATTAGTACGTAGGATACAAGAATCTTAAACAAAAAATGGCAACAACTAGCACGATGAACGAAAACGCTCTCAAAAAAAAGATAAGAAAAGAAATCTTCCATGAAAGGATAATCTGGGTTGGGTTTTCCAATAGTATATTAAGATACAAGTGTATAATCAAGTCTTTAAAGCACGCGCAACGAGTTTAAGGGCACGACGCAACGCGGAGTGCCTTTAACGTTGCAAGTGCTTTAAAGACCAATTATACACGTGTATCTTATAGTATTTTTTATTATACCTGCAGTATAATTTAAAAATAGGAAATACAATGAAATCATATTGACGTTATACTCGAATACATGTTTAATTAAGTGGGCTGGGTGTTCGAAATTTCACGATTGCCATGGAAATCTCACTTGACGTTTGCTTATAAAAATCGTCTTTGTAAATAAAACGATTTCCGTTGAAAAAGATAATACACCGTCCATTAAATCGCTTCTTGTAAAATCTAAACAAACGTTGCAGGTAGGTGTAAAATCCAAATCCAGTAAAGCTTATTATAAAGAATATGAAAGTTGTTTCTATGGATGAAAAGGAAGTTACTTACGAATAAAGTCTTAAATGTGTCGATAATGCTGGGATATATGAAGGAAATCTCAAAGGTATTTAAATCTCCTATCTTTTGGTGCATTCACTCAAAACTTCAAACAATGCTGAGATTAAAAGTGGAACAGATTTGAAAGCATACCCTAAATTACGCGCGTTTGTGAAACGTTCAACCAAAGGATAGGTGCAAGCCAAAGAAATGTTCTGCATTTACAGAAAGCGACCTAAGAGGATCTTTTATTTCAGCCCCAGATGACAGTTTCAAAAGTCATACTTGAAGTATCGTTACTTAGCAACTTTAAAGCACGTGTGTTTTAAAGGCCTTTTTTCGCACGCATTTGAGTGTTTAAAACGGAGATTGTGATTCAAGTATAATAAAATAGTACATTATATATCAAGGTAGAGAAGTCCACTATTATTGCCTGAGCACCAAGATTACATCTCGAGGCGCTTGCGCCGAGGGGTGTAAGGTGCGAAGGCAATAATAGACTTCTCTACCGTGGTATATATACTATTTTTTTCACTACTAGCACTTGAAATCCTCTAAATTAACATATTATATTATTGATAAGAGAGTTAACGGTTGGACAGAATTGTTTGTTTCTTAATTTAACATGTCAATCAAGTACGTGGAAGTACAAGTCAAACAGGCCGTATTTTGTTCTGTCATTGAGATTTTTCAAAGTAATTTCGTTCGAATTTTTTCAAAATGTGATAATTTTAGGTATGTAATTTCTCTGGAAATTGCGAATGGTGGCAATTATTCGTTTTAGAGAACTTGTCTAAACGTTCATTGAGCGAAATTTCGGGTTGTGTTTTCTAAAAGTGACAGCGTGACAGTTCTCATTATTGACTACTAGTTAATAATAAAAAATTATTAACCACTTTGAACAAATGCCGAGAAAGCCTACTTTACAAGTGGAAAAAAGGTTAATAATCATGTCATCAGACGCTAGTAGTGAAAGAAATTTTTTTCTATTTCGGTGTCACAATGATGATTTTGTACAACTGTTTTCGGCCGAAAACAGTTGTACAAAGACAGTGATTATAGTCGTTTTTTTTGGTAACTCATCTCTTAAGTTGGCAGTTACTAGTTAGTACAAGTAGGTACTTCGTTGGGTACTTCCATGTTTGAACTTCAAAATGTCAGTCTTACTACGCTGCCAACCTAAAACTTAACGGCATGAAAAGTGTTCCCAACATAAAACATGTTAGTTCCAATGTTCCCTATAGTTTCTGATAATGATTTTTTTAATTAAATTAAAGCACCGAAATAGAAAAAATAGTAAGTATGAAAAACGCGTGTTACAATGCTTTATTGTAATACTCCTATCTTGCGGACACTCGTGGCTACGCTTCGCGTCGCCACTCGTGCCACAAGATAGTCGTATTACAATAGGTCGCATTGTAACACTTGTCTTTCAATATACTATTAAACCATTTTTTGAGTAAGGTAAGTTCTGGGATCAATGTTTGCAAAACACCTCACATATATTAGGTACTTTTGCTTGGAAAATTACAGTAACACCTTTAAGGGTTGATTGTGAATACAGCGAATATCTTTGGTGAAAGCCAGTGTTAGTTTTAGCGATTTTTTTTTAAGATTTAAGATTTAAAATTCGGGTGACTGCATATTCTCCGTTAGAATCTATTTTCGGTTTTGATAGGTACCTGGGTCTAATGGCTGTATTCCTCTTACAAAAGAATCATTTCGTTAATTTTTCTTTTATTTAGTGGAAATTGCGAGTGTAACGAGTGTGAAGCGGTAAGTTGCGGTATTATTTTGGGTCGGGATTTATGGACTCGAAAAACTGTCCCCCTAAAAATGCTCCACCTTTTGGGAGAAGTTAATTGTGAATTTTATGGGACGTTTAACGCACACGTTTGGAGGAAATTCATATACGAGAATATTTTGTGCAATTAATTCAATTTTGGAGATTTGATATTTAGAATAAACCAGTATTTCTTTTAGTAAATTGATTTTACTGTTATAACTACTCTCTTAATTTCATGCGGGGAGAGTTAAGATAGAAATTGAGCGTCGTCCAACCTTATCGGTAAGTTGTGACGAAGCGAAAAAGATTGAAAGCCCAGAACGAACTACCGCTGTGGAAGATCTCAAGCTTTTAATTTCTTTTATAACCCTAAGCTAGTTGGTCGTTTATGAAACTGGCTTCTTCTACAGTTTTTCTCTGATTGTTTTCAAATTGGTGTCGTCGGGAAGATCTTGTCAACGCGCACAATTCCTGCGTAGCGGAATTTTGTTTTTTTCCTAGGGGCGAAATAAACCACCTTTTGCGCGGCGCGCTTCGAGGGGTAGTCGACTTTGGGCGCCCAAAAGTTTCTTACAGCGCGAATCGCGGTCTCTCTTTCTCGTGTCACTAATAGAAGGTCGAGCTATGTGAAGTACCCAAAAGTTGAATACGATTTTATGCCGGGATTTTAGCGAAATCTACCAAAATGTGAATTACGAATGAACGGGACGTCGGAACTGTGTATCGACAAAGGGAAATGTGGTAACCCCCGACGAGATCTTACTGATGGTGGAGTCGAAACTTCAAATCCGAATTGTTGCGGGTGATCAGAAGTGGGTGTCGACAAAGGGAATATGGTAACCCCCAAAGGATTTTAATGATGGTGGAGTCAAAACTTCAAACGCGAATTGCGAGTGCACGGTAAGTGAGAAAATGGTACCGACAAAGTGAGCGTGGTAGCTTTCGGCAAGATCTTATTGATGGTGGAGTCAATATTGGCTAATAAAACACTGATCTGCTACACAAAAATGCGCTGAAGTCCCTTCGATCTCACACGAGGACTTTGATCATTTTTTTAAAGTTCGAATCGAAAGCCGTATAACCGCATCTTAAAAGAGAATCATTAGTCGCGCATGCGGACGATTTGTGCCACCAATATCAACGAAATTGTCGGGGTGCTTTTTAAATTATTAGTGAAGTAGTGGAGTCTACCGGCCGGCTAATGTAATTTCCAACAATTTCGTTTCGTGGCAATATCGGATTAGCATTTAAATAAATTGTTACTACGAAAATGTTAAGGTCCAAGGTGCAAAAATCTTCATTGCGCTATATAAAGTGGCTAGTTACGTTAAGAAACCAGTTTATCAATCAAAACTGTGCACCTTTTTTTGTATATACGGGGTGTTATTAGATCTACATTAAACGGCAATCGGTAAAAAGGTTAAAGACAATTAATTCGTACTTTTGTTGGCTGTCATAACCTTTCATATTGCAGAATACTGGTAACTATTCTACCAAATCAGTGTTCCAGAAACTGGGGGGGGGGGGGGAGGCGTTGTTAAGGGGGCGCGAGAGGCAAATTAATTTTACCTTTAAAATACTTATATTAGGTACAAATAAGAAGGTATCTACGAGTACAATTCGGTAAATTCGTCTTTTTATGCTGATGAAAGCACCGATGTTGCACCATGTTGCCAGATGATAGTATTTGAATGATATATAACGGTGCTATAAAAGAAGAGATCTCGAATGAACTAAAAACGACCTCAAAAGCCCTTGATGTTATATTGTTGTAGAATATAGATGCAAAATCCGACTCGATTGAATAACATGGGCCATAACAACTTTTTTCTATTTCGGTGTCACAATGATGATTTTGTACAACAGTTGTACAAAGACAATGATTATAGTCGTTTTTTTTTGGTAAGTAACTCATCTCTTAAGTTGGCAGTTACTAGTTAGTACAAGTAGGTACTTCGTTGGGTACTTGCATGTTTGAACTTCAAAATGTCAGTTTTACTACGCTGCCAACCTAAAACTTAACGGCATAAAAAGTGTTCCCAACATAAAACATGTTAGTTCTAATGTTCCCTATAGTTTCTGATAATGATTTTTTTTAATTAAATTAAAGCACCGAAATAGAAAAAATAGTATGAAAAACGCGTGTTACAATGCTTTATTGTAATACTCCTATCTTGCGGACACTCGTGGCTGTAGCCACTCGTGCCACAAGATAGTCGTATTACAATAGGTCGCATTGTAACACTTGTCTTTCAATATACTATTTTAGCAACGTCAGAAGGTTGAGAAAAATTCACCAACGTCTTGTTGAAATTATTTTTTGATATCTTTGAAAATAGATGGACGCCAACGTATTCTCGAAAATGACCTTTTTCGGTTTTAGCCATAGCTTCGCCATTTGTAAACCTATTGGACTCTTTGAAAGGGAAAATTAATCACCATAAAATTCTGCATAACTTTGCCCATCCAAACGGCTTTGTATGTCTTACGGTTTCCGAGTTTCCATAATGAAAATGAAAAAAAACTAACCCTGTAATTTGTTTAATAAATACGTTTGTAGTAACAACCGTTTTTATTTTTTAATTAAGATGGGTGGGGGGGCGTAAACAATTTTACTTTTGGGGGCGCCATGTAAATAAGTTTGGGAACCACTGCCCTAAATAAAAAAAATTTCAACTAATAGATTGAGATAAACCTCAACCACGGTTTGTTTTGCATTCACTTTCAACGAGTAACCAACTTTTTTTTATACGTACGTCAAATGTGACATTTCGCTGTTCATATTCAAACAGCGAAGTACAAGTATTGTTTCATTGCTAGGGGCAGAGAAGCGGAAAACAGGCAGAGAAATTTTACTCCTCTGCCTCCTCTCATTTCCATGCCTGTGTTGACTAGCCGTTTATATAGAGAATTTCCAGCATACTAGTAAAAAAAATTTAGTGTTTACCACGGACGAGTGAGATCCGCTGATAAGTCGGAAGTTTTACGTACGAGGCGCCTTTAGGTGAGGATAGGTGGAGGGAAGAAGAAGAGAACCAGCAGGGGTACGGCAATCGTAATCAAGAAGCACCGGGGCATTGAGGTGGAGAAATTTAAAGAAAAAAGCGAGAGTATATCCATTGCCCAAATCAAGACTGGCATAGGAAGACTAACGGTTGTAGGATGCTACATAACCTCGGACAAAAGAGGGCAGCGGGAACTCATAAATCTAAGTTAAACAATAGAACAAAAGTGCGGAAAGAACCCGAGTATCATACTAGGCGACTTCAATGCGCAACTAGGCAGACTGGGTGGAAGTGAAGAGGAGGAACACAGTATAAGCAAAGCTATCAAGCACGAGCATGACAACGGGAACGGCAGCGAACTTAGGAACATGGTACACCTACATGGACTGAGGGTAGAAAACACATTCAGCAAGTTCAAAACGGTGGAGGAAGGGAAACTCTGAATCGCAGATTGACCACATAATAAGGACAAAATCAAAGGAAATACGCATCACGAACACGGTGCAAAAACAGTAGGATCGGACCACAAAATGGTAAGGGGGAAAGTAAAGATGGGGGGAGGGGAGGAAGAGAGGAGGAAGGAGAGGACAAGGAACAAAGCGGGAGAACCGAATGGTGGGATGTGAAACTTCTGTCAAGGGAGAAGAAAAGGGAGGAATACAGAAAGGAGCAGGAAGAGATCACAAGCAAAAAGGGGGAAGGAAGGCCATCTTGGAATAGGATCGCCGAAACGCTCAAAGAAGCAGCAGGGAAAAGACTCGCGAAACAGAAACCGCCCATGTCACCGAACAGGAAGCGAGCCATGGATAATCACAGCAGAGCAATTAAGAGGTTTGGGCAACACAAACCTGAAAGACAGAAAGAGCTAAGGGAAGCCAAGGAGTAGAAAAACAGAGCCTTTGAGCAACACAAAATCAAGGAATTCGCGGAGTTCACGGTGAAGATCGCCAAGCAGAGGAATGCACAAATGTATAAGCACATAAAAAACAGAAGGAAACAAGGGGGAAACAAAAAAGGAGGGCGGAGCGGAAGGTACTCAGGACACATGGAAAACAGCAACCTCACAAGAAAGCAGATACGGGAAGTACTAGAGGGAAATACGATCACCAGGCGACTGAAGATGAGGCAGAGGAGATACTAGGGACATATAAACATGAGGTTGAGGAACAAAGACCATGTCCTACGGGCTGCCAAGGTAGATAAGTAGGACGACCCTGCTTCACATGGAACACCACCATAGACCAATCGGTAGAGGCCCCGGGGATTACCATGCGCAGATGGGAAGAGTGGAGCAGAAACAAATATCGAATGAAGAAAGAAAGCAGAAGAATACAGGAGGCGGAGGAAGAACCAGACATAAGCACACGTAGCCAAGAGGAGGAGGAAGAGGGGACATACAGTAACGCAGGGAGAGGATAACAATAAAAAAGGGGAGGAACACGGGGGAAAACAGGGAAGGGAACGAGAGCAAAGGATAGGAACATCGGAAACAAATGAACGCCCGGAGAACAAGCTATCACTAGAAAGCAAGTTCCCTCTAAGGCAGATAAACCAGCGGCCGTACCAGTTCGGGTCGGATAACACCCAATTAGTCGCCCCCCCCCCCCACAAACCCCCTAATCCACAAAATCCACCACATTTGACATATGTCGCGGCCCAGCGCGATGGCAACAAAGTAGTGGAGAAACATCCCTGATAGTGCCTACCAGGGACGCATCCCCACGACAGTTGACTAAATCCTGGGAGAGGCGACGAGGCCAGGCATATGTCAAAGTATCAAGTATAATTACATCATAATAATATACGTTATTACTTGGCTAGGATTTTAATGACGTTAAAAATCAACGAAAATGAAAAATAAAAAATGTTATGACTTAAAAATCTCGCAAAAATGACAAAAAAATAAAATAAAAACAAAAAGATGACATTTAAATTTTATTGATGAAACTGAATAAGACAGCAAAATTATTTTAAGAAGCAATTAGGGAACGTAAGGCAGGAATTTTAATGTTGGTTCATTTCCACCCTATGCAGACCAGTCGTAGAATGTAGGTGTGTAAGTTACTGACTCACTGACCACATCCCCAAGAAATTAACTTAATGGGGATGACTTACGCACGTTCCAAGAAAAAATTAACTGTGCATTTAGCTTATAATAGAAGTCTTAGGTTTTATTTCTAAACAGGTAAAAATACTCGGAATTACCAAGAAAAGAAAAATATTGCATTGTGTTCTAGAAATATAGACTGCATGAGAATAAAACTTTAACAAACGTTTATAAAATATCAAAAAAACTAGTACTATTCCTCAAAAATGCAAAAAATTTAAAGTAAAACACAAAAAAACAAGAAAAATTTGAAAAGACCATAAAAATTAGCAAAAAATGGCAAAAATGCAAAAAATACACCAACAACTTGCTGTCATTTGATTCAATTTATCCTGAAACACGTTTATACAGGGTGGTGACTTGCGTAACGCATCATAGGGATTTCAATGTAAAATTCATAACATGCGATTATTGGCTCCCCAAATTATTTTAGAGCAAAAATGTATTAAGGTTTTTTGTAGGAAAAAATTTTTTACGTCAATCAACCGTATTAGTTTTCAATTTTTTGCATAATAAAGACGGAAAATTGGAAAAATAAAACCCGCGTCTTTTTCAATAATCTGCGATGCCATGGAATTTTCTAAAACAAAAAGAAATCCAGTTATCAATTAGCAGCAGTTCGAAATGGATTTTATGATCGACTTGGTTACTGTCTAGCAGCACTTTTCTATGGCAGCAAAAATTAGAATTTGTATCGTTAGTTCTCGTGTTGTATCGTGGAAGTGTGCAGCATCATCAAATGATTTACTGGTAGCAATTTTGCTGTATCGCGTCGATGCTTCATTGATTTACATGGCAATTTTAGGCGTTGACCTACCTAAATATAAGGATGAAAGGGAAAATTAGTGCCTTTTCCCCAGACAACCTTTAGGCCCAAACTTTACTGTGTGATTTCAGCTTCAAAGAGGAAAAAATTCTTTTTGGCCACGCTGTAAGTAGCATAAATTTGGAGCTTTTATCTGATTTTTTTAATGTGAGTCCCTCTAAGCTAAGCTAAGAGATTCCTTATTTCCACAGATTTAAGGGTAGGTAAATTATTGCATAAATTACGAAATCTTTCGCGTTATAGGTACCAACTAAAATTTAAAGTAAGACAAATTTCGGAGAAACTCCAAAGTAGTTTTCCTCGGGCGAAACACGGCCCATTCATTTTTACATTTCTAAATCCCATCGTTAGCCGAAACCAGTTTCACGTTAAAAAAATAGAAAATTGCGTTTTCGCCCCACCCTCTAGGTCTGTACACGTCGCCTCGTCGCGGAAAATTTCAAAATCTTTTGTTACAATTTTAAAGGTCTAATCTATTCCCCTTGCCAAATACTATGTTTAGGATTCGTTAATGTGGGGCGTCGCGACGACGTTACTTATGTAGATTCGGTCAGATTACGGGCGTCGACCTGTTCCCTTTTACGCGAGGACAATAGCCGCTCTGGCATTTATTAAATGTCTAAAATTTTGTAGTTTTTTTTACCGCGATTCATGGCAAATTAAGGTGAATGTTTGAAATAGTTGTATTTTATAGCCTCCCTACCCTCCACCTCTATGCTTAGTAATAACTAGAGCTAGAAGTTCGAGTCGTATTCTTGAATGAGATTGGAACTTCGTTCAGCATCGACAGTCGTGCGGTGACGTTGGTTTGTTGTGTTTCTTGTCTTTTTCTCATATTGCTTTTGCATTTAACATGGACCAATTTGCAATTTTTTTTTCGGTTTTTGTGTGCGACTTCAATTGGAGTTATCGTGAGGACTTTGAGTTGTGATTACGAGGGGTATGTGGATTCGCTTTAATTTTCCGATCGATTATTAGTACAAATTAAATGGTTTATGCATCCCATTACTAAATAGCAGAGCCATTACGTAATGGCGCTTTAAAAACAAAGGCAGCTGAGTGAATCACTTTCCAGCCTAAAGACAATTAATTGTAGGAAAAAATGTACCGATTAATAAATAGTTACTTTAGTAATGATTCACGAGCAGGCCAGCACAAATTTAAAATCTTTAAACTTAAAAATAGACTAGGAAGTGAAGCTCTCCACTCAGACACAACAAAGCTATATAATTTCTATTTTTAGTTACCTACTTTGGAAAACTATTCAAATCTTATATACCCATTTTAAATCTATATTCCTACGTGATGCCAGGACTTCCGCATGCTTATGATTTTTTTTATTAATAGCCGTTTAAAACTCACCTAAATTTTGAATGAAGTGGGTATGTGAAAAAAGCGACGATCCCGTGGGAATTGAAATTTTCCCAGGAATTTAAATATTTAAAGTCAAATATTAATAAGTCCCTTTAATTCTGCTTAAAACATCTCTTTGTCTGCGAAAGTTTTCACACAATAATTACGCACCTACCTACCTGAATTTTGATTAAGGAGTCGAAAACGTGTTGATGCTTACTTACTTTTGTATTAATTAATCTTACATTCTGTTCGCGATAATTTTCGGCAGAAACGGGGAACGCGGTTAAAAGCTTTAACAAATTGTGCCTTCACTTCCTTGAGATTATAAATGTTTAGTTATGTATACACTGCGATGAGTGGTTCCTTCCTGTTTACTAAAGTTCACCTTCGTTTAATTCGTCGTCGAGCTTCTATTATGCTTACCGCTAATCTCTGCACAATTTGTCGACCCCAAATAGAGACACTTTGGACTGATAAATATAGGATTTTCGGATCAAATATTGCAAAATCGAATGAGGATATTGAACGATTTTTATGATGTATGAAACACGTTTCAAAAGGGCTTTTTTATTGTAATTTTTCGCCATCGAGGAGTTAATCGCATCCTTCTATACTTTTGATAAGATTTTGAGCTTGAAGCTTAATTATGTTTCATTACACCCCCCTCCCCCTTGTTCTACCTTCACCTCAGATAAACTTAGTTAATATAAACGCCCCCCTTTATCCTCCGTTGTACTAAAAGTATACAGTAAAGTTCTTCATCAGTCATTGAAACATATACACAAAAGTTCTTGGTCTCAAAAACAGTTCCTCAAGTTTACCGTCAAAAATCGGGATAACAAAATGTGCACTCCCACTAGTTCAGTAGTCAATTTTAGAGTTGTTTGTCATTAATTTTTCATTTAAAGTTTCATTTCTCAATTTTAACCGATAATTGTACATTTCTAGACGAGGTGGAATACATCATCGTTTAAAAACGTTATTGTTGAAAAAGTTCGACAAAATCATGTCCATAGAAGATGGTCCAAAAATTCCACTTTTCGATTGAAATTCTACGTAACTTTTAAAGCACGAGGTATCACCTGTGAACTATGCACCCTCCTCATGCATCTTTTCGTACTGTATCCAAATTCCAAATACTTTTATAAACTGGATTCTAGTTCCCGTTTACTTACTTACGTCACAATTTGGTTCTAAATATTGTAAAAACCGCTAGTTTTACAGTTCTAGATACGTTTTCAAAAGCATTCTGCAACATTACATAGAAATTAGGAATTCAAATTTTATGGGACTATACGTGTAACTCCTTTACTTACGAGGGTCGCTTGATAAGTCTCTTGTTTCGTATTGTTCAAACCTCGGTTCAAACTATCGGTGATGGTGCTGTTAAATGGCCACAAGTTAAAACTAAAGAAGATACTGTGTCATACCCAGGTCATCCCCGAGAGACTGCGCGACTCAAGATTTAAATTCAAAACTTTCCCTCCCAAACTAACTGAACCCCATGGCACGTGATCGTCTAGCTAGACAAAGCTACCTGACCTGAATAGCAAAATACTAGGACCACTTACTACGTTGTGTTTTTAAAAGTCGCTACAAGAAATGTGTTGCTTGTGAGAGTGAGGATCAAGTAAGGAATACAAATAAAACGAGTACATGCTTTAAAAACGGAGATTTAAGAATTCGCATTGCAAGATTAAATTTGGAAAATGGTAGTTCACTGAGTACAAATATAATATATATAGGCTGGGAAAAAAAAGAACTGACCAAGAAAAGAAACCAGCCAACAAATTAATATTAAACTTTATAGCAAAATTAGTTGCCTGTAATGACATGAATGCATTATGATGGTTGTCGAATAAGTCAATATAATGTCGAATCATAGGCTCCACTGGGATTTCTAAATAATTAATATTTGACACACTTAACATAAAAAAAACAATCATTAAGACATTACAATAAATTCACATAATAAGTTTGGATATTGGATGGCCAGTCCAAATCCCACACCTAGTAGTCTTTAGTTGCTCTGGTCATGACATGTCAGCATTGTACGAAAACGCTAGGATTCACTCATTCACACATTGTAGGGGCAGTCCGACCCACTAGTTATAAAGTGCCGGGTTATAAAAGACCAAACACCATGCTCTCCACCATGATTACTGACAGAAACCCGATCAAAAGGCAAATAATGAGCAACCATCGGCAAACTCGCACGCATCCATAATCATAAACAAAATATATAGCATTTATGTAGGCTTCGACAGTTGACATATTTGCCTTGGCATAACAAAGATTGACACAAATCCAATATTCGGTCACTACCTGTCAAGGGTCTACTAAACGAATTGATTAGGAATGTCGGCAACATGGCTCTTTTCTAAGACACAAAAAGCCAGTACATAAAAGATACATCTCTGCGTATGTCAGTTGTGAACTTTTGCCATCTTCTGATACGTCAAATCGAGAGTAAATATCGGTATCAAATATAGCACAATACATATTCGAAACAAGTCACCATGCCAATTATTAATAATCATAATCACCCGGTTCAAATAAATAGTAGGAGCATAACGTTAAGTATCACATTACAACAAAACAAAGGAACATGTCTTGGCAAACACCAACAATGGACACTTATCTACAGCGATACGTAAATTAAAAAACAACATATTGACGTAGACAAAAAACCAATGAAATCTTGCCGTATCTCTGTGACTTTAATTAAGAGTAGGAATGCATAATTGTTAAAGAGCAATCGGTATTTCATTACTAATTAGTTGTAAATGACAATACCCATGCTGCACTCGTATTTACCTAATGCATGTGTAGCATGCCGTTAATTTGGCAAATAATCTAACACAATTACTGTATGGATGCAATAAGTGAAAGATTAAAGATAAAAGAATACGTCACCTGAGTAATGGCAGTCGAAAGAGTCACAGTAACTATTCGAAAAACCAAATTACGACTGCATTTCTGCACCAAAGCACACATACGTCTCCCCTAAAATTCCCCTTTTAGTCAAAATCGAAGTCGAGACATTGAATATCGACGCACTTCGAGTCGTAGGGTCGATATGGAGCATTAACTTCCCTCGTATATAGCGTTATGTTTGGCACTTTTATTGTAAATGATGGCCCATTTGAATGTAGGGCAGAGAAGAAAAAAACACGTGTTCCACAGAAACGAAACAAAGCGCCATCTTGAATTCTTTCATGACGGCCAGGGGCGGCTTCGGAAATATTCAAATCGAATTTTAGCGAACAAATTCCGGTCCACTACAATACGACGAATCGCATACGATTTTCAGTAGGGGAATTTTTTGCCACTCAGCTGTTAGTCGGAAACCAGACCTTTGATCCGGCCGAGGATCCGGCTCATATTCAATAACACTGATTCTTCAACTTGTAGAAATCGATTGGCGGAGATTTGACATCGGTGTCTCTTTTCGTTCTCGAGTTAGACGGGGAACAGCCAGACGGACAAAACCATCACATAAGGGGAGTTTTTTTTCTTTCGAAAAATTCCCCTAAATTGTGTCCACGGCGGTGTCACTGTTCCGATTTTTTTCACTGTTTGGTTCCTTATCGTGTCGAGGGTTGCACCAAGAAATGAATTTTCTCTGTGCCACTTACGAAACAAGTATAAATTGTGCATTTTTACATAAACACATAATACATGTGTACATAATACATAATAAATAATTGGGTTACAAGCTTGCTATATTTATCGATTTTTATCTTCTTGGTAGGTGATTAATGGGGAGGGAGCACATAAACATTTTAAGGGCGCCTGGTACACATGCGAAATCTACGCTATATAATGCAAGAAGAATCAAGCCGACACTCCATTTTCAACATATTCACATTCAAGTTTTTACATCGGCAGTAGATTCCAACCGCCTTTTGAGAGTACCTCCTCCGATACTCTGTTCTGCAGATATTTGCACTGAGTTGTGGCATCACCTGCATATGTGTCTCTTCCTCACGTTCCACTTGCCCTCTACGGCTACCCTCTTCCGGCATTTCTAGAAATCTGTTTTGACCTCGCCAACAGATATGTCTAGTCCAGACGATTCATTTTACGTTTGAGTACGACACACCGTTTTCGAGATATTCGTGCTTAATGTTTTTTAACACCACCATTCGATATGTTCCTTCTAGACGTTTCAATCCCCCCTGTGAGTACTCTTCTCCGACACTCCGATCTAGAAATAAGAGGAATTATAACCGATCACGAGTCGAGGAGGATGAGGACTGTGGTTGGTAGAAATTAATTCCTTTCGTTGAGACCTTTCATTAGAGTACCATGACAGATAAAACCAATTTCTAACACCACCCCACCCCCCACCCTCAGTAACCTATTGATCTCGAAAAGGAATCGCGGAGGAAAGTTGTAGTTTCTGGAAATTAGTTCCTTTCCATTTTCAGAAAGTCATGAGAGTACTTAGTGATATAGGAACAGTAATTATCGAGCCCTCTCTCGCGGGGTGGCTCTAGACCTTGCCCCTTTTAATATATTTTTCCAGATATTGTCACATTATCCTCCTTTTTTGCTGGGCAAGACCCACAGTGCTATGTTCTCTGCAATACTTCTTAGTAGAAGACGATTTGAGGCTTCTTTCCTAAAAGTTAACCATTTGTAGAAAGTGACCATGAGAGTACCGAGTGATGTTGGGAAAATAATTATCGAGTCCTCTTATGCTGGGTGACCATTGTTTGCAGTCACTTACGAGTTTGCTGATGCGCATAGCCTTCGTTTCAAAGGTCATTAAAAAATGACGGATTTGCTCTTAAATACATAAAGAACACATATCTCAAGGCCATCCAACGTCAATAACGCATTTTTTGCGATGTCAAATAACATTTTCAAGCTCATTGTTATGTGGTAGCTCAGTACATTCTCAGGATCATCCAAGGGTAATGAAAACGTAATTTAACACCGCAAAATGGGTTCATTGTCCTTGAGATTGTAATGAGACACATACAAATGAGGTCGTTGATCTTCTATGTCCTTGATACTGTAATTATAAATGCATATAAATGAGGCCAACGACTTCTATGGCCTAGTAAATGTAATTTGAATTTCCAAGGGCACCTTGATCTACTTTCCAAGGTCGCCACCAGGTGGCAAGCGACCTTGACTGGTCCATGCTCAGTTCCATGCTTATGTCTATCCAAAAGCATGGGACATTTTCATTCTGAAAAATAATCCAATGAATATTATTATGAACAATATTTCAACTTTTTCTACTATTGGACTGTGTCCACAATACGCCGACGAATTGTTGACTATTGTTACAAATTCGGGTGGTTTGGAATGCGTCTACCGTAGCACTGGAACTACCCTATAATTGGTGCGCAGTAAACGAGTTGTGTCTAAATCGTAGTAAAAAAAGGGAAATGGTTATGTATGTCCTTAAGGCCTCACAACTACGATATGAATCTAGTTGAGGCTAAGTTCCTTGGAGTTTGGATTGATTGAGTTCGCCCTTCTTTCTGATCCTTATCTAAAAAGGGGGTTGGGGCCTGGGGGAATGGAAGGTCTCAACGAAATGAATTAATTTCTACCGACGATAGTCTTTCTCCTCGACATCCCCTATCGTAAAAGGTAAAATGATTCGTCTTGACGAGTCTTACCTACCTATTCCTAAAGTCGAAGCGAATATCTTGGAAACATAGTGTCGGAAGGGGGTACTCTTGAAGGGCAAGTGGAACGTCAGGACCTCGGTCAGGACAAGACATAACTGTTGGTCAAAACGTTCAGTGCAAATAAATAACGTAGATTTTGAAAATAGCTATGCCTTATGTGTAAAGAACCGTTTCAACCAATTCAATATAACTCTTCCCTGTCGTATAGGTCAAAAGTTTTAGAGCAAAATGTATCCAAAATTATTCTTTATACATGAATTTGGAGTTGTAAAAGTTTTCAAACGCATTATCTTGACTCTGAAAGAGTACATCACGTGCACATTTGATAACCGCATTTGTGTGATTCAGAGATGTTAAGTAAATTATTTTTCTGAGTTCACATGGATTTTGATCAAAATATGTCAAAATCGTTATTTATGCACCAAGATCGTTGGAAAAAAGACTAGGGGCATTATCTCAACGCCCAAGACACGAATTTGATGCATTTTTGATGACCACGTAGGTTTTGATCAAACACCTCAAAATCGTTATTTATGCACCAGGATGATTGGGAAAGAACTAAGAGCCTAATTTCAATGCTCAAGACATAAATTTGATGCATCTCTGGCGACCACATGAATTTTGTTCAAAACATGTCAAAATCGTTATTCTTGCACTGAGATCGTTGGGAACAAAATTAATAGCATTACCTCAATGCCCAAGGCATGAATTTGATCTATTTTCATTAACTATAAAATGTATTTTGTAAGATTAAAATAAACTGTCGTTAAAAGTGATTGTAATACTGAGGATCCTTCGATAGTTCGTTGTATCGGTTTATTTTTGTTGTAGGGGTAGATCTCGCCCCCTTAAATGTTCGTGCAAGTCTTTTGTGTGTCCACGTAATAATTCTATTGCCCTAGGTTTGAGTATAAACGGGCTTTTGATTGTGACGTTTGATGGTCTTCCGCCTTCATAAAACGCGTGTGTCCACGTAATAATTCTATTGCCCTAGGTTTGAGTATAAACGGGCTTTTGATTGTGACGTTTGATGGTCTTCCGCCTTCATAAAACGCGACCTGGTATTAATGATTACTTTAGTGCATCTTCAACAGACGGTTTTCATCCATGTAGCAGGTGCTTTAAATTTGAATTAATACGAAAACGTACATTTTTCTCCAAAATTTACGCAATTTATGTTTTTTACTAAACCCGAGGATTAAGCGAGAGCACAATTTTGACGCGGGTCTAAAGACCCTATGTCTTGAATAATCAGTCTATGTGTGCTACTCACTATCTCTTATGAAACAGCGGTATAAACATTTGGAATAGGTAGCTTTGTTAATAAGACAAATAAATAAAAATGTCAAAAAACTTTAATGGAGCATTTTTCTTCCAAATAAACTTATTGTTCAAATGTTTTGGGGCATGTTGTTTAGGAGCTACATTTCCAAAAGTCTCAAAAATTGTTTCTTCTTTAATTTTTTCTTCTGGTAAGTACTTAATTTTTGATTATGCTTCGATATTGTAAAAGTATATCCAAGGTGGTGCATCCCTAAAATGGTTTTGATGTCGACAATATATGTCGCATGTCCGAAAATAGTGGATCCAAAATTATTTTTTGAAAAATGGTTTGTTCACTCAAATGATCAGAATTGTATGAAATTTTGTGGGTACACACACAGAAACTGTGGAAAAGTTTTTTCATATCACTTCTCAAAAAAAGTTATGTGCGTTTTGTCGTCGAAACCACCTGAGTTTCGTTCTTATGCTTTCATCGCGAAAAAGTGTTCCCGAATATTCAAATCTAAAGCGACGAAATGAAATTTTTCGTCCAGATTGAAATTTTCTTTGGGGCATCTTAGGGTATACCATTTCATTATAATTGTATCTATAAAATGAATTGTGACGCTGGCATTAGATTTGCAATCTTGAGGATCAGGTGCTGTCCAAAAAGTTGTAGAATTCATAATACGATGCAATTCTTATGCAAAGACTATTTACATCACTGAAAATCTATTTTCACAAGTAATTTTAATTAATCGTCGAAGCTTTTCATTGTATTATGTATCAAAACCTTTGGAGCTTTTAGGGTGTGCACAATTTCAAGACAATCTCGGAAATTTTACATAGCAATTGACATGGCATCTCACAAGAAATGACAGCGACTTAATAATTACCTTAGCTGGCGCTACATTTCTGGGCTGGTAATTACAAAAAGCTCCTTTTTAACATCTCATTATGTCCCATTTACCTTAATTAGAAAAGTCAGACGTCGGGACTACTGTAAACCGAGAAAAATTAAGGCAAATTTTTAAATTAGACATTTAATTGTTCGTGCAGCTCTTAAGAGAACCGTTATTTATCCGGGTGTAGTTAAAGACACCCGGACTACGAAGTCGTTAGTGCGTTTAACAACGCGCTTGGTCAGCCATCCATACCCCATGTCTGGAGATTCCATATTAACCACCGTTCTCGACGAGCGGCTTGGCCTTGTTTGTCAACTTCTTTGTATATTACTTTCCTAACCATTTTTTTTCTGCCAGGAAGTAATTTTTTTCAGAGTTTTCCGGATATGCAGCGTCGGCATATGCCGCCGCTATTCAATTTGTATAATTAATGATGCCGCCGCAATTTTCACACTTGCCATCTTCTTCCGTCCATTAATTTAATAACTTTATAAATCCCCGAGGCAGATGAAACCAGTGTTGTCCAATTCGCCTCGATACCGGACTGTAGTAGCAGCGGTAGTAAATTAAGTCTTACGCTCTGTTAAGCTCAAATATAAAAAATATGGAGCTTAGAGTGGATCCCCTATATTTAATTTAATCTATTTTTTGACTAAATCAACGCAATTCAGACCTCTTCCTTTAAGTTTGTCATTACGTAAGTTGCCCTATTATTACGGCATGTAATAAAGCGTTCCTAAAAATGGTTCTTGAAATTACAGGTCTGGAGAATAACGAGCGAAATAATCGATATTTAATTCTTATTTTTTTTTTGGATTTCGGTCGGAAAACTTAAATTCCTGAATGAAAACGCGTTGGAGTGTGACCGGATAAAAATACGACCGACAGACAGCCGCATTTTCCAGAACGCAGACGGCGGAATTACTTCTTTTTTTTATTGCCGATTATGACATCAGAGGTTCCGCGTTTTTCAAAAATAGCAGTGACCCAGAAATACCCAGACTCGACTTGACATCTCGGCAAAATTATTTAACGCTCGCTCGTATATCATGGATTTTTCTATTAGGAATGCACACATTACGTGACCCGACAAACTTGCACGTTAAAATAATAATAATATGCAAATCGTTGCGGTACGTGCAGCATGTGAAAAATCGTACTTAGTAGTTGCCGCAACTTTCGTAAACAATGCGGAAGTTGAGTTAAGAAGTGTCCAACTTCCAACAATACAGAAATTAATGCCAAAGTCCCGATTTTATTACACTTTGGTATCCACCCACAACGCAAAGACGAGACTCTTGGCACATAATCGCTATTGTTTCAATTTTGTTTCATCATTGGAATTGGCGTCTATAGTTCGGTATATTTAGACAAAATATGTTATTTTTAAATTGAGTGCAAATTTTGCCTTTGTTTTCGATTTTTTGATGAATTGAATAGCGTTCCCTTGCAGTAATGACTACCTATCTCCAGTCGATTTTTAAATGTTTTGCGATAGCTGCTAGCTAAGGACAATTAAATTCAAATTATTGGTTCTTGAAATTCGGCTTGGCATGCATATCATTAAAATTGCTGCATTCTCTTGAAGGAATGTTTCTAATTACTTTTGACTGGAACACGCTAAAAATGGGTTTTTGTTAACTTTCCACAAAAATTTCAATTTAGATTAGATTTCATAGTCCCGATCGCTGTAAACATAAAATTAATTGGGATTAAAATCATTCTTTACGTCTTTCGAATTACAAATCTCCATATGGAATCTCAAGATAAAATGCACTGTTCCTTTGTGAAGAATTGTGATTTTGAATTCCAAATTATTGAAGTTGTGATTACAATTTGGTCCTCCGAACCGAATCAATTTTCTAGCGCAAACTACTCGCTCATTAAATTATGTTATTATACTCATTTTTATACTGAAGGATCTATAACTTTGGAGCCATAAGCGACAAAGCCCATAAATTAATACAAAATCGATGTGGACGATATGGAAGTAGCGGCCCCTTCCATTTATCGACCTTGAGAGAGTAGAAAGTTTTTTTACATGCGGTGAATTTACATAATGATCTGGCATTGGCGACAGGGTTTTACAAAACAGTGGCGGGCGCAGTGTGAGTCGTGAAAAGGGGGGACACCCAGTAGAGATAGCTAGGACTGGGTGGTAGAGGTTCGGGACAGATAGAATTTTGAAAATTTTCTTTAATCCAGATTGTTCGCGAGAATTATCAAATTTTAATTCCAAGGATTTGTTTTTCATTTTCAAGATTCGGTATTTTACACGTGAATTTTTATAAATGTTGTAATATTAAGATTTACCGTCAAGGTAAAATTTGATTTTTTTATGTAGGAATTTAAAAAAGTTTTGTAATTTTTTATAGATAGTTCATGAACCATTATTATTACTTAAACTTAAATCCTAAAATTGATCTCATCGACTTATGAGATGAGCATTTTTCTGTGTTTAAAGTAAAACCTTTCTCTATCTAAAAATTCAAAAAAGTGTCTTTTCATTAGATCGAGTTTCTAATTTCTAAATTATTAACCAGTGTTTTAGCGAGGAATTTTTCCGTCCGTCCTGCCAATTCTCAGTCTAGTTGGAGCCTGAAAATAGCTATTGATGATATACGCCTTCGCCAATTTCAAGGTTTTATAATTATTGCCACATTTTCACAAATGGAAAAAGTAGCTATCGTGGACATGACAAAATATTTACGTCTGCCCATTTGATCATCTGTCCATGTCGTCTGTTACTTTTGGCTGAAAAGTGGGATTGAAGTGAAACGTTGGGAATAGCTTAATTATATGTGTCAGGCTGCTCGTTAATTAGAGGCGTGTAGAAATCTATACTGAGAAATGTTTCTTCTACATTTTGAGATTAAATTGATGACACGGAAACGCTTCCTAAAAATTATGAGACTAATGATTACGATATATTTATTTAGAGTTCTGTAAACAAATCGATTAAGAGTTCGACGACACATTTCATCAAACCTCTCAGGGTTTTAAAATTTGGAAAGGTCGAAATTATAAAGTTAGAGCTTAACATAGGAACCTTTTTTGCAAACTTAAAAATCGGTATTTCTCGTAATTTTCAATTTTTTGCGAATTTTCTCGAATTTTTGACATTGATCATTTATGGGAAACTTTTACTAGGAATATCAAAACTTTCCTCCGAAAAAGAAGTAAATACATGATTTTTAGAATAAAAAATAAGCCGCGTGATCTAGACAGCACTTAGGCACACCAAGATCAATAAATTGTGCCTTCTCCCTTTTCTTCGCAACGGGGTGCCGAGTCAGTTTCTCTCAATAAAGGATAGGACCCTCCCCCGTTTCAGATAACCAAGGAGTTGATGTCTGTCTCTGATCAAGACGTCACAGTGACAAACCACATGCTAGGTAGTTTCATCAACCTCCTCCACGTGGGCTTCGGTACAATCCCAATGTTATGCAGGAGATAGTTGACCATCTAGTGCCTCGTGAGGCCACCGGTGATTTTTCTAATCTTGCTACTATTCAGTTCTAGAAGCTTAGAAAACCCAGATTTCCGAAGGGGTCCTATTAAAAAGACCCTAGGCTACCTGAGTCCGGTTCTTTGTTGCCACTGAGCCTGGAATTGACTGCCCACCCAATCTTTACTCCTGGATTTTTTTAATAGAAACTTTTTATAATATCCAAAATTATCAAGTTTGCTACCAATTTACGTACTTCAAGTTTGTGATCGGTGGTGTAATTCTGCATGTTGAAGGGGGGGGGGGGGCATTTTTTTTATGGCGGCAAAAATATGGAACAAATTCATTTCAAAATTAAGTGTTCGGTTTTAAAAAAAAAATTCGCACACGTTTATCATAATTATTTCTTGGACTTTTTTGCAGTAAAGTAAAGTAGGTAAGTAAACTACATCAGGCTGCGTAAAAAAAAGTAGGTATATACCTAAAATTGAATTGTGGTTTTTTTTACTTTTGCTCCCACAAAGTTAAAGATAGAGTATAGGATATGCTGTATGAATTGTGCGTAGAATTTGACACAAAATTCAAAAACTGATTTAAAAAAATACTGATCCATTTTTAAAAATGTACTTTGGTATAAAAATCTACGCACCCTGTATATTTTTCTTTAGTGCAAAAGATGCTTGCGAGAACAAATTTTGATAGACGTATGCGAGCATTTGATCCAACATCTGATTGGCAACATAAAAGACTTTTAAGGTCGATTCTCACTTTCGTGCAAGGCACGTACTCGGCACAGGCAAGGCACCGACTCTGCAAAATATCTATATTATTGAATCTTATGAATTTTTTGGGGTGTAATTCACACTATGCGAGCAACGACTCGGCAAGCTACGGCCTTTGCACGCAGCGTTCTTCCGAAACAATATTTGCCGGGCATGTACCGTGCACGTTCCGACAAGTGTGAATACAATCTGTGCAGGTCACCGACTTTAGTTCAGTTTTCATAGTACAAGAAAGGTTGAAGGGTCAGCAAAGGAACACTTTTTCAGCGGAACAAGATGAGATGCTGATTGAATGTGTCCAAGAAAATGATGTCGGTCATAAAAGATACTTCTTATGCATTTTATGTACACAAAAACGTATTTTTCTTTTTCTGCTATATGTACTTTCTTGTTCTTCATCATCTAATATTTGACCTATTTTAATTAACGTGGAAGTTTCGAACATTTCCACAGTTGAAACTCACATAGAAACTGCTTACCTGCGGCAAGCGTGTCGCAGTGTGAATTGAACTCAAAAAACTTTGCCCGTGCCGAGTATGTGCCGTGCCGTTGCCGGGCCGGTTCTTTGCACGAAAGTGAGAATCGGCCTTTAAATTACATAATCAAATTTAAGAGAAAAAGGAATGGAAAATAGTGTTAATTAATTTTATAATTTCAGTAATTTGCGTTGACAAAAAAAAGTTAGGCTTTTGTTAGTTACGTCAAAGCAATTTGTTGTATCCAAAATCATTAAAAAAATGTATAGGTAAGTAAATCTCTATGTTTAAACATTATTTACAGTGGCGTGCGTCTACATAACTAAAAGGGCGATAGTCTTTCTGATCTCTTGCTAGTTCTTTGAAGATGATGGGCTGTGTTATCGCTTCGACGCGTGATAGTGCGTCGGCTACAACATTTTCTTTTTTTAGGACGTGCTGTATGTCGGTTGTATACTGTAATAAGAAATCCAGGTGGCGTGATTGTGTAATATTTGACGGTTTGGAATATGGCGAGCAGCTCAGGGTTGTACGTGTCATATTTCTGTTACGGCAGGGACAGTTTTTTTGAAAAAATGCCAAGGGTTTCCATTATCCATTCTCGTGTTACTGGATGACACCTCCGACGGCGAAATCTTTTCTAATTTTATTTTAACGATCGCATCTATCATTTCATTTAGTGTGATGTGCATTTCTTCACTATAATATTCTGTCCATCTGTTCATTACGTCTTCGTCTGCTGTTAATATTTCACTTTCTCTGTTTAGAATTGATACGATATTTCTAGATTCTCCTTTTTTTATTTTGGTTCCCGTTACTTTCTTCCTCCACTTTCTCGCTAAGCACTCTGCTTCGCATCTTTTGACTTTTTCGCTGTATTTCATTTTTTCTTACTTGTTCTTTTATTTCTTCATTCTTCATGCTGAAGTGTTCTACGGATGCCCAACACCTGTTTAGCTGTCATAAACCACAAACTTCTAAAGGTTCTTTTTGCAATCGGTAGCGTATATAGCTCTAGCACCTGAGCCAAGGAAATTCTTGATAATTTTAACCACAGATACTTCTGCTGAAGGCAAATATATCGCATATAGTAAAGTAAATATCAGTTGTGCGCATACGCAGACTGCGTAATGGCAACTTTTTAGTTATGGAGGTATTTCTTTGAAATTTTACCCAAAGATGCTTTTAGTGTAACCAAACGTATCACATATTGTAAACATCAGATTAATGTGCGCATGTGCAGGCGGCGCAAAATCAACTGTTATTTATCGAGATATCTTTTTGAAATTTTAATCACATATGCTTCTGTTAAAGGCAACATAACTGATATTGCAAAATTTAAATGTGCGCATGCGCAGTCAGTTCCAGCTTCTTTATTTATCAAGATAGTTCTTTGAAATTTTAACCATACATGCTTCTAGTAAAGAAAAACATATCACATGTAGTAAAAATCGAAAACTACCTACAAATGTCATTAGGAAAAGCAAACATCTCGCACATAGTAAAAATCAAATCCACGCATGCGCAGACTGTAAAACCTTTTCACTTTTGAAAATCTCTCTACAGTTTAACCATAAACGCTTCTAGTAAAAGAAACATCGCATACCTATAGCATAAATTAAATGTGCTCATGCGCGAACTGCGCAACGTCAACTTTTTTGTTTATGGAGATATTTTTTTGAAATTTTAACCATATATGCCTCTAGTAAAGGAAATCACAGCGCACATAGCTATGGCCTTTTGGGAAGTACTGATCATTCATGGAAAATGCGCTGAAGTTAGCCGTAAATCCTATGCAGCTGTAAGGTTTCGTTGATTTCCTCCTTTATGTTTGCGAAGATTGCACGTTTTTGTGAGATGAAGAGGGCCCGTGGTTCTCATGTTCGCCTTGTTCTGTTATTCAGTTTCAGTGCCGAATAGGTGGCTGAGAAGCTGGTGGGTCGGCTTTTGTGGTCCGAACGACTGTTCGAGGAAGGCCCATGGCTTCGTTCCAGTTACTCGCTTTAGGGCGAACACCTTTTTACTTGTTTAGATCTGCTTTAGGGGTTTATTTCCGCTCTTGTCTCTTTTATGATGCTCTGCTAATACCGTTTTGTATTTAGTATCTCTCTTGCTCTCTGCTGTTGAAGTCATCAGCTATGTACAGCTTCCCCATCGCATTCTCTGTTACTTTGTTTAATTCCTCCCAGAACTTACCCTTATTTTCACATTCTCGAATTAATTCGTTTTCTTTGCGGTTAACTGCTCGTATGTTCTAAGTATCATCAAGTTTCCAGTTTTTCGTAGATCTGTCTTGGTTTAGCCCAGGGTGCATCTCTCACCGTTTTTCGGGTGTCGGTTGTCATATCCCGGCAGTTTCTTTTCAGGTCACGTGTATTTTGATCAAAGCATACCAAAATCATTATTCATGCAATAAGATCGCTGGGAAACAGACCAAGAGCATTATTTCGATGCCCAAGACATGAATTTTATGTTGATTGTTGACAATATGTCTAGGTATCTTGCGACCTATAAATAGTCGTTAAAAAATGATGGTAATATTGAGGATCCTTAGATATATCGGTGTATTGCATCTAATTTTGTGAATTTGTATAGTACATACATGCACTAAATCCTACAAACGCCATTTATTTTTTCCGACCCACGGATTAACCTAGTGACGATCTCTGGTTAAAATCATTATTTATGAACAACTTTTCAATGTTTGATGCATGCATTTGTCGTGCACATAGATATGTTAGCGTTATTCGATTTCTACGAGGAAAATTTTTCTCGTCTGTTTTAGGGTGGACCTGTCACATTTTCAAGGAAGATCATACTCATCGTACGCAATACGCAGCTTTTTCATATCACTTCATTAGGAGTAGCATGGCATTCTAAGTAGAGAAAAATTTACAACTGTCGGTTTCGTAGTTTTTAAATGTATCATTTTTGCAATTCTTGGTATAACGTAATGCAATGTATTCACAACAGCGGTTTTGAAACCTGTGCCTCTATTTTGGTGCGCTCCGTGGAAATTCCTTCAGGCGTGAGGTACTGCGCGAGGTATTTAATGATTTTTCGGGCGAAGTGGCACTTTGTACGCCTGGATTTTAGTGTGAATAAGGTGTTTGTCGAAATTTCCGGAAAGGACAATAATGTCGTCTAGGTAGCCTAGGACCTACGAGATTTTCCTTCATTCGGTGGATGACGCGTTGGAGGGTGGCGGGCGCGTTCCGAAGTCCAAAGGGCATGCGTTTGTTTCGAGGGGACAAAAGAATGCTGTCTTGTCTTTGCATTTCTCGGCTACCGCGATCTGCAAATAACCGACCTGCAGGTCGACAGAAGTCATCAGCTGGGCTCGGACTGCATGGAGCAGGTCGTCGATGCGGGGCAGTGGATAGTTATCGGGAAGGGTTACCGCGTTCAGCTTTCGATAATCAATGCAGACGAACCCGTTCGGTTTTGGAACCATAACCACAGGAGCTGCCCATGGTGATTCGCATTCTTCTATGATGTCGGTTGCTAGCACGCTGGTTAGCTCTGCCTAGAGCGTGCTTTGCTTTACGGGATCAAGTTGGCGAAACAATTGGTTGGCATATGGTCGTGTCTCGCACGTGATAGCGTGGTGGGAGCTGAAGGTACTGCATCCTTTGCAGTGAACGTCCGCTTTTCGTTTACCGCGTGCTCATGTCTTCTTACAGAGGGCGCGTCCAGGTCGTTTCGTCGCATGCTTTGAGTTGCTGGGGTCTTACTTCGTCTTGGGAGTTCGACGAAGATGTTGAAAATGAAGTTCGGAGTCCCTCTTATTTCGAACTCGTCTATGAAGTACGCCGTAAATCCTATGCAGCTGTAAGGTTTCGTTGATTTCTTCCTTTATTGTTTGCGAAGATTGCACGTTTTTGTGAGATGAAGAGGGCCCGTGGTTCTCATGTTCGCCTTGTTCTGTTATTCAGTTTCAGTGCCGAATAGGTGGCTGAGAAGCTGGTGGGTCGGTTTTTGTGGTCCGAACGACTGATCGGGGAAGGCCCGTGGCTTCGCTCCAGGTGTGAGGTGGAGATGGTCAAAAGGGGTGAAAATCCCCCCTCGCCACCCGGTCGCGGCGTTTTTTTTATCATTGCTTATACGTGATGTTCGCATCGATGAATAAATGCTTGGGCGACCTCCGTACCGTTAGAAGCGGGCGGTGCAGTTTGTGAATGACCCTCCGGTGGCAGGAAAAGTAGTCAGATAAAGTGCTGTTACTGCACTGCCATGGAAAGCGAACATTTCCTGACTAAAGTAGGCATGACGATTTCGTTTTCAAGAAGAAATCGATTAGGTACCTATATATGATTTTTGAAAATTAGGTCTGAATTTTGATTTTTGTTCCCCACCTTTTGCATACACTGAGCGAAAAGTATTGTTTAAATTTAACAAATCAATTTGTTTAGGCCACATTTATTTATCGTTACCTACCGTTTTTAACTTTTAAGATCGTTTATTAAACAATAAGATAGACATTCTTTAATATATAGAAAATCATATAGTATCTGTCTGTATTTTAGATATTAATATA
>NW_022170663.1:36691938-36707484 GCF_008802855.1 Photinus pyralis
AAATTTTTTTCTACAAAAAACCTTCATACATTTTTGCTCTAAAATAATTACGGGAGCCGACTGGTCTGCATAGGGTGGAAATGAACCAACATTAAAATTCCTGCCTTACGTTCCCTAATTGCTTCTTAAAATAATTTTGCTGTTTTATTCAGTTTCATCAATAAAATTTAAATGTCATCTTTTTGTTTTTATTTTATTTATTTTTCATTTTCGTTGATTTTTAACGTCATTAAAATCCTAGCCAAGTAATAACGTATATTATTATGATGTAATGATACTTGATACTTTGACATATGCCTGGCCTCGCCGCCTCTCCCAGGATTTAGTCAACTGTCGTGGGGATGCGTCCCTGGTAGGCACTATCAGGGATGTTTCTCCACTACTTTGTTGCCATCGCGCTGGGCCGCGACATATGTCAAACAATGTGGTGGATTTTGTGGATTAGGGGGTTTGTGGGGGGGGGGGCGACTAATTGGGTGTTATCCGACCCGAACTGGTACGGCCACAGCTTCGCCACTGGTTTATCTGCCTTAGAGGGAACTTGCTTTCTAGTGATAGCTTGTTCTCCGGGCGTTCATTTGTTTCCGATGTTCCTATCCTTTGCTCTCGTTCCCTTCCCTGTTTTCCCCCGTGTTCCTCCCCTTTTTTATTGTTATCCTCTCCCCGCGTTACTTTCTGTCCCCTCTTCCTCCTCCTCTTGGCTACTTGTGCTCATGCCTGATTCTTCCTCCGCCTCCTGCATTCTTTTGCTTTCTTTCTTCATTTGATGTTTGTCTCTGCTCCATTCTTCCCATCTTCCCATGGTAATCCCCGAGGCCTCTACCGTTTGGTCTATGGTGGTGTTCCATGTGAAGCAGGGTCGATCTACCTTCCATTACGAGGCACATAGAATCTTGGCGGCCCGTAGGATATGGTATTTATTCCTCCTGTTTATATGTTCCCAGTATCTCCTCTGCCTCATCTTCAGTCTCCTGATGATCGTCTTTCCCTCTAGTACTTCCCTTATCTGCTTTCTTGTGAGGTTGCTGTTTTCCATCAGTACCTATCCTGAGTGCTTGGTTATTCTGTCTTTCATTGTGCCTGCTGAGTACGCTCCCAAATATTTAATGCTTCATGGTTATCTCCTTCCCGGATATTGTGATCCTCTCTCCTTCTTTGTACTGGGTGTTGCTTTCTGGGTCTCTTATCATCATGTAGCTCTTTTCGTTGTTTATTTGTAGGTCTACCATTTCCCGGTATACCTCGCTGGCTTGGACGAAGTCCTCAATGTCTCCTAAATTATCCGCGATTACGAGTAGGTGGTCCGCGTACGCCAGTACTGTCGGTAGCTGTAATTGGCCGCCTGTGCTGAAGCTCCTCACCACCATCCTTGTTTGTTCTATAGCGTAATGAAGTGCTATCGCGAAGAACCTTGGGGAAAGCGGACATCTTTGTTTGCTTCTCCTGCTTTTCTTTTGGCGCTCGATTTTTTTCCCAAATCATTGTGTACTAGTATACTCCCTTAGCCACGCGTTTATGATCTGCTGATTAGGAATTTGGGCAGTCCCAGCATCGCCCACGCTGTCATGAGTGTATGTTTTCTGTTTCCCCCTTGTTTCCTTCTGTTTTTTTATGTGCTTATACCCACATTTGCGCATTCCTCCGTTTGGCGATGTTCTCTGTGAAATCCGCGAATTCCTTGATTTATTGTTGCTCAAAGGCTCTTCTCCTCCTTGGCTTCCCTTAGCTCTTTTTTTGTTTCAGATTTGTGTGGGTTTTGCCCAAACCTCTTGATTGCTCTGCTGTGATTAGTCATGGCTCGCTTCCTGTTCGGTGACATGGGTGCTTTCTGTTTCCCTAGTGTTTTCCCTGCTGCGTCTGCCGATCCTATTCCAAGATGACCTTCCTTCCCCCTTTTTGCTTCTGATCTCTTCCTGCTCCTTTCTTTCCTCCCTTTTCTTCTCCCCTAACAGAAGTTTCACATCCCACCATTCGGTTCTCCCGCTTTGTTCCTTGTGCTTTCCTTCCTCCTCTCTTGCTCTCCCCCTCCTCTTTACTTTCCCCCTTACCATTTTGTGGTTCGATCCTACTGTTTTTGCCCATATGCCTACCGTGTTCGTGATGCGTACCTATTTCCTTTGATTTTGTCCTTATTATGTGGTCAATCTGCGATTCTTCCCTTCCTCCATGTTGTCAGCACCCTTTTGGACTTGCTGAAGAAGTACACAATTTTCATTGATAAACTGGTTTCTTAACGTAACTAGCCATTTTAAATATAGCACAATGAAGAGTTTTGCACCTTGGACCTTAACGTTTTCGTGGTAACAATTTATTTAAATGCTAATCCGATAATGCTACGAAACGAAGTTGTTGGAAATTACATTAGCCGGCCGGTAGACTCCACTACTTCACTAATAATTTAAAAAGCACCCCGACAATTTCGTTGATATTGGTGGCACAAATCGTCCGCATGCGCGACTAATGATTCTCTTTTAAGATGCGGTTATACGGCTTTCGATTCGAACTTTAAAAAAATGATCAAAGTCCTCGTGTGAGATCGAAGGGACTTCAGCGCATTTTTGTGTGGCAGATCAGTGTTTTATTAGCCAATATTGACTCCACCATCAATAAGATCTTGCCGAAAGCTACCACCACAGACAAATCTGTGCTACCACGTTCACTTTGTCGGTACCATTTTCTCACTTACCGTGCACTCGCAATTCGCGTTTGAAGTTTTGACTCCACCATCATTAAAATCCTTTGGGGTTACCATATTCCCTTTGTCGACACCCACTTCTGATCACCCGCAACAATTCGGATTTGAAGTTTCGACTCCACCATCAGTAAGATCTCGTGGGGGGTTACCACATTCCCTTTGTCGATACACAGTTCCGACGTCCCGTTTATTCGTAATTCACATTTTGGTAGATTTCGCTAAAATCCCGGCATAAAATCGTATTCAACTTTTGGGTACTTCACATAGCTCGACCTTCTATTAGTGACACGAGAAAAGAAACCGCGATTCGCGCTGTAAGAAACTTTTGGGCGCCCAAAGTCGACTACCCCTCGAAGCGCGCCGCGCAAAAGGTGGTTTATTTCGCCCCTAGGAAAAAAACAAAATTCCGCTACGCAGGAGTTGTGCGCGTTGACAAGATCTTCCCGACGACACCAATTTGAAAACAATCGGAGAAAAACTGTAGAAGAAGATAGATAAAAACTGAAAAATCTCCAGGTTAGTATAATACGCTCGGGGATGGCGTCCAGATGTCGTCGACTCCAAATCTTGTAGCCCCATCCCTAACGTTCTTAATTACACGGCCCCGATAGTTACATGTACACTGCTTGTCTTTTTACAAGCGTTTTCTACGGGCGCGCATTTACTGCCAGCCAGCCGACCAGCCAGCCAGCCAGCCAGCCTGCCAAAGTGAGATTAAAAGCTACTTTTTACAAACGAAATTTTTTGCAAAATGCGCTAAAAAACGCGTTCTCCAAAAAAAGGCGCACGCAACTTACATGAAAAGGTTGGCGAAGAGTTTCGTATTACGCTATAACGTAAGGTTTAGGTTGGCGCTGCTTTATCACAAGCCAGTTTCATAAACGACGAACTAGCTTAGGGTTATAAAAGAAATTAAAAGCTTGAGATCTTCCACAGCGGTAGTTCGTTCTGGGCTTTCAATCTTTTTCGCTTCGTCACAACTTACCGATAAGGTTGGACGACGCTCAATTTCTATCTTAACTCTCCCCGTATGAAATTAAGAAGATACGAGGGTAGTTTTTTGTTACAATATATGTTACGTGGCAAAATGACTCGACGTAGGTATTTCCACAGATTTAAATAACCAATTTACTAAAAAAATATTGGTTTATTCTAAATATCAAATCTCCAAAATTGAATTAATTGCACAAAATATTCTCGTATATGAATTTCCCCCAAACGTGTACAGTTAAACTTCCCATAAATCTCATAATTAACTCCCCAAAAGTTAGGTGGAGCATTTTTAGGTTGATAGTATTTCGAGTCCATAAATTCCGACCCATAATACTGCAACTTACCGGTTCACACTCGCATGTTTCACTAAATAAAAGAAAAAATTAACGAAGTGATTCTTTTGTAAGAGGAATACAGGCATTAGAAAATAGATTCTAACGGAGAATAGTATACAGTCACCCGAATTTTGAAGGGCAACTGCGTCCATCGATCTTAAAAAAAATCGCCAAAACTAACACTGGTTTTCACCAAAGCTGTATTCACAATCAACCCTTAAAGGTGTTACTGTAATTTTCCGAGCAAAAGTATATATGTGAGGTGTTTAGATCCCAGAACTTACCATACTCACTCACCTACTATGCTTTAGAATATTTTCCGTACTTAACCTAGCAATGAATTAAACTGCCTTCACTTTAATTACTAATTAGTAAGTACGTAGGATGCAAGAATGTTAAACAAAAAATGGCAACCACTAGCACAATGAACGAAAACGCTCTCAAAAAGAGGATAAGAAAAGAAAACTTCCACTAAAGCATGAAAGGATAATTACTACCTATTTCTTTCAGATAACCAGGGTTGGGTTTTCCAAAATTTTTCTGTGCACAAAAACAAACAATCGTTTTTGTGGCCTCAGTTTGAGAATTTGTTTCTTTTTTAGGTCCTTTTGTAAATCATGTCAATTATTAAGTAAAAGGCTATGGCACTTTTGTATTATTTACGGTACAGCACAGGAGTATTCGATAAAGTTAAGAGAAAGTGTCTGGAAAGTGAAAGACAATAATAGAAATGTAAATTTGGGATGTGCACTGACGTTAGGAGATTAGTCTGGAATGTTACGAAAACGGGGAAGAACGCATATTAGGCAATAGGAAATTTAGCAGTGTGTGGTCCCACTATACATTATCTCCCGCGCTATCTTCCTCAATTATAGGATTAAGTTGGATACTTGGCGTTTGCACTAGGAAGTATATATTACGTGCAACGCTCGAAATGTGCATGTTCGCCTGCATTATTTTGATAAACAAAGTTTAAAATAAGATCCTATTATTTTGAATACAGGAAAACGGAGTCTACTATTTTTAGACGATTGCGATGACAAATTTTTCTCGCAAAATTTCAGGAAAGTTCAATATTCATTTGGAATACTAATAAAGTTGCTTATAAAAAGGTTCGTCTCGGTGGATTCCTTCACGTTCACCTTTCTCGTTACTGAAATACAATGACCATAACATGCGGTAAGTTTTAAAAGCCATATTTAGACAAGTAGTAAATTCTTGCCCTTATAAAATTCTATTAATAACACTTTTCTGTCGCGAATCCGACGAACTTCGGTTCTCAAAGAATCGACGGAAATATGTGTATGAATGAATTAGTAGTGACATTGGGACACGGAAATAGCTCGGAAACACGTCATACCGGAAACGGAACACCAAACATGATTATGTATCTGATAGTAATTGCAGGCGAAGGTCGGCTAGGAAATGGGATAACTTACGTTATCGAATAAATCGGGGAAACAAATTTATGTGATTTATTCCAAAACTACCTCATCGAAGATTATTAGTTCTCAGTTAGTGAGTGTGTCAGTTCAAGCCCTGCACAAAAGTAGATATCCATCATCGAGCATGGGACATACAAAACTCTACAGATCGCTTTTTTAAGAATAAAAAAATGTGCCATTGCTTGCGTTTTGACTCACTTCTACTACTTGTAGTGGAATTGTACTTGGAAGTTTTTACAATAGGTAGCCTGAGAGATTTCTGGGAGGCGGTAGGTTAGTGGTCTAGTATAGATAGACACTAACTTACAAACACGAAGGTGCCGGGTTCGATTCCCGGGCCCGCCAACAACCAGTCTTTGCTTTGGCAAGATACAACTTCATGCATCTGTTCGATGACAGCGGGCCGATATTAAATATTTCGACTACAATTCCTAAAGGGGAAATTTTGATTACATGTGTTTCGTTTCGTTTAAGTGCACGCGTTATGGAATTAATCTACATTACTAAGGTGAGTTCCTCTGCTTGCATATTTATTGTGTATATGTAATTAGGCTCATCTCATCATTCATAAAATGGTACAGGCGAACCTACCCTTAGAAATGAATAATATGAATTACTATGTGATCACGAGCGTTATTTGTACTTATTACTGAAGGTACTTTCTTTTCTTTCTTAAGTGTTACAGTATGTTGATTATTAATTTCACAAGGGGTACGTCGGGCACAGCGCCAGTATCGATCCCTAATAAGCACGGGTATGACTGTAGTTGATTAAATACAGGGAGTCTATAAAAGAACTCCGGGGTTTAAAAAATTAATATTTTTTAAACTATAAAAGATAGCAAAATTTGATCAATTCCTTTGAAACAAGCAGCTCAAAGAGTTTTACTCATACGAATTGGGAATGTTTCTCTCAACAGTTGGCAGCGCTGCGGAGCGTTGACCGTGAAATGACGTAACGGCTGCGGCAGGCAGTCAGTGTCGTCTGGACTAACTAACTAACGGAGCTCACATTGAACTTTACTAAGTTGTTAAAAAATCTTGAAAATGTTAGCTTTCTAATCATGTATAAAACATGTATGTACGTTTTTTACTGTATTAAAATATTTTGTCTTAAAACCCCGGAGTTCTTTTATAGATACCCTGTATATTAATGAACACACAGACAATGAAATTTCATTTTTCTTTACACGTTTCTGTACATTGGTTTGATTTATAAAACGAAATACAAAAATTGCAAAGCCTATTTCGTAAGCTAAATTTGATTCCTAGGCTATTTCCTATCTAGAGAATTTACCTTTACCACATAAATTATTATTGGTACAGTGTCCTGTGGGAATGTAAAACTCCTCAATGCTAAACAAAATTTGAATCCAACCAAAGGAATCGTTTGATTCATAAAACGATACGGTAACACTGAAATTAAATGCAAAAAAATTCAATCAATCATTGAAATAAAACAACCTTGCTTGGATCTAATTTTAATTCTTATCAATAAATGAAATACAATACAGAATCCCCCAAGAATTTTAAATTATTAAATAAGTTTTGGGGCTTGCCATCCCCTCTTTGTGTTTGTGAGTGTTTAGTGTATTTTATGTTTACAGTCCACAAGATATAATTATACCTAATTTACGGTTAAGTGTTTTATTATTTTTATTATTATTTAACAATCCCTTTATACAAATTGCTCTCATAGGTCGATTTCTTCAGGAATATGAAAGTTAGTTTACGGTAAGAATCAATATGCAAATTGCTAAAAATAACCGACCAGTAATTTATACAATGCAAAATATTCAAAACAATTTCTTTCAGATTACAATTGATCCTCTCTCTCTCTCTCCTAGGAAAAATGCCGCTCTTTAAAAGAAATATGGAAATAGATCTCTTCAATGGTACAGTGGACTTTTTGTACCATCCTGGTAATGTTAACTTCGTAGTGCAAGCATACATGTCCATACGTATTGCAAAGCCCAACAAACCAGCTCCAAATTCGCGAAAATAATACCCGATATGGTTATTGTGCACTGGACTAAAACGCAGTTAATTAAGCTTTATGGTGTGAATAAATGCGCCAATTAATCGTCCCTGAGTTTGTTGCCGAATGACGTTGTTTACAAAATATTACGTATCGCACGAAGCGCTCCGCGCATGTTTCAGACAACTTTGATAAAACAGCTTTTCAACTAGGCGTTACCGTTAGCGATACGAAGGGAGAAAAAATCTGTTTATCTCAACAATTTTTTGACATTCAGTACATTTAATTTCGTTTCTACGTGAAGAACGCGTCTCCAATTCGAAAATGCCCCCTCGCGTAAATGTTTACAATCGCAAATGACCGGCCCTTAAGGTAACGTTGATCAAAAGAGACTAAATAAGATGATATACCCGGGAGTATGGGGCCAAGAGTGCAACACGATCTTTAGGACCTTATAATAAGATGGAGGAAGCATCGCTACATTAACATGGCCAATGTAGGGCCAGCTCAAATGGAACAAGAAAAACCACCAGTATAACATCATAATATGGAGACCTACACCCTACACCAAGGCAACCAATCAGAGACATTACACGTAAGCCAGGGCCGGGGCAGTTTTAACGATCTCATCAGAGTCCATACTAATAAGCCTCTCAAATACAACAACACTACTGGAAACAGTCATAGCCATCCGGGGAGTATGGAGAGTATGGGAACGGGTACAACAGGAGAATCAACCTGGAGCGAAAACAGAAGAATTCAAATGGAACCACTATACGCCATCCCGGTTGCTACTTCGAAGATGGGCGGTGGGTTTGAATTGTCCGCCGCGAGGAATTGACGGACACTAAAAGGTTGCGACTAATTGCGGATGGACGTTGGATTGTTGGCGACTTTCTTGTTTGGCGACGAGCGAACAAAACGAACAAATAAGTTGGTGGTTATGGTGGATTTCTAGCAGGCAATTTACCTTTCTCGATTCCCTTTTTTTCTTCGCGCATTGTTGTTCGAAGCCCACTAAGTGGGGAAGGGAAAACGGAAGGTAACCGAGGTGCAGTGGTAAATGGTAAAATATATACAACAGGAAAATCTAAATTATTGTGACGGCAAAGCGCACAATTTAACTAGCGGACGCTTAATGACGCCGCGAATCGTAAGAACCGAAGCTACTCCGGCGATTGCTGAACAAGTTGCCAACGTGACAGGCGCAAGGTCGACCGATGCAAATGGTCAGGGTCAGGAGGTGAGGGGAGGGGAGGAGTTGCAGTGTCCAAAAATGATCAGAGATGAGACGAAATGTGAAGCAGAACGACCATGTAATTTTATGAGATTCAGCTGAGGTCTTCATTAGCCGATTAAATTCTCGATTGGCAGCGATAAAATTTGTGCCACAATCACTAAAGATTTGAACACACCGACCACAAGGCTTTCAGAACCTTTGTTTCGCGGATCTTATATTATCCAACCCATGGATCCAACCTATACTACCTACACGAATTAAGTTCTCTCCGCCCACCATAGGGTAGAGTTGGACTGGGTCACTGAATTAAGCTGGGTCGCTGGGTCACGTCATACCATCTTCAGTTAGACCCAGTGACCCAGTTTGACTCAGCGACCCAATTTCACCCGGGGACCCAATTTGACCCAGTAACCTAGTGTGATCGAATAACGCAGTTAAGTCAGTGACTTCGGTTCAAGTGTACAGATTATGAAATAAATGAAACTTAATGCTGGTTTGTTGAAAATAATACTTGATTGCTTGACAACTGCCATTTCTGTGATGTTTGCTTTAATACTGCCGTAAAAAAACCTTCCATGTCCCGAATTGTATTATAGTAATGTTATTTCAGAACAGTTCCCTCCTTCATTTCTTTGCTTCAGGGCTTACCAATTGATTACTGGTGTTCATTCATATTTAATTTTCTTCTACTAGTTAGCTTAATAGTTAGCTTAATCCAAATAAATCTGTTCTCTGAATACTTTCATTTACTACTTGACTACAAACTATAAACAAATGCATTTGATTTTTTAGGTATTAGTTCTCTTGAATGAAATTGGGTTTTTTTAAAAATTAAAAGTTACTTGAAATGGGGTCATCCCGCCTTCATTTTTTATTTCTGATCCACAAAGTACATTAAAAATAAAAAGACCCGTGTGTCCTCAATTTTTATTTGCGAGTAAAATAAACCCCAAATAAATTATTGAAAAGCTGTGTTTTTAGTCCGAATTTGAAACGCTTCAGACTAAATACGTCACAAACCTACAACCAATCACGTAGAAGTGAGCTGGCAACCTTACGCGAGGGTCTGACGTTTGTCACATTTGACGTTTTGAGAGGGATGTTCTTAGACCATATAGTACCTGGACTGCTAATTGTAACTAAAATATGGTCAAGGACATCCCCTGGGTATGTGAGTTTCAGGGTAAACGAGTCTGTCCGAAGTTGTCCGATGAGACATGATTTGAGACTGTCAACCTATAAATTAACAAACGTCAATTAATGAATCGCCTAGATATCCCAAAAAAAGCAAACTTATTCTTATTTGTGGACGTATAGCAAATAATGAAGAGCATTTAAGTTTTCCCGTACTACGCGGTTACTATAAAGCTGTTCTTTAAGCGATCCTAGTGGTGTTTACACGACTTTAGTTTACCCTGAGATTCACATACCCACGACTACAGTGCCCTCTATCCGTGACCATCCATTTTGTATTGAAAGCATAGGCCGAATAGCAGTCCATGTAGTAGGGGAGCTAACACGAAATCCACTGAACGAGAATGATCAAAATTTTAACCGATGGTGTTCCATTTTGCCCTATCAGAGTATGCTAAAATCGATCGTGTGCCGCCTCAGGTCATACGACTTAAGGCGCTGCGGGTACTTCTTGTGGTACCAATTCTGGAAGGTTGTTTTTCGAAAAAATAAGTTATATACCAAATGAAAACGTGGTAATAGCTCTTAAAAAAATATTTTAAAAAATCGCGCACATTTGATAACTCCGTAAAAAAACAATTCTTAGTCGGTTTTTCACGAACTTTCTACGGATATAACTAGGTTACGGTGGGACGAATGAAGCTGATTTTTTTACAGACTCATGATAGGTACTACTAATGACTTAACGGTGTTTCGTTTTTAAATTTTGTCTCTAATTACAAGATTATCTTATTAGCTTAATATTATAAGATATCTTATAATTAGAGAAAAAATTTAAAAAAGAAACACTCTCATAGTCATTGGCTGTACCTATCATTAGTCTGTAAAAAAAATTAGCTTCATTCTTCCAACGGTAACCTAGTTATATCCGTACAAAGTTCGTGAAAAACCGACTAAGGATTGTTTTTTTACGGAGTTATCAAATGTGCGCGATTTTTTTAAATATTTTTTTAAGAGCTATTATCAACGTTTTCATTTGGTGTATAACTTATTTTCTCGAAAAACAACCTTTCAGAAGTGGTACCACAAGAAGTACCCGCAGCGCCTTAAATCGTATGACCTGAGCCGGCAGACGATCGATTTTAGCATACTCTGATAGGGCAAAATGACACTCCATCGGTTAAAATTTTGATCATTCTCGTTCAGTGGATTTCGTGCTAGCTCCCCTACTAATGTACTATATGGTCTAAGGGGATGTTTAACTGCATCTAGGCTCTAGCACGAAAGTGACAAGTGCCTGTGACAGATGACGCAAGTTATAAATGCAATTCTCCTGCAATATTGCCAAGTCGTTATGTCATCTGAATGGTTCTAGGAGCTGATTGGTCGGGCTTATTACGTCACAGAGCCCGCCACAATCATATCGTTTTGAATAAGCCTTTAAAACCGCACATGTTCATTATTTTTTTGCTAATCAGCCACTATTTTTAAATAAACTTTTACTGTCCAAAAAAATGTTTTATGGTTTCAGGTACACGCTTATTAAATTAGAACTGCGCAATTCAACTATACTGTAAACCCCCATTGTTTTGGATGACAAAATTTAAACACCAATACAAACCTAATGCTATAAATTTGAATAAAAATTAACCTTAAGATATTCCGGATACCCAACAATAATTTAATTACTGGGTCACCGGATTCAACTGGATCAACCTAGGGGTCAACGGTTTAAACTGGGTGACCGGGTCAAGATGGGTCACCAGATAAAGCTGGGTTACTGGGTCCCGGTCAAGCTGGGCTACAGGGCCAAACTGGGTCACTGGGTCATCGGGTCAAGTTGGGTCACCGGGTCAAGCTGGATCACTGGGTCACCGGGTCAGTAAACTAACTGGGTCACCGGGTCAGTAAACTAACTGGGTCACTCTATGCTTGACCCAGTCCAACTCTGCCATAGGGGATAATTTTGCGAACCATTTTGGCAGAGAATGATACGAATAAAAAAAAAACCTCTTCCTGGGCCACTCTAGTTATGAACAATAACGCACTATGACACTCCTTGGAGAACAAGGGGCCTATATAATTATCTCATGAATCTCCAAGGTTATGGCAATATTTTAAAATGTAAGCTACAATGACTTGTATCTTGTTCAACGACGAAACTCGAGTTAAAAGACCACGAACAAAATGATCTGAAGATCCAATGTAATTGTGAGCGAAACAAGAGACGATACTCGAGTGCTTTTGTTTCAATCCTTTTAAACGAGGCGAATTATGAATTGGCTGTTAAGGCCAGGAACTAAGGGAGTTAGACAGAAATGTGGGACCTGACCACCACAGGGTATGAGACAAAAGCTGACTAGGGAGCAGCCCACGAGATGCAGGATATAGAGTGCCAGCATCGAGGCGAAAAGTTGCCATTGTTGCCAATACGAATTTTACCAATTTTTCCAAAAGAGCAACTGCATAAAGTTCGAGAGGGACACGGTCAACTCGCCACCGACCGACTAGCCTACGGAACAACTCGTCAACGCGACAACTGGCCAACGGGACAACTCGCCAACCGGACAACTCTCCACCGCGACAACTCGCCAATGCGACAACTCGCCAACGGACGACTCGCCACTGCGACAACTCGCCAACGAAATGTTTTTCCCTGTTTAATGTGTCATACAAATGCATCCCACAAATGCAATAGTCAATTTCCCTAATTTTGTAAACAAAGTTTATCGAAAAATTGTAGTCAATATTTGAATGAAGACCCAACCGCCAATAGGTACCTGTTTCTATTACTGCATTTTGATATAACGACATCTTCTGCAAATTACCTGGTTATAAGGTAATTAGAAGACAAAATCACCCTGCTAACATTTTCCAATACATTTTTAATGACAGGCAGTTTCTTTTGTTTTCCCTTTCAAGTAATGAAATGTCGCATTAGGAGTTTTAAGTGCAATTTGAGTTTCCTATCTTTACGTTGGCGTTTTGTTTTTATTTTGGAAATCGGGGAATCTATTGCTAACACGCGCACGTTAGTAAAGGGAGGTACTTGCATTGAGGTAAAAAATGAGGGTATCGCTATCGACAATCATAGACATTCTTACTCTCATATGTCAATGTCGACAATGGGGAATGAATATTGCAACAAGAAATTGTTACTCACTCTTTCGATTTATTTGAACAGAAAATTTGACAATCACATCGTTATTTGAACGACACAGGGAACAATATTTCGTTGGCAAGTCGACCGTTGGCGAGTTGTCCCTTTGGCGAGTTGTCGCGTTGGCGAGTTGTCTCGTTGGCGAGTCAGTCGGTGGCGAGTGGTCCGGTGGTGAGTCGCCCTTGGTGAGTTGACGCGTACCGAGTTCGAGACCCCGGGGGATTGATAATTGTTTCACTGGCTCAACCTTTGACTTCCATACACCAGTATTCAACTGGTATGTAGTTATGGGATCCGTAGGTGTGAATCGTCACCGAATGAGTTGATATTTACGATCCTCAGGGCGAATAAGAATTTGGCGAACGTCACAGGAAAAACCACCGAATGCAATCTGAATTGCAGCAGCACAATATTGTTTTGGTCCAACGAGAAGGGTATCACTAAGTGATTTCCGATTGGAAGTCTTGGCCGAGTCTCTCATGAAATCCACGTACAGCGACTAGGGGCGAGACGAATTTCTAATGAATGTAGACAACGATCGGCGATAAAAAGGAACCCTCGAAATCAGGATCTGAAGCCTTGAATGGGGGCGCTACTAAAGTGAGCTGAGGTTTCACGAAATAGCAAATTCAGGAGCTAAGATTTTGAAAGGAACTTCCAAAACTGTTTTACAACTTGTTCTAACGATGATGAAGACGAAGGGAGCGACGAAAACAACGATCCTTGAGAATATGCAAAATTAAAAGGGCCCAAAATGGCTTGACCAAAACTGTGCCCAATAGAAACGGGTGATCTTTAGTTGGAGAAACACTATCGCGACTAGTACGAGCGACAAGAGCAGATACCTACACCAACTCCAAGCAGCAGTTGAATTGTGTGATATTGGTACCAATGAACGTTATCTAACACCACGCGGGACGCAGCAACTTGAAACAGAAACGTAATAACTTATATGAGTGAAAAGAGCGAATTTTTTCTGCTATATATCTCAAAGATTAAATTATTTCTACACCACTGATTTCTAAGTACATGAATCAGCTTTTGACGAATTCATTGATTTGTAGGCTAGGAATTGAATTCGGCCTCGAAATCGTCATTTTTTTTTTATTTAACCGATATTGTAACTCTAATGGTACTGCCCTGTATAAATAAATCATCTTGTTGACTTTAGCTTAAATCAATAAATTGGCTTCAAAGTTTCTTTAAATTGAAAACGTTACGATAAATGCAACTGATGGGACGAAATTTATTGTTCATACGTTGCAAAAATGGTTTCCATCGGTGAATTGTCGCAGGAAAAGAACAATTTCAAAAAATTTCTTCAATAACTCTTGTGCAAAACGGGGCATTTTAAAAAAATTACTTGCAAATGACAATACTGAGTTTAATTTGCATGTGTAACCTGTTCAGCAACATAAATAGGACTTACCTGCGATACTTCGCTCTTTTTCCAAAAATACGTGGTTTACGTCAGTTAATTTTTGAATAAGGGTGCTCTTACTACTCAACCCACTATTACACACGATCCGGCAGGCCTGTCACTTCGACCTGAACAGTCCACCTGAAAGCCGGTCGCCTGAACATGACAGGCTGATTCAAATTCTAGGGCACCATGGGGATCTCGGGAACTATAAGAGATAGGTAGATAATTTAAATTTGACCATAACAATGTGTCATTTATTTCGAAATATCTTTTTAAATAACTTAGTAAAAAATAAAAACGATTTTGCAAAATTTCGCTTTTTTCCGGATATCTCCGAAAGTAGTCGGAATTTTTTCAGTTTCAAAATTGCATTTTGTTGAGCATCAAAATACACAACTTTGCGCAATTTAAACTATCTACCTATCTTTTACAATTCCCGAGATCCCTATGGTGACCCTAGAATTTGAATCAGCCTGTATACTCCCGTCGATCTGTCAGTTAAAACTGTTGAGGCGGTCGGAGAATAATCAAAAGTATTGTATGTCCGTTCATCCGGCCGGCCGACCTGATTTATCATAGTGAGCCGTGTCTGCGGCAAGTGATCTACTGTTTTCAAGAAAATTGACTAGTATTCGGAAGGAAGCAAAAAAGTGAAAGATTCAATGAGGACGGGATCGGGTGCCGATGAACTCTACCCTCCCAAGCTTTTGTATTATGATTTATTGAAGTTTGTGGAAGACCAAGAAGTCCCTCGGAACTCTCGAAGCAATATCTCTGATGCTTTCAGTTTCAGTTCGAACTGACAGACCTGCCGGACCGTGTGTAGCTGGCACAAGTTCATCCATTCCCGAAACTTTCGTGGTCGTAACTGTAGGAGGTAATAGTTCTCCTTCCACACACTGACTCTTAGGGTTTAGAGAAACAAAAACAACAAATTGGTTCAGTACTGTTTTTGTTCGTAATTGCGATACAATTGAAATAGCGCTACAATTATCTCGGATATTGTCTGCTCTAATCTACTATCACAGCTGATAGTATTTCTTCATAAATATATTATATCTTGGTAAAGGTACGTAAAAAATTATGTACAGGAACTCTCTCACTATTTAAAAAAAAAGTTAAATATAAATAAAAAGTTAAGTAG
>NW_022170663.1:36707584-36708542 GCF_008802855.1 Photinus pyralis
GTTTTGTCACTTAAAATCCAATATATTGCGGCCAGGATCAAAGATCAAAGATCAACCACAATGGAGGCAATCATCAGTAGTGCAGCTATTTATTTCTAGATGTCGCTAAGGTATAACTTAAAATTGTCGCGCGTTTAAATAGTTCTGTAAAAAATATTACCTATAGGGAACTGCTTCATCCGATTACGATTGAATGGTTATTTGTCTAAAGACGAGTACATAAACGTGCTCTATGTCAACATTCCTTTCTCTTTTAGTAAGATAAAATAGCATAGTTTGAACATTTTACACGATCCTACGACGAGCATTTCCTAAAAAATCATAGGGGTGCAAAAATGAATTTGCTATCTATTGCTTAAGAATTATAAACATAATATACAGGGTGTTTCGCGCACACGGACTATGGGATGGTGTTATACGACAAAAACTGAACAATAAGTTCCTCTTCCAGTTTTCCATCAGATCGCTATTTTTCGAGCTACCGTGGTTTTAAAAATCTCCGCCCCCCTACGCTGCGCCACTGGTTTAACTTAATAATAACACAATTTTAAAAACACGTTGTGGTACCGCAACATTACCGTTGAACAGAATTCGGTCTTCTAATCTTCTAAAAACGTTAGCATCTGGTAGCCGCCGCAGAGGATGTCGTAACTCGTATAAACGCACCGCTTGCCCTGCTCGATTATTACAAGCCCCAAGTGCCATCAGCATAATTATCGTAATATTCTTGATTTGAATAATTACCGGCCATTATTTCGCAATTTGAATTGTACGATAATTACAATTAATAAATTGTTTTGAACTATCTTTTGTTTGCATTTTCATTTTCAGATTTTTCGAACAACGACAACTTGAAAAGTGCCGGTCTCTGATCAAAAACTGGTAGAGGAACTTTTTATTCAGTTTTCGTTGTATAACACCATCCCACAGTCCGTGTGCGCGAATTTCGAAACACCCT
>NW_022170663.1:36708642-36712751 GCF_008802855.1 Photinus pyralis
TGAATGTTGCAATGGTATAGTTATTTTTATCGAGTTGTGTATTGATGATGTCTGTTACTTTTAGCAAAAACTGTTCAGTTCCTTTCCCCTTTTGGAACCCATACTGGTTTCGACTTATGACGTTATTTGTAGTTAAGTATGTCTTTAGGTGCCCTGTGACGTATATTTCTAGAACCTTCTCAATGGTCGGAAGTATACTCAGTGGTCTATAATTTTTTTAAAACCTTTAAGGAAAATTGATGAATTTGGTATCATTAGAAAGATAAGGTCATTTAGAATTAAATTTGCAGCTAGGGGTCCATGTTTGAAACCATTCGCAAAGTTGAGGGTTCACAAATGACGTTGTTTGGCAAATAAAATCATGCTGTTGGTAGAGTATCCACACTAATTTATATCATTTGAGTAATTAAGTAGGAACCTTCACTCAACGCTTGTATCACAATTGCGAACTCTCAATTTTTCCCATGCTCCAAAAATTGATTGCTTTAAATTAATAAACCCGTTGCATCAAACGATAATCGTTGCAATTAATTAAAAGATAAAGGAATAGCGGGGAAGCAAAAATGTTGTCCACCTATTGCATTTGAATAAAAGATCACAGAGATAGAGAGAAGCTTTTGAATTTTAAATGTACTAATCTATATTTATTTATTTCTAATAGTTACTCCTCACTTGATCTTCAAAGCGGCATCTGTGTTTAACACATGTTGAACCCCTAAGTGCGAACCGGTATTTACGTCCCCCTCAGGCATTTTAACGTTAGCTCATATATATTGACATATGATCTAAGATTTTTAACTGTTTGTCTTCGAAACTAAGGGTTGACAAACTCGGACACCGGATTGCACATTGTCAATTAACGGATAGTAAGTATATAGTATAGATATTAGATATACAAACTTGTAATAAGTGCCTAACTGATATGGTCGAGTAGGTGACTATTCAACATGGTAACTCTAAAATCGATATAACCACTCCTAGCCCTACAAGTCCAAAAACGCGATTATAAGGCGTTTGATGATTAAAGCAAGCCACTTTGCACAATTGTATATTGGACCAAAAGAAACATTTTTAAAAGGGGAGCCATCCGCCACTCCCTGGCAGGAAAGGGTGAGTAACCCTTAAAGGTGCATTTTTTGAGTTTGGCATTTTACAGGAAAACTACACTCTTTATCGAAAGTGTCATTACCTTTTTTATAGAGCATAAAATTCTCTATCGATTAGGTGGATTAACTTTTGTTCTATCGCTATTTTAACCACTAAAACAAAACCGCAAAGTTGATTAATATTTTTACATTTGACAAAAAACGCTTTTGAGGAAGAATCCTGCACGAATATATGCAAGTAGTATTTCCATGTTGAAGAAATATATATAATATGTAATTAATCATAGATACAATATATATTAATATATTAAATATCGACGTACGTTTATTAAGGATGCTGTATCTAGGTATTAATATATCTGTGAAAATAATCATTAGATAAATAATGTACTGGGTGCGCCATTTAGACCCTCCCTATTTTAATATCCGACGTATCTCAGTCGAATTTGACAGATGAGCAAGATTCTGAAACGTCATTCGATACTATTTTAGTCATGAATCAGATTTCAGATTTCTTTGAATACGGATCTGTAGCTACTCGCCAGCGTTCCATTCGATAGCGTCCGCGACGCTCCAATGAAATTGTTGAAGCGGTTAAGAGAGCGTTGCTGAAAATCCGAGTTTGTCGTATCGCCGTCGTTCTCAGGAACTGCACGTGGGTGGAACCACTCTCAGAAAAATTATGAAGGAAGATCTCCATCTTTTCCCATACAAAATACAACGTACCCAAAGATTATTGCAAACGAACAAGCCGCGTCGCCTTGAATATGGGAATTCTATCGCAAGAATTATCGATGTCGAGCCTGATTTTGGGACAGAATTTTGATGACGGACGAAGCTCATCTTACACTCTTTGGCGGGGGCTTAGGTGCTCTTGGAGATACCTGATAGCATATCAAGCACTATTCAGTCTGCCCACAAGATAGTCAACCTACTTGCACCACTTCAAGTTTTGCTCAATATTGACCCCTAACAATTTAGTCACTTCAGTTTGTTGAATGGACTTGCCAGACATTTTTACAAGTAAGAATTGGTCATTAAAATATTTGAAAGATACAAGAGCAGTTTTTTGTGTGTTAAGGATTAAATTGTTATACCATTATACCATGTTTTTTGATATTAGTGTTAAACTGCCGGACAATTCCTGAGCAGTTTCACTGGCAAACAAACATGACGTGCCATCGGCATACTGAATGAGTGTTGGAATTTGTAGTGTTGGTAGGTCCTTGACGAAAAGTAAAAAGAGCAATGGCCCAAGATGGAACCTTGTGGCACCTCTTTGTTTAAACTAGTTGACTCCGATAGTGTTCCAGAGCCATTGCTGTTCTCAATTTAGACCTGCTGAGATCTATTACTCAAGTACGATTTCATCAACTTCAAAGCCGTACCTCGAACTCCGTAGCTCTCCAATTTATTAATTAAGATCCGATGATCGATAATTTCAAATGCTTTGGATAGGTCGAAGTATATCCCTGCCACCAGTTTTCATGTATCAAGTTGATTCAATGTGAATTTCAATGAAAAGCATATTGCATCAGTAGACTTATTAGGCAACAAGCCATACTGACTTTGAAATAAAATAACCTTGATACTGACTGACCGAAATCAATTTGTATTTTTGGAAGTATGAAAGTAACCTATTAAAGATTACTCTTTCATAGATTTTTGAAAAAAGTGGCAACAGTGATCTAGGTCGATAGTTTTCTATTATATCTTTGTAGCCTTTTTTGTGAATCGGTATAACTTTAGCTCTTTTAAGTTGACGAGGAAATGTTCCTGTTTGAAGACATTCATTTATTATGTGAGCCAGGAGAATCGTGACATTAGAAGTCGAAGNACAAAAAAAAACGACTATAATCACTGTCTTTGTACAACTGTTTTCGGCCGAAAACAGTTGTACAAAATCATCATTGTGACACCGAAATAGAAAAAAGTGTTTTTTACATGTTTTGTGTGCTTTGTATTCATATTCCATAATTCATAATCTTTTTGTGATATGGTTAATGGTGCAGCTAAGTAAGCTAACTACCGCTAGTGCCAATTGATGATACAATATCTGTGTATCTGTACAGATCTTGTTTAGATTTCTATATATATGTATACATTTGAAGTATCCAAGTACTTATGGTTCAAGCAGGTACATATATACATTTCCGTTACTATGAGGGTATTTAACGAAAATTTATACGAGGTCGAATGCTAATTAATTTATCGGCAAGGGTGGTACACGTTCAGACTTTTAATGCAATTCTTTCGAACGGTTCGGTACGTTATCCATACTTTATGTAAATCTTACGAGTGTATAGGCCGCGAAGAAGTTTGACCAGTAAATTTCGTATGCGAAATGGTAATCCGCAATAACTAATTTCAGTGTATCTGCCATTCAGAGAAGCTGCACTGTATTTTAGCAGTCGTAAGAACTGGGTCGAAATTCCATGTCAAATATCGTGCTTGCTTGTTACTCGTATTACTACCTACTTTCCTAGTGCGGTAGATGAGACAGTGAATCTGATTGAGAGTGCGATATCAAAAATATTAATAGATAAGAACAAGATAATTAAAAGTCCTCCATTAAGAGCCGTAACTATAAATACCGACTGTACTGTAGGCAAGTGACATAATTTAATCTTTCTTTAGCATAATGTTAGTCTTATTATTTGTGTTACTTTTCACTGGGGAATTGCTAGTAAACTCCGCCAACGGAATAAGCTATCGCCTACCACAAGAAGTTAGGCCTTTAAAATATGATTTGGAAATTAGACCTGACTTTCAAAATGATATTTTCACTGGTGATGTATCCATCCTAGTTATAGCCAACAAGAACGCCAGCACGATTACTCTCAACCAACTAGGACTGAAAATGCCGCCAAAGGAAAATGTTCTCGTGTTAGGAATTACGATGAATGAGACAGTAACTGTTGCATCAGTTGGACCAGGCGAATCCGAAGATCAGCATTTTTTTATAATTACTCTTGCAGCTCCATTAGTTACTGGTCACAACTA
>NW_022170663.1:36712851-36720540 GCF_008802855.1 Photinus pyralis
GGGGGGGGGGGGGGGCAACAACATTTGAAAGTCGTCTGCCACGCCTTCAACCCTCGCTTCAACCTAATCCAAATAATTCTAAGACAATTACACAATAAAAACTGTGACAATTCCTCGGACAATTCCCATAAAAGTAGTTCAAAACCGCATAAGTGAGTCCGGACAGACGGACAAAACGCAAACAATAGCATGTTTAGCATATTAAAAAGGTGTCAAATGGTAAACGGTCATAAAGCCATCCACAATAAACTTGTCCAGCTAGCTCAATTAAATAAACCTGATTATAAATTTCGCAAGACACGTCCGTCTTCCGCTACAATAACACAAATCTCGATAAAGATCCAATTTTATTAATTAGGAATCTCAGCAGCCGTGCCCACTTTTAACACTTACTAATTACTTAAACACTTACTACAACTCTGGGCACATATCAAATTTGCTGGAAAATTGCTACTGCTTGTACACCAAAATTGCCCCTCGTTTCAATCGGACTACACCCAAATTAACAAACCTGAAAGGGAGAGGCTCTCAGGACCTGTTTACAGATACAACGCATGCAAGCGATCGATAGACAATTAATTAAAGAAATCGTAATTACTTACGTTCAGTTCGCCGGCAATCCGTCGACTGTCTGGCCGGCCACTATCGTTGCGACAAAGTTATTCCGGTTCCGGAATTGGCCGGCCAGTCGCTGTGATCTACGGTGGTGTTATTTTCTATTGTCAGTTGAGAGATCCGCCATGTTTTGGCCAAATACAACGGATTGGTTAATCAGCTCAATTATAAATTGGAAAAAACATGGCGGACATGGCATTATGGCCACACTGTTTTTATACGGTCACTGTAGTGAAACCTGGCCAGTCGGCCGTTACCATTCTGATCGAACTGAATGTGAGTGTCTACACTTACAGTTTTTAATAAAAATAAAGAGAAGAACTAAACAAACACTACTTGCTGAAAGCTTCAAAAATTTCACCTCTTTTGTATTACACAATTTTGATGACAGGTACTGGCTTTGGGGAATTTGATGATGCTGTGCAATAAACTGCTTGGTCGACACACACAGTCGAACTATTATTTTTCTGGATGCGAGTAAAGTGCTTAAATGTCTCACGAACTCGATTAATTCATTTCATGACGTCATACATTAAATCAACTAACTTTCTTCAGTAAACAAACTGTACTATCAAAAAGACAAACGCCGCCTTAACATCCAACAGAATGACTGCCCAAAACAGTGTTGAAAACGTGCACTAATACTGTTGGGCCACCACCGAAAAGTCCTCGTTTTTGTTATGTTTTCGTATTTAAAGGATTTTCTCTCTTCCCCCGTAAAAATCTCCTTTAAGGTTTCGTAAACAAACAGTTAATCACAATCGAATTTGATTCACACCTGTCCGGAAATAAACTACAGACCTGGTGTTTTCTTATCGCCGATAAATAACAAGTGCTTATCTTGAAACTGATTACATTTCACCTTACGCAACGCGATTATTGCATATACGACCAGATGTTACTTTACAATTAAATAAAACCAATTACAGGGTAATCAATTTAAACAAAACTTAACCATTTAACAATTCTTATACAAAACAAGAAACTACGCTGAACATCAAATTTAAATAAAAAGCACGAACTCGGTATTTAATTCAAAATCGGCGACCAAATTTATGCTTGATATTCTACATACAGGCTGGTCCATTATTATTGTAGGTGTCGCGTTCAAACGAAATCCATCACTTTATAATGGGGAGCCGATTACTTTATAGGAAGCCACTACCTGACAAGTTATTCATTGGGATTACTCTGTGAGCATCGTTCAGCTAAAATATTTTCAGTTTTATAAGTTACTATACTAACGGTTTTTGAATGATTTGTTTTGAATTTTTTTCGTAAAAGTACTCCTTCACAAAATAAACAAAATATTTTGTTTTTATTTAACAAAACTAATCAGAAACGAGTGCCATTATGTGAAAAAATTCGAATAATTAACAAAATACGCTTTAAATACATGTATTGCTATGTGCAATGGCAAACCGTCACTAAACCAAATACATTAACACCTATCCAACCAGCTCAATTAAACTCTGGTAACTAACAAAACCCTTTTACATGCCGCTATTACAAAAAATCATAGTATTGACGTAACTGTATTTATTTGAGAAACTCTACTTGACAATCCTGGGTACGAATAGAAACTTTGACATGAGAGCTTTTATCTAGGTTCTAATTTGGGGTCGATTACACACAAATCTAATCATTTACAGATGAAACAAATTTATTCGACATAAATCGCGACATAAATAAATAAATAAAGCTGAAATAAAAATAGGCACCCAACGCCGGCTCACAAATACCACGCGCATGCGTTCGATTCAAACAATTTAAATTTAAAAAAAATTCTAATTACCTTAAAGTTAATAATCCTTAATATCCGGTCAACTGCGATACGAAAAACGTCTCATTTCCTGTCTGCTTCGTCGTTTTAAAACATTTCCTCAGTTTTGCTCCTACTTCTTTGTATCAAAGTTAATGCGCGTCTTTGAATAACTGAACACCTGTGTTTACTTCGACGAAAAAACATCTGCTTATCTTGAAGCTAATTAGCTTCCCGCAGCGATAACGAACTCTTATCGCCATGACAGGCTTTAAAGGAGATACCTCGCACGTTAGTAAGGGAGGTATTGCATTGGGGTAAAAAATGACCCCCCACTTTTTTGACGGAAGTACACGTTTTAGAACACCAGGAATCCGAATCAAACAAAATCTCGATGATGTCGGTCTGTCGGAAGCTGAAAATTCGTCGTTAGCACTAACCTTATTGAATTTCATGAATGGCCCACCGAATCTTTATTTAGTTGGCTTACAGGCTACACGTAATAGTAGGCTCGGCTACAGGGCGTTTGTCCGGTTACCCTTCAATTTCCTACCTAACATTACGGGAGACTATTGCACCTAACGTCGCGTCGGTCGTCTCCTCAGCAATAAACGACACAGCATCCGGATGTCGCATCCCAAGTTTGAAATTATAGTCAATAAGAGGATTTTAATTAGACATCAAAATTGTTAAGAGCAATTACGTTTACGATTACTTCATGTATTTTCAAAGTCTTTGAACTTGATACGCACACAAAATGGAAACATCAAAGATAGAGAGATGAAGCAGAGTAGTAGGAGAAATGCATTATGAATGGATAAAGTTCAATGGACCAGTAATGTCTCCCTCGATGTCTCCCTTAGTAACCCGAATTATTCAACCTTCGACTAACGCCCGCAATTTTAAATTATGTTAGGTCAAAAATACCTTAGAAAATGGGACAGGTTAACAACACTCAACATGACATTACACATGTAATTGACAATGTAAACAACGTGTCTTTGTACCTTCCAAAAAAATTCAATTAAAGTGCCATTAACATTTTTACCAGCCCGCGGCGTGTTAAGTTCAAAAATTTCCACTACTCTCGCGTTGCCATGAGAATACCCCAAAACGCGACCGAAGGAAATTGCCTAGCAATTCGATTTGATTTTAGATAAACCGAGCGGAATTGTACCGAAATCGATTTCAATAAAGAGCGAAAATTATATCAAAACTTGGCGTTAATTAAACTAACCTCGACTGTAAAAATGTCGTAACCTGATGGGGCGTGTTAATTCGAAATTTCTAGAGACTTTTCAGCGGTTTAGCTTTATTGATCAGTAAATAACTGAATTATGATGCTGTTGACGAGTTTTACGTGTTTGTCTATCCGCACGTAAATTGTTGGACAAGATTTCAAAAGAATTTATAATAAGTGACGGCTATTGGGCTCTTTGTAGTGGATGCCAGGTGGTTTCTTGTTATGTTTTTACATAACAAATCAATGCATGCAGGCAAGATGAAAGATGAAGGAACGCCCTATTTTTCAATCGCATTTCATCAAATTAGTTACAACAAATTGCGGTACGAGATGTGGATTGTGAAAAACAATTAAAAAATTTACACACCGAAATGGAATGGGAATACACCAAATACGCATACATGGGGCACCACTGAACGTTATTAGGAAATAATGATTGATTTCGACCTAGTCTTTAACTCAATTAGAAGATTTCCGGTGCTTAATATTGAATTTAAATGGAAAAAATTTCTTTTTAACAGTTTCAAACAGGTGGAAGAATGGAAAAGACAGAGTCTTAATAGAATATATTAGCATCTCTTCGTAAAAATCGCTAAAGTAAAATGATCCGTAGTAAATACAAACAGAAATATACACCTTACCTTAATCATACAGAGTCTAAAACTACCCCTTGAGTCGTCCAACGTGGGAAAATTGGATCACTATTTAAGATTTGAGGAATGGGACCAAAATTTGCTGACATGAACTCTTGGCTCGTAGCGAACCGGCCATCGCTAGTCGTTAGCCGATAGAACGAGCCACCCTTAACGAAATTCCACTCTAAGCTATTTCGTCTTAAAAAATGGACTTTATCTGCACAAGAAAATATAAATTCATAGCGTAGAAATTTTATTTGTAAATCTGTATTACGTGTTATAAAATTCCTCCGTCAGATGTCGCCCGTTGTCTTTTCTTATTTCCCCAATTTTTCCTTTTTTCGAAAAGGCGCTAAAAATGGGTTTATTTCACACTACTGGCGATTCAACAACTCCGTTTGGAACACTTTTTGATTACCAATAGCGATTTAGACACTAAAATCGTTTATTAAGTGTATTCACGAGTACCTCTAGAAAATTCGAATTCGTTTCGTCCAACTCCACACTTCATTGGCTATCGATTTTGTATTTTTGTAACCTCTCTTGGATAACATAAAAAAACGTGAATCGTAATGCTGAAACAGAGACAAGATTCTCTTCTAGTGATCGGATTGTTTAAATTTTGATTATAGAACTCATGTCGGCTTCATGAAAATCAAGACAACAATAATTTAGATTTATGTATTCAAACGGTATAGTAAATTTATATCCAATTTACTTGCTAACCGCGTATAATTTGTTAACCACGCTATATTAGATTTTATAGCCATTTTCCCCACCTGTAGGGGTTGATTTACTCGTTATTTGTCGATTAAGGTTGATTAAACCGTCAAATGTAGTACGCATTTTCAACTGTGATTTTTCTGGCACCACGTTAAAATGGACTGTATTGTCAGTGCGAAGCACAACGGAGGGCGGGTAACACAGGTATTGATCAACTCTACATATGCAACAAGTATCTTCCGTGTCGAGCAATCTCGAATTGTGCGAATCACATCTCACATCAAAAAGTGACATCCTAAAAGGTGACAAATTGACGTGCGTGCGGAATGTAACATATTTTTCCTCGTATTTTTCTGATAAAAACATGTGCAGTGTCTTTTCAATTACTGAGTACACGTTATTTGATTTAAATCCGTGCTTGTGCATGAGATCATCACTTAGCATCATTTTTTCTAGGAAAATCTAGGTTTACCTATGAGGTGCGATGGGATGATTAAGCTGTTTTTTTTTATTAAATACACACTATCTTATCTTCCTACATTAACACACGATCAGTTTTGCATCCCATTCTGTAATTTAGGGTTCGCGATTCAAATTTTGCGTCAGAATTCAATCATCAAAGCGTCACCGAGCACGTCATTAATTAGGATTAGAGCTACAAGTGCTTATCTGCGAGAGTAGCATATCGTTCGACCTCCTTCCCTAGTCAAATCCGAAAATAATACAAGACTTAAGAATGCGCGTTTGAAACTTCCGCTATTGTTCGTATTCACCGTAATAGTTTCTAATTTGCAAGGTAAATAAAATAAAAATTGGAACGGGAGCCCGTTGACGGATTTCACATTGATATTTGGAGGTGTTTTTGGCATTTAGTTTGTTCTAGTTTATGGTCTGGAGTTGATTTTTTTAGCTACGGTGTTTTTCACAAACGCTATAAAGAGTGTGTAGTGTACCCAGGCCAGCCCCGAGAGACTGCGCAACTCAAGATTTAAATTCAAAACTTTTCCTCTCAAACTAACTGAACCCCATGGCACGTGATCGGCTAGACGAAGCTACCTAACCTGAATAACAAAATAATAGGACCACTTACTACGTTGTGTTTTTGAGTCGCTACAAGATATGTGTTGCTTGTCGGAGTGAGGATCAAGTAAGGAATACAAATAAAACAAGTACATTCTTTAAAAACGGAGATTTAATCCAAATCATTCGCTTTGCAAGATTAAATTTAGAAAATGGTCGTTCACCGAGTACAAATATAAAAATAGGCTGGGAAAAAAGAACTGACCAAGAAAAAAACCCAGCTAACAAATTAATATTGAACTTTATAGCAAAATTAGTTGTCTGTAATGGCATAAATGCATATTATGATGGTTGTCAAGTATATTAAGATAATGTTGAATCACAGGCCCGGCTGGAATTCCTAAAGAATCAATATTTCACACACATAACAAAAAACCAATCATTAAAACATTACAATAAATTCATATAATAGGTTTGGATATTGGATGGCCAGTCCAAATCCCACACCGAGTAGTCTTTAGTTGCTCTGGTCATGACATGTCAGCATTGTATGAAATCGCTAGGAGTTGGCCTCTCAGAAGAGCCTTTCACATAGGAAGGATACCCCAAATTGATAACAGCCTCATGTGGGTTCTGTAATGCAACGTACCTACATTTAATTATGTTATTAAATATATCCAAAAATTACAATGTCAAAATCAGACCCAATTCTAATTAATTCAAACTTAAGTATCCCATTATTAATAAACGGGTTTCGGATCCGATATAGGAAAAATATCACTTTTGGTTTGTTGTTGAAATGACAGATCTAATTTTTGCGAAAAAAGGTGAAATCTGAAGTGGATATAATTATCTATCTTTGTTTTAAATTAAAGCATATGAGATAACCTAAAAAGAAAAGTGTTAACAAAGAGTAATTATATGAAAATAACTTTACCTCAAGAGGATTATAGCTCTTTCTCATTAGCGTAAAGACGCTTAGATAAATTTAAACAATTTTATCGTGATGACTGCAAATTTTTCACTTCAGATTTCACCTATTTTCGCAAAAATCAGATCTGTCATTTCAACAACAAAAGCAAAAATGATTTTTTTCTCAATACACATGGTGCCAACTACTCCTAACACACTAAAGAGCGCATTCAGTCCATCACCGAAACCAAGAGTACATTCAACGAAATAACGGGACGTTACACAACTAATTAACTATAAATTTATAACAGGCTTGAAATAAATTGATTTAATAATTGTTAAAATATTATTATCGCTATACACACTTTATAAGAACGCGAACTATATACTACTTCGGCGTTGAAATTGGGACTGTTCTAAAACGCAATTCGATTTATTTATATAGCAAAACGTCCCTTTTTCTTGAAAGAAACACGTCATATTTCTCTGAAAGATTGCGTGACATTCACCTTCGTTCTTTATCGCCGATGACTAATCTTTCATTGCGCCTCGATATCTATTGGGATTTCTGGAATATTCACTACAGTAAGTTTTATTAATATTTTGATAATGCTTAAATGTGACAACGGCTACATAATTTTCGTTTCGATCCACTTGCTGTTAATTTTAGATATAGATATGTAATTAGAAACTACCCTTATTTTTCAATGTATAATCCATTATAGTGAATAGAAAATGGAGGTGTCCATTTAAAGAACCATGAAATTTGACACGAATTC